>NC_044303.2:118060419-118405214 GCF_007474595.2 Lynx canadensis
ATCGAGAATGGGCCCAGGAGTCATATTTGTACTCTGGAACACTGCTCCCCTGGCCATAAGAGGTAGATTGATGACCCACAGTGAACCACTCAGATTCTCTCCCTAAGAATTTGGGACTGGGAACCGGACACTAGGTGGTTTCCACTAGTCTTTTGAATGGGACATGTGAAAACAGGAGCTCCGGGTCATCATCAGTGTCCTCTGCTGCATGCATGGAGAACAGAGGAAGGAGGTTTGCCAAGAGAGGAGAATGGAATGGATGTGCACAGAACAGCATGGACAGTTGACCATGTGGCTAAAGAGAGAGGAAGGGTGCCTGGCCTGCTTCTGAGTGGCTCTCCAGGTCATGGTTCCTGCCACTCCTCCTGCCTTTGGGTTCTGAAAGATATAGCTGAATCCTCATCAGTTCATCCTCTTTGCGTAAGTTAGTTTGAGTGAGTTTTGACTTCTTGCAACTAGAGAACCTTGATTAAGCAGTATGAAAAATAAATGATACTTGTTTGAATTCCCAAGTATTTCATCAGCATATCATACTGCATTTGCCTTTAAATCTATCTAGAATATCATCCTTTCTGACCATCCCTATTGCTATAGAATCTCCATTATCTCACTTGGATTGTGGTAACAGCCTCCTAGCTGGTCTCCCTCCTTCTACTCATGCATCCCTACAGTCTGTTCCTCACCCAGCAACCAGATGGGCAGAGTCCCTTCTCCTTCCCTTCCCTTCCCTTCCCTTCCCTTCCCTCCCCTCGCCTCCCCTCCCCTCCCCTCGCCTCTCCTCCCCTCCCCTCCCTCCTTTTGTTTTCCCATCCCTTCCTGAACAGATTGGTCCTAAAGCCATTAGGTGGGACAAAGAAAAGTAGACACTTGGGAGAGATCTGCTGTGGTATACAGGAAAGTTGGAGTTTGAATGGGGTAAGGAGTGTGTCTATGTAGAAAGACTGGCGTGGGGAGTCGAAACCCAAAGGGATGAGACGTCATCCAAGGAGGAGGATGTCAGAGCCTTGGAAGGCTAAAGAAGGTTTCCAAATGGTACAGGAATCGCCCAGATGTGAGAAGATGGGAAGACAGAACTTGGGGGAGAGGGAAGGATGCCATGGGGCGGAGAGGCCTATAGGGGATATTAGAGTCCAAATATAGGCACACCTCATTTTATTGTGCTTCACTATATTGTTCTTCATGGCCACTGCATTTTTTTACAAATTGAAGGTTTGTGGCAATCCTCTGTTGAACAAATCTATTGGTACCATTTTTCTAATAGCATTTGCTCACTTTGTGTCTCTGGGTCACATTTTGGTAATTCTCTCAATATTTCAAACTTTTTTGTTATCATTATATGTGTTATGGTGGCCCATGGTCATTGGTGTATTACTACTACTATTGTAATTGTTTTGGGGTGCCAGGAGCCACTCCCATATAAAATGGCAAACATAATCAATCAGTGTGGTTTTAACTGCTGCACCAGCCAGCCATTTACCCATGTATTGCCCTCTCCTCAGTCTTCCCTATTCCCTGAGACATAATAATACTGAAATTAGGCTAGTTAGTAATCCTACAATGACCTCTAAATATTCTAATTATGAAAAGAATAATAGCACGTCTCTCCCTTAAAAGTTCAAAGTGAGTAAGCTTCATGCGGAAGGCATGACGAAAGCCAAGATAGGTCGAAAGCTAGGCGTCTTGAACCGCATGGTTAGTCACGTTGTGAATGCAAAGAAGAGTTCTTAAAGGAAGTTGAAAGTGCTACTCCAGTGAACATATACATGATAAGAAAACGAAACAGTCTTACTGCTAGTACAGAGTAAGTTTTAGTGGTCCGGAGAGAACATTAAACCATTCACAACATGCCATTAAACCAGTGCCTAACTTCGGTCAAAGCCCTAACTCTTTTCAATTCTGTGGAGGCTGAGAGAACTGAGGAAGGTGCAGAAGAAAAGTTTGATGTTGGTTCGTGAAGTTTAAGGAAGTTAAGGAAGAAAGCCATCTCCATAACATAAGTCCTTGTGAGGCAGCAAGTCCTGATGGAGAAGCTGTAGAAGATCTAACTAAGTCATGAAGGTGGTTATACCAAACAACAGGTTTTACTGTAGACCAAACAGCTCTCTATTGGAAGAAGATGCTGTCTAGGACTTTCACAGCTAGAGAGAAGTCCATGCCTGGCTTCAAAGCTCCAAAGCACAGGCTGACTCCCTTGATAGGGGCTAATGAAGTTGGTGACTTTAAGGTGAAACTAGTGCTCATTGACCATTCTAAAATTCCCAAGGCCCTTAAGAATGATGCTAAATATACTCTACCTGTGCTGTATAAATGGAAGAACAAAGCCTGGACGACAGCACATCTGTTTACAACATGGTTTACTGAATATTTTAAGCTTACTGTTGAGACCTACTGCTCAGAAAAAAAGATTCCTTTCGAAGTATTATTGCTCATTGACAATGCTTCTGGTCACCCAAGAGCTCTGATGGGAATGTACAGTGAGATTAATGTTGTTTTCATGCCTGCTAACATAACATCCACCCTGCAGCCCATGGATCAAGGAGTCATTTTGACTTTCAGGTCTTATTGTGGAAGAAATACATTTCATAAGGCTATAGATGCCATAGATAGTGATTCCTCTGATGGGTCTGGGCAAAGCAAATGGAAAACCTTCTGGAAAGGATTCACTGTTCTGGATTGCCATTTAGGACATTTGTGATTCATGGGAACAGGTCAAAATATTCACAGGAATTCAGAAGTTGATTCCAACCCTCGTGGATGACTTTGAGAGATTCCTGCCCTCAATGGAGGAAATAACTGCAGATGTGATGTAAATAGCAAGAGAATTAGAAGTGGAGCCTGAAGATGTGACTGCATTGCATGTGCGATCTCCTAAAGTGCGTTAAAACTTTAACAGATGAGGAGCTGCTTTTTATGGATGAGCAGAGAAAGTGGTTTCTTGAGATGGAATCTCCTGATGAAAACACTCTGGAGATTGTTGAGTTAACAACAAAAGATTTAGAATATTGCATAAAGTTACTTGATAAAGCGGCAGCAAGGTTTGAGAGGATTGACTTCAATTTTGAAAGAAGTTCTGTGGGTAAAATGCTGTCAAACAGCATCACGTGCTACAGAGGAATCCTTTGTGAAAAAGAGTCCAGTGATGCAGCAGACTTCATTATTGTCTTATTTTAAGAAATTTCCATGGCCACCCCTAGCCTTTGGCAAACATTACCCTGATCAGTCAACAGACACCAACATGGCAAGACCCTCCACTAGCAAAAAGATTATAAGTTGCTGATAGCTCAGATGATGGTTAATATTTTTTAGCAATAAGTTTTTTCAATTAAGGTATATTCATTGCTCTTTTAGACATAATGCTTTTGCATACTTAATAGACTACAGTAGAGTATAAACATAACCTCTGTCTATTAGGAAACCAAAAACTTCATTTGACTTGCTTTAGTGTGATACTTTATTGAAGTGGTCTGCATCCACACCCTCAGTATCTCCAAGCTATGCTTATAGAGTGGGGAAGGTATCAATGCAGGGCCTGGTATGAGGGGTTAGGGTCCAAGCAGAGTGAGGAACATGCTCATGTGGGTGGGAGTTGTCCAGCACGGGATTCAGAGGGTGAGAAGGGTATCCAGGAGAAAGGATGGTGATGACAGATTGGTGATATCAGGGAGAGTGATCAAATAAGTAAATATGTTAGGACTAATGAGAGCCAGGTTTCTTACTGTGAGAGAAGAGAGAATTATGGAGAGGGAGGAAACTTAAAAGAACCCCATCGTGTTGGATTGGAATTGGAGATATCTATCAGAACTCATGGCTTTCAATACATAGATAGGTAGATTATAGATACACTGTCCACGACAACTCACTAGCAATGAACACAACTAGCACCCACATCTTGGCTTCTAAATATCATTTTCCACCAGCAGGAACTACGCATCCTTAGAGAAATGGTAATTCCTGGATTAGGGCATGGAAAGTACGAGAAGACCCTGGAACATCTTGTGCCAGAAAGCTAGGATGTGTTCAAAAAATAATTGGGAAATGTCAAGTGGACACAGAAACCAGCTTGAAAGAGCTCCTGCTGGCCAAGTCTGGGACAATATGAACATCGGAATAAATAATGATAGTGAGAGATTATAATCTGCTGACTGAATTAGGAAACTGTGACTCCATACTAATATAATTTAATAAGTGCATGTTTACATAGTTTTAAACATTCTCTCCACAAGATATTTTTAAGTATAAAGGAGGAAAAGAGTAACTTTATAGTGATGTCAGGTAGACATCACATCAGTCAAATGATCAAAGTGAGTATCGTCAGCAATGGGACAAAAAGAAATGCTCTGTTGATAGAATGCAATAAGAACACAGCCTCACTTCTCCGATACTCTTTTTAAATATATTTTTAATGTTTATTTATTTTTGACAGAAAGAGAGAGAGAGAGTGAACAGGGTAGGGGCAGAGAGGGGGGGTGGACAGAGGATCTAAAGCAGAGCCCAATGTGGGGCTCGAACTCAGGACCGGGAGATCATGACCTGAGCCAAACTCAGATGCTCAACCAAGCGCCCCTACTTCTCTGATATTCTTTACAAAGATGCATAGGAAGACCTTTATCATAAGGACCAAATTATCATTCTGCAAAATAATGGACCTGTAATGGTTGAGGTTGTGAAGGCTGAAGACCTGTTCTAAATTGAGGAGACTAAAAAGACGTGACACTGTGTGTGATTCTGAATGGTCTCTGAGCCACCAGGTTTCGGCTGATCTGTTGCTCTTGGCTCCAGGCTGTGTGTTGAATCCAGGTCTGCACCATGTGTCTCTCTTCCTCCTCAAATCGGGAGATACTGCATGCCCATTCTTTTCATGATGAAAAAGCAAGTCACGCCCAACTGCACAATCGTATTTCGAGTTTTGCTCACTTCACGTATGAAAACTAATTCAATTCACAGGGCTGAGCCCAGGGTCAAGGGTGGAAAGGCACATTCTGCTCTCCATGAAAGCATAACAAAGATATGGATGTATGCTACTGCTACTATAGGCGGATTAAGAACTGAGACTAGTAATCGAACTTGCTACACTTACTGTGTGCCTGAACCATTTCTAGGGACACTCTATGACCTGGGAATTCCCATGTCGAGTATATGTTAGTGCCAGTCACACTGCTGAACTCCAGGAAGATGTTTATCTTGATAGATTAATTGCTACCAAGGGTGTTTCTATCCACGTTGGGGAGGAGACCAGAATTACCATGTCATTGTTCCCTACCTGTGTTGGTTCCAGGCACAGATAGGCTCCCTGTTAAAATGTAAAATGTGTCAACTTTTGGAATCATTAGTTTATTTTTCTGTCCTGGAGAATAATTGCAGATGTAGTTAAAAAAAAAAAAAAGGCTATGAATGAGGTCGCTTATAGCATATAGTTTATAAGAGTGACAAAGTATAACTTGCCAAAGGTCTTTCAATAGAAGAGTTAAGTAAACTGGTATTTCCATGGTAGTTAAAAAGAATGAAGAATGAAGTATAGTTATGTGTTCTTATCGGTAGAAGACAGACCACTAGGAGGTACAACGTACACGTACGTGTGTGTGTGATGGGTATTTGACTTTACACATTTGGCAGAGCTGGTTGAACAGCCTTTGTAAGGCTGTTTTTTCTCATCTGATGCTGGAATATCCACAGGGCAAGCAGGCAGAGAAGAGCAATGTAAGTAAATTGGGAGCAGCAAGGACCAGCTGGAGCCCACTAAAATCCATGTCAGCCTCATTGCCTCCAACTACGGACCTTTAGGAGAAGCTGGCCAGGTCCCGGAGGTGGAGGGGCTGGTAGAGGATGTGGGGAAGAGGTGGAGCAGCTCCAGGCAGCATGCATGCCTTGCAAAAGCACCCCGTGACCCCGCTCTCACCTTCCAAGAGTTAGAAGGAACATGGTTGCTGCATCACATTGGCCCTTCACATCGCAGCAAAGAAATGTCTCCTAGCCCATTCTAAGTGGAAACATACAGGGAAGGGAAATCTGGAGACTACTTCAGCCTTGCCAAATTGCTGCATCACAAAGCTACCACGTTGCTGTTAGGGGAAGATTTCCAAAACCTATTGATGTGTGAAAAATGCAAGTTTTGGGTATTGTGGACATATGTTTTAAAAAATACTTCCACAAAAATTATTTCCATCTGTACACATCTAGGTGTGTGCATGCCTAGAGACAGATTTGGAAAGAACACTGACCATGGTCACCTCTGAAAGGAGATTGTAACTGGGGAAGGGGGTGTCAAGGGGACTGAGTTTATCCAGCTTCAACTGTAATTGGAAGTAAGCAAAAAGAAAAAGAAAATCCCCTTCTGTATAAATCATTTCTTACATTAAGGGTGGGAGGGCTTTACTTCTTTATAAGGGCCCTAGTTTTTAGTACTTTAAAACTAAAGTACTAATAATAAAGTAGATCTTGCAAGACACTCCAAGGGATATATAGATGGTCAAACGCTTATTCTGGTATCCTTCTATTCCCTATGTCCTAATCAGCACGGTGAGGCTTTACCACCCCACTTAGCTTCTGAGAGGTGGGGAGACCCCCAGGGCTTCGGCTTGTAGCCAGTCGGCAGTGGTGAAGTGCAGTGATAGTGCCAGGACTTTCTGTAGGGAGTTGAGGCACAGCTCCCTCTCTTTTTTCAGTAGTGATGTTAAATAGCAAGCCAGCACAATTTTTGAATAGATGTTTCTCCCCAGAACTTTGCTCGTGTAATGGATTCCCCTGGAGAACTACTGGGAGTCCTCTTTCCATGGACTCTGCCTGCAGAGCTCTGTAGGGCTTACTCAAGAACAGTAGTCTCAACTACTTTTCAAGAGAGGGAAACAAATAGATGGTGAGTGTCAAGAGTGTGCAGTCCCCTGGAACAGGGGACCTCCAGACCATGTCCCAGGCCCAGAGGACCGCCTCTCTTCTGGGGCTACCCCCATCTCCTGTCTTCTGGGAAGCCTTCAGGTGCTTTCTCCCAGATAAAGCATCTGCCTTCTTTTTTTTTTTTTTTTTTTCTGTTGAATTCTCAACCATGCTTCAGTTCTTAGGGGAGAAGTTTCTCATTAGCCAAAATGGGTTTGATTTCTCCTTCATCACCCTCATCTCCCTTCAGGGCAACACTCACTGCCCAGCTGTGGGGCCATCAGCAGCCAGTGTCTAGCTGTTGACTCCCTCAGAGTCTGCCTCAGCTGTCAGGACCTGTCTCACCCAAGGTCGTGCCCTTTTCAGGGCTACCACATCTGGTGGCCCGGTGAGGCGAGGGTGTGAAGGCCCTGCCATTTCCACGTGACAAGGACAGCTCTCGTACAGCATTTGCTCCAAAGCTCCCTGCTGGCTTGGCCAGCCATTTGACGGGCCTGCACTACAGCTTGACTTTTCCCTCTGGCCGTTTCTGCTTCTGCCTTCTTCCTTTCACAGACATTGATCTGCAGTAAACATCTTACATCCCAAACTCCTTATCAGCATGTACTTCTGGACAACCCAACCTGTAGTATTTGGGACAGGCAATGATCCAAGAGAGCAGCCGATAAGGTGGGGTTTGGAGCTGGATCCCTTATGCCGAGGCTGAGCATGGGTAGGGGTGGAGCACAGGCATCCCCTGGGATGAAGTGGTGGCCTGTTAGTTCACCTGGTGGTGAAGTGAGCGGATGCGCTGGTACACAGGGGAGATGTTTGGAGAGGAATGGAGTTCATACAACTGTGTGGATAGAGGTGTGGGATGGCTCTACGGAGCCCCACTGATGGTCTGCAGGAAGGTAATGGACAGCTACAGGTCAGTAACAGGCAACGGAAAGGCCGGTGTGAGAGCCAGTAGGCTTCTTGGTTACATACAAAGCAGTACTAATCTCTCTTAGCAGAGGACAGACACCAACCGAAGCAGTTCTGTTGTGCCAAGGTCGAGACCCTATTGGGGAAAAACCTAGGACCCTGACGTGGGATGCAGACGCCTATGTGGCCACCCCAGCAGACTGTGTTCACAGAGTCCGCTGAACTGTCAGAGCCCACAGAAGTGGCCCAGCCCTCCCTAGTAAGGGTTAGCACTCTCCCTGTGTTGGATAACAATGCAAGGGCCTCTCTCCCAAAGGCAATATGTACCTCTAGGTTCAGCCCTTACCTTCCCTCCTGGCCACTTGGTTTGAAATTAAGGTTCAGTCACAGCATAACCCAGCTGAAGATGTGATAGGCCTGACAGGGGAGGAAAGGTACCATCCCACGAAGGGTGCAGGACAGAGCCAGGCAGTGCCTTTGGGGGCCAAAGGGTGCACAGAGGCCTGGATATGAGGGTGTCAGATATCAGACACCAGAGCATAGTGTTGGGTGGGAAAGAGTTTGACATTGGTGTGCTCTCTGGAGGTGCAGGACCCTGGGAGGTGGTGCTGTCTCACTATTAGAATGCTTCTAGAGGCATGGAGAAAGCGACAACCCCAAGCCGATCAAAGTTGAAATGCTAGAATTGCCATGGCAGATGGTGGAAGAAGGAATGAAAGGCACTGGGAGGTAGGTGTGCTGAAATGGATGGAGTCAATAGCCAGGACACCACCTAAACATGTGATCCCCAGGAGGGTTCAGAGGACATATCATTCACCAATGGTGTAAAGGCATTTCAGTGGTGGCTCTCCTTTGTAGGTCAGGGCTGAGGGTGGAGTGGTTGTTATAGAATTAGTCTCCCTGTTAGCAGTGTTGATGATAGGATCTGAAATAATAGAGGTTGGGGACTGTGCTTTAACCTCCAGAAGCCAGGGACCACAAAGATCGTATGGTTGGCAAAACTAAAGTGGTAGATAAGGAGGCCTGACAGAAAGTTACGGAGATGGTTATTACAGTGTCTCTAGGGGCAAGTAGCTGGATAGTTGATAAGGGTGCTGTTCAGCTTGTACTAAGAGAAGAAATCAAGGAAAGGTGAATAGAAGATTGAAGTCCAATGAGAAGATAAGATTCCTTGCCTGGTTTCCAGACCTAAGCAAGTTTTTTGACCTGCAAGCCACTGACTGAAGAGGAAAGAAAAACCCTGTCCTTCTCTCAAAGGACCTATGGCCATGTCTTTAGGTCACTGTGCACTAGGGAACTGGGATTACCTAGATATTTGAAGAATTTTGGATACAAGGTCTGAGTTGGAGATCTACTGATACCCAGAGACTTGAAGTGTTGTCATGGTTCCCCTGTTTTGTGGGGGCAGAGGGGTCCAAGTAATAAATGGAGTCCTGACCAAGATCCAGCTTATGGTAGGTCTGCCTGGATGCCACCACTACCAATGGGCATTTCTCCCCATCCCCACCCTGCCTTCCTACCCTCTTGATTTACAGTTGCTTGAGAATAGGACCAGTATCTTTGAATTCCCCGTTACTGTCTGGCATGATGCCTGGCATGCATCATGGGGTAGGTACTTAATAACTACCAGATAAATTGAAGCTTTTCTTGACCACTGAAGAAAACTGGATGGTAGCCATACCTCACCTTGATGCTTAGAGCTTCTAATACATATTCTGCACATCTGTAGTTATTATTTTTTTTAAAAACTTTTAATTTTGGAATTCTAGACTTACCAGAAGTTGCAAAAATAGTACAGAGAGGTCCTGCCCATTCCTTTTACCTTTCATCCAACTTCCCCAGTGGTAGCATCTTACATAACTAAAGTACATTAACAGGAGCACCCAGGTGGCTCAGTTGGTTAAGCATCCAACTCTTGGTTTCTGCTCAGGTCATGATCTCACAGTTGCTGAGTTCGAGCCCTGCATTGGGCTCTGCACTGACAGCTCGGATGCTGCTTGGGATTCTCTCTCTGTCTCTCTCTGCCCCTCCCCTGCTTGCTCTCTAACTCCCTCAAAAATAAATAAATAAACATTTTTAAAAAGTATATTAAACCAGGAAATAGATACAGCTATAATACTTTTATTAGACTCCAGAGCTTGTTTGTATTTCACCAGTTTTTATGTGCACTTTTGTATGTATCCGTAGTTGTATTAAATTTTTATCACCTGTAGAGATATGTGTAACCACCACTGCAGTGAGGATACACCCTCCCATCACCCCAAAGGAACTCCCTCAGCTACTCCTTTATGGTCGTGTCTTATCCTCATCCCTAATCCCTGGCGGCCATTGATCTGTTCTCCATCTTTATAATCTTGTCATGTGAACATAAGTTTTCGTTTATTTGGGATAAATAAATGCTTTAGAGTTTGATTCCTGGGTCAATGTGGTAAGTGTGTTTAAATTTTATTTGAAATGGCTAGCCTATTTTCCTGACTGGCTGGACCATTTCCATTTCTACTACGAGTGTCTGAGAGCTACACATCCTCTCCAGCACTTGGTAGAGTCTGTGTTTAGCTGTTCTCATAGGTGTATAGAGGAATGTCACTGTGGATTTAATGTGCATTTCACAATTTGTGAATGACATTGAACACCTTTTCATGTGCTCGTTTTCCACCTGCATGTTCTCTTTGGTGAAGTGTCTTTTGAAGTCTTTTGCCCATTTTCTAGTTGGACCCTTCATCTTCTTACAGCTGAATTTAAAGAGGTTTTTTTTTAAAGTTATTTTTATATTCTGGATACAAGTCTTTTGTCAGAAATGTGATTTGTAAACATTTTCTCCCATTCTTGGTTTGTCTTTTCATCCTCTTAACAATCTTTTGCAGAGAAAAATTTTAAGTTTTGATAAAGTCTACTTTATTAGTTTTCTTTTATAGATTGTGATTTTGGTGTCAGATCCAAGAACTCTTCACCTAACTCTAGTTGATTAAGATTTCTCCCATGTTTCCTTCTAAAAGTTTTATATTTTATATTTAGAGCTCCAATCCATTTTGAATTAATTTTTATGTAAGGTGCGAGATTTAGCTTGAGATTTTTTCTTTTTTTTTAATGTTTATTTTTCAGAGAGACTGAGCAAGCACAATTGGGGATGGGCAGACAGAGAGGGTAACAGAAGATATGAGGTGGGCTCTGCTTCACAGGGCTTCGCAGGGCTCACAGTCACGAACCCTGAGATCACGACCTGAGCCAAAGTTGGATACTTACCTGACTGAGCCATGCAGCCACCTCTTGTGTTTTTTTCTTTTTGCTCATGAATGCCTGAAGCAATGATTCTAAGACCACATGTTGAATACTCTCATTTATTGATTACTTTTTTCCAAATAACTACCTTTTTCACTACCTAAATAGAGCAAGAATAGGTACCCCATCTGTGCCTCTTGGCATCTTTCTCTGAACTTAGTATTTAATCCAATCAAAAAATATTAATTGAATACACATTATGTGCTGGAAATTAGACTAGGTGCTTAGAATACGTATGTTGTCACGGAGCTCATCGCCTAGTGGAGGAGACAGACCATAGACAATCAAAAAATACATAGTTAACATCGTGATGAAGTTCTCTGAAGGAAAAGAAAACCTTACAGTTACAAAGAACAGTGAGGAAAGAAGGAGGAAAGAAGGTCTGCCAACATGGTGAGGGAGATGCACTCAGAAGAAGTTACATGTAAGCTGGGACTTTAAGATCTGTGATATCATTGTGAACATGATGAAGCAAGAGGGGTGAGGAGAAGCCCTAACTTTTCATTGTTCCAGCCCGTTGTCCATCTCAACACCATCAAATCCCACAGCTAAAAAGGAACCTGAAGGTATTTATCATTTTATATTCTAAAATTCAAAGTGAGCCCAGTCTGGGAGGAGAATGCAAGGGCATCCCCAGCGTCAGCTTTCTTCATGATTGATTGTCTGTAGCCCAGCATGGTTTTGTGGTTCTTCTTGGATTTTGGATGTTCATAAAACCAGCTGCCAGCTGCCTGCCTGCCATGTGGGCCAGGCTCTGCGGGACAGGTGCCTTGCTGGGAACTGTGTAGACTGACAGGGTCCAACACAGCCAGTCTGAAAGCCTTCTGATTGGCTACGTAGAGCATTTCTCCAGGCCAAGGAGGGAAACCCAAACTACCAAGCTACCAACTATGCCTGCTAGAGAATGAGGAGGAGACAGGCAGGATTTCACACCACCATCTATTTGGGGTTCTCAATGGGCTTCCAAGGCCTCCACCCTCTCTAGGCTTTGCCCTTCAGCACCCAGATATCCAGAAGCCTGGTGGCACTTAGCACATGCCTGGCACAGAGGAGTCACCCTTTATTATTCCAGGGCATTCTCAGCCTATGTGTATTTTGGAAGGTGCAGTAGTCTGGGGAATACGGGTCGAGCAGTTTCTTTTTCTCCCTGGGTGCTGTCAGCCAGTAAGAACTTTGAAGCAGAGACAAAAATTGTTGCTTTTAATACTCAGGGGCAATCAGATCTTTGCTGAAGGACCTGGCAGGGCCTCACGTTGCTGGTTGGGGGAGAACAGTGGAGTCCAAGTGCCTTGGTCCTGGCCCTCTGGGAATGTGGCCTGCCAGCTCTGGGACTGGGGGGTCCTGTTCCAACTCTGTCGTCTCTGGATAATTTAACCCCACAGTTGCCTTGGTTACACAGGCTGAATCTCAGTGAGCCCCGTTACTCATTACCTCTCCCTGGACTTGGTCTGATAGGCAGCCATGGCTCCTGGCTGTTTGTCTGCTACCCAGACTCACCTCTCTGGGGATGTGTCTCCCAGCTTCTGAGCACAGCCTGGGGTGGGGGTCAGTTTCTTCTTGTACTTGACACTTCCCTCAGACTTGACATTTGTTTCCTAACACCTCCCTATCTTGCTGGCCCTGAAGGCAGGCCCTTCTCTTACTCCCCTCCTTGGAAACCAGAGACACTAGGATCCTGAGAATGGCCCGGGACTGGGGTGTGGCCTACAGATTACCCATTGTGTTTGTGACACATTATCTGCCCATTTCCTTATAGCCCCTCACTGCAGGGTCCCTGGGTCATCAGGGTCCTGCACTGGTGCACCTCCCAGAGGCCTAGGCAATATGCCAAGCCTCACATAAGCTCCAGAGAACTGGCCTAAGCACCAGACTGCCTAGGTTCTAACCCTGAAGCCACCCAATTTGTGATCTTATACAAGTCACATGACCTTGCTGAGGGTTAGTCTCTTTTATGTAAGAGGAACAATAGCACCAGCCCTCAAAGGATTATTTTAGAGATTAGATAGGATAATGTATGTAACATGCTTGGCACAGTGCTTGGTACATAGTAAATGCTCAGTAAATAGTAGTCATCATCTTTGTCATTCCTTTCAGAATGTGCTCATCTTATGTTCTCTTCCTGAAGATTGGTCTTCCTGCTCAATGACTACTAGTGAATTAGCGAGTTAAGATATTAACACTAGCCACAGAAAATCCCTGTCCAGCACTTTCTTTTGGCCAGATACTGTCTAAACTTTTGACATTTCACTGAATTCTCCTAGCACCTCTCCAAGATAGGTACTATTATTATGCCCAAATAAGGTAAGGCAAATGAGACACAGAGAGATCAAATGAGCTGCCTGAGGATACATTGCTAGTGAATGGCAGATCCAGGATTCAAACCCAGGGAATCTGGCTCCAAATTACAGTCTTACTAACTTGACACACTTGAGTTGCTTCCCCCAGAAAATGCAGGACACTGGAAGGACCTGTCTCAGACATGCAAGGAATGATGGGCAGTCTGGGTCGTTAGTGCTTTTCCTACACTGGTCTGTCTGCAGCAGCTCACTGCTTGCAAAGCATTTTGGGACATGTGAGGCATTTTCATACACCTGCACATTATCTGCCTCTTCTAGCAATCAGGTGGGGGCGGGCAGGAGAGAGTAATTGTTATTTCTATTTTACAAGAAAAGGTGAAGCAACGTGCCCAAGGTCACCCAGCTAACGCCAGATTACAGGTCTTCAGTCTCTGGGTATAAATTCTTGCTCCCATACTATCCTGCCTTTTGTTGATGCCACTAGTATGTTCCTACAGCCGAAAACCATGATATAACAATAAAATCCTGGGACTAGAAGGTCACTTAGAGCCATGCAGTTTATGTTTGAATATGTTGGAAGACCCCCAGTGATGGGGAACTCACCACCTGTAAGAGTTAACTGGATAGTAGATTCTGAATGTTGTACAGGGTGGGGGTGGCAAGGGCATGACTGGCCCTGGAGATGTCTGTCCTGTAAGTGAAGCCATGGGATTGAGCCTCTCTGAGGAACGTCCCTGCAGCCAGGCCCATGAGGCCTCCTTCTCAGTCCTTCCTCTCTAAAACCTCATTCTTCTCCCTCGGAAGGGAGCCCTTTCTGCAAGGACTGGTTAAGGTTTATTAGCCCTTAAAATTCCTTCGAGATGAGTTGGTATTTATTTCTCTGCAAAGCTTATGTAACTGTAAGAGGATACTGGGGCTGCCAAAGCTGTCTGTGGTTTGGATGGGGCTTGCAGCGGTTTTTTTCTGGGAGCTAAATATTAGAATGAATGATCTCATACTATCATTTTCTTTGGGAGCCAGTGGTGCTTGTTCCAGTGATACCTGGAGCTCCTCCGAGGCCCCTGAGGTTTTGCTTTAGGCTCATATCTGCTGGCAGGGCAGAGGGGACAGCGAGAGCACAGATTAGTTTCTTGAGGCAACTCGGCCACTTAGCTGCTTCAAGGAGGCTCAGATCTGGGTGGCCCACAGCGATTGGGCTGCCGGGGAGATGACGGGGAAGGCCAGTCTTCCCGCCATGGTTGTTCCAATCTGAGATTTTATAAGGAGGCAGACCGGGAACTTGGAACAGGAGCAGGATTGGGAGGCTCTGACTGCTGGGAAATCACAGGCGAGTCCTGAAGAACTGTCAGAGCTGGGGCAGCCTTGTATTGGGAGCCTCTGGCTACTGGATAAAAGGTGTCAGTTTTGGAGCACTTACTGCATACCGGACAGAAGTTAAGACAGCAAGTCACACGGGGGCATGGAAGGCGGTGGGTTGGAGGGTAGTGAGAATGTCTGGGTCTTATCCCAGCTTCCCCCATTACTGGCTAGGTGACATTGGGCACTGGTGTAACCTATCTGCCTTCATCTCTAAAAATGGTGGTATAATAGCCCTTCTTTTGAGGTTGTTGGGAAGATTAAATGTGATAATTTGGACAAGTTCTTAGCACAATGTTTGGCACTAGTGAAGAGCTCAGAAAAGTTTAGCAATTATCATCATCATCATCATCATCTAATATAATCCTCATAACAGTGCTGTGGTGTAGGACACTTGATCTCATTTTGTGGGGGAAGAAATGAGGCTCAGAGAGGTCATGTGTTCCAAGTCATATAGTTAATGAGCCACTAGGATAGGATATGAACCTTTCATTCCTGGTGTTTCTGGGCCTGGAGTTGGGGGAGGTGGGATTTACTGCATTGATTCCTTCCTTGGGAAACTTGAAAGCTGCCACATGCAGGGCTAGAGAAGGGGAATAGCCAGATTCCTTGGCCTTGGAGCCTTGCCCTCAAAAGGCAAATGGTTCTTGGCAAAGACTTTGAGGAGGCTGCTAGCTTGTGAGCTTCAAGAGGGCTCAAGGACCATGTTGGTCTTGTCCACTGTGTTCCAGCTCCGAGTACTGTACCTGGCATATGACCGAACCCTAGACTGAACAACTTACAGCTGCAGTGATGCTTTGGGTGCCATCATTTTGTCACGTGAAGCCTCGCTTCTTTCTGTTATCAACTTCTTTGACCTTAGGGACATGATACACATGGCAGCCACTGGGCTAAGTCCCCTTGGGAACAAAACACTGGGGCAGGTGAAGAGAAAGGAGGAATCTCTGTGCTGGAGACAGATGTTGTCAGTGGCAGTCAAAGGGCTGGGGTTTGCGAGAGACCGCAGAGAGGAAGGAGTCTTACTGGGAGCGTTCAAAGCCCTAGTCACAGTGTCTTGAATTTAGTGGGCAAATACTTATAAAAAAATTTTTTTTCAACGTTTTTTATTTATTTTTGGGACAGAGAGAGACAAAGCATGAACGGGGGAGGGGCAGAGAGAGAGGGAGATACAGAATCGGAAACAGGCTCCAGGCTCTGAGCCATCAGCCCAGAGCCTGACGCGGGGCTCGAACTCACGGACCGCGAGATCGTGACCTGGCTGAAGTCGGACGCTTAACCGACTGCGCCACCCAGGCGCCCCATAGTGGGCAAATACTTATAAAACCACCTACTGGGTGACTACAGTGTGCTTGGGGCAACGCACACAGCCTGAATAGATAGATGTGTTTTCTGCCCTTGGGAAAACCCAGTCTGGTGGGCTAAGGATGGCAGAGTAAATCAAACGAGTCATTGTTAATTATAAATTAGGACAATTGCTATGAATGCTCTGGGTAAAGAGATGAATAATAACAGAGGTAGAATTCTATTTTAGAATAGTCAGGGCGGGCCTCCTGGAGGAGGTAGCATTTGAGCTCCTTCGGAAACATTGTATGACCTCAAACTGGACTCGGTTACCCTTTCTGATGGTCAGTGGGGAATTTGAGGCTCTGAGGCCCACAGCTGGTGCCAGAGCCTAAGGAAAACCACTCAAAGACATTTCTGAAGACAGTGGCTGGCAGGAATCTCAAGAGTAAAGGTTCTGTTCCTTCCTTCCCAGGAGGCTGGAAATAATTAACAGTGAAGGGGCAAAGAGAGGAGCTTAATTAAAGAAAGAAGCAGATGGTTCTAGCCAGTCAGGTCTGGGGCACCATACATTCCTGTCCCTGAGGGCATGCATGAAACTTGTTTGCAAGAGTTTTCCCTTGTTTATCCACTAGGTTTGGGATCTCCTTAAATGTTGAGTGTCTGCAGCAAGGCAGGAGTCTGTGAATTTTTGTTGTCCTTTTTTGCAAAGCCTTTTCAACCTGTAGTGCTCTCTCTTGGTCATTGTGGCCCACACCCCACAGGCCCTGTGGGTTCTACCTTTAAGTAGGTTTTGCATTCAAATCCATCATCTTCCCTCTAGCCCCCTGCTCTTCCCAGCCCATCTCAGCCCCTACTACCCACTGGGCCACATCCTCTCTCTGCCACGAGTGCTTTGAAAGACATTGACTTTTCAATATTTTCGTACTGTAATTTGGAACCAAATAGTCAAAGCCCTTCTCCTGGGCCTGGGAGGCCCTGTGACCCTGCCTCCTCTACCTCCTCATCTTCATCTTGTACCCTGTGCCTCATGCCCGCTCCGGCCCCACATCCAGCCGGGGCCTGCGCCTAGACATCTCCCCTGTCCCAGGATTCTGTCTGATTGGATCAGGTCTGAGCTACAGTGTCACATCCCAGCTGCCTAAATGCAGCAGCGACAATGATTGACATCTAGCCGTTAGTACTTAGTAGTGGGAGGCAAGGGGCTCAGTGAGCCTCAGTTTCCTCTAAATACGGGGCATAGGGAACCACAACTTTGGCAGGAGATGTTTAGTAAATGTTCAAGTCCCTTTCCTACTTAGACTGCAATGGGAGTATATCCCCTTAGTGTACTTTACATTTTACATTTTCCAGGGCATTTTCCTATTCATGACCTTACTTAAGGCTCTTGAAACCCTGCCAGTAGGCAGGGTGAATATTGTGATCTCCTTATCAAGCAGGAAGTGGCTTCAGAGGGGCTAAAGCCCTGCTCAGGGTCACACAGGGAGAATGGGACTGTGATGACAGCTGTACTTGACCTTCTCCAGAGGGTGACAGTGCAGAGGGACCAGATGGAGACCCTGAGAGCCAGAGTCAGCCAGTGTTTAGGGGTGGTGGTAGGGGAAAGATCTCTGCTTTGCAGGCGTCCCCCACCCCAGCTGCCTGGCCACATGCTCGGACTCTCACTATCCCCAGCCTGAAGCTGGGGCTCTCGTGTCCATTTTTTTCCACAGCCTTCGCCCTGTCTCAGGTCTCCTCCTGACCACTTCTGTGCTTCCACAGCCTTCCCTTTCCAGGTTACAGCCCGCCGAGGATGAGGCCCAGGTGGCCCCCACCCACCGGTGGTGTGGGGAGCTTGGGCCAATCGTGGGATTTGACTGTGGGAGGGAGTCACTGGGAAGCTTAAGCTCCTCCAAACAGCTTTTCTGTGGTCTCCCCATTCTCTGGGCTGGGGTGCATTTCCTAAATGTACCCAGTTAATTACCTCAGTTCTTCCAGGTTGGGGGGGCGGCAGGGAGCAGGCAAAGGAAGAAGGTCTTGAGGTCTTTAACCTTGAGAATTGGCATTCTTGGAACAAAGACACTGCCCACCTGAGGGGCAACAGCACTGACATACCAGTGATGGAGGGAGTTTCAGGGGTAGAGGAGGTTCTACTCTGGGGCTGTGCTTTTTACTGCTCTCCCAGCAGTTACATGGGCACCTGCTCCTTGGGGTTGGGAGTAGGTATGGTGAGAAGGTTGGGGGAGGGGGATCATATAGATGAGGGGAAGGGAGGCTTCTCAAAAAGTCAAAAGAGCTGCTTAGTATAGCTATGTGGGAAGAAGCTGTCTGAACCCCACCTCTGCAATTTACCACCTGTTTGACCTTATGAAGTGGCTTAACTTTTCTGAACCTCACTTTCCTCATCTATATAAAAGCAGGGATAATTCTTCTTTTATTAAACAGATATTTTCTGTCTACCTACTGTGTAGTGAACAAGTCAGGAGACAAGATCTCTGCTCTCATGGAGCTTGGGGATAGTGGTGGATGAACAGAGATACAGCAATAGTCGACAAACAAAATAATTCTGGGTGTCAGGTCAAAAGCCAAAGGGAGCGGGAAAGATGGGCGGATAGAGCAGGACTCTCTGAGGAAGTGATGTTCGACCTGAGACCTGGAGGTGAGAAGTCAGTTCTGCACAGAAATGGAGGAAGAATGTTCTGGGCAGAGAGAACAGCAAGTTCAAAGGCCCTGAGGTGGAAACAGTCTTGAGGAACAGGCAGTGGCCACAGAATTGTAAGATGTGGTGAGCGAGTGGAAGAGTGGTTTGAGTGGAGATGGGGGAAGCAGTTAGCAGACAGATTTCTAAGGGCTCTTGAGGCCATGATAGAGTTTGAAAGCCTTTGGAGGGTTTAACTTAAGCAGGGGAATGACATGATTGGATTTGTGTTTGAAAAAATCACCCCCTTGAAATTTCTGAGCTTCATTTTCCCCACCTTTTAAAATGGACATAATGAAGCATATCTCCCAGAGCTAGAGCTACTGGAGGGGTTAAAAGACATGAAAGCAACAAGCAAATTCATTAATATGAATCAATGTGCCACACATGTTAGGGCCACTGTGTAAAGACCTTAGAAGAGATATGAAGTTCTGTGCTTGGGAGCGGGTAGCTCTGAAAGGGTTAATCAAACCTGTCTTGGGAAAAGCAATCCCATTCTGCTAATATAATGGTAAGGGATGCAATTCAGGCTGTTTATATTTTAGAGATTCGGTACTCCTATTAAGCAATCACCCTGTTTATGTCACTGCTAATTGAAGTAAATTGCTTTCTGCAATCAAATCGGGAACTTCCCCTTTCCGATCATGAAGGGACTTGGACTCCGGTTCCTGACTTCCAGTATTTAGTCTGCCTTAAGACTTGCCCTTTAATTAATTGCATACATTCCACTGATTTCCTTAAACATGCCTTTGGCTTGCTGTTGGGTCGGCCATGCGTTGATTTTGAAATTGCCCTCCGGGATGGGAAGTGTGTCTCCCCAGCCAGCGCAGGTTTCCGGCCAGCGGGGCTGAGGGGGGGCAGGCTTTGAGCAGATGTGAAAGGTAGAGGTGAGCAGCAGGTATGACTGCTGGTAGTCGGAATGCTCTGGGTGCCTCTGCCTGGTGGAGAGCTGCTCCACTGCACTGGGACCACCGCCCCCTGTAAATCAGGCTGGAGGCTCAGGCATCTCCTCTGTCTCCTGCCCTACCTCTGCTCTTGTGAGTGGAACAGGAAGAAAGCAAGGGCAAGGCCAGCAGAGAGCACGTACCTCAGTGAACTCTGATTCTCCTGGCTGCCCTGCCACCGCCACCATCACCACCACACCCACCCACCCCCCCAAGCTTTCTGTCACGTGCACAGGCTTGCATAGAATGGGAATCCTGGGGACTGAGGGGCTGAGGGAGAGTTTACCAGAAGACAGAGGCTAGGACCTGGAGCATGGAGGTTGGGTGGGAAGGAGCTAAAGCGTTATTCTGGGAGGAGGGGGTGCAGGCATTAAGTTCTAAGGCCTGTTGCCCAGCCCCACGGAGGGGTATCCCAGCACTTGCTCCTCATGTTGGTAGTCCAGGGCTAAGGGTAGGGGGGGAGTTATTTGATGCTGGACAGAACTGTCATTTCGGATGCCCTTGGAATTCATTGTCCTAGCTTTTGTAGGGAGCAGAGAAAATAGGCAGAAAGTGTTCCTGATCATTCTTCCTCTGTGCCAAAAGAAAATTAAGGGCCCTAGGATTCAGTCCAAGGTGAGGTATTTTGGATACTTTACTTTGAGGTGAGGACGCTCAACTAAAATCCCTCTCTCTCTCCCTCCCTCTCTCTCTTTCTCTCTCTCTCTCTCTCTCTCGATCCGAATGGCATTGCCTGCCTCTGGAATAGCGTTGCACCCGACCCTGTATTTGAGTTTCTGAGACTCTGCTGGGTCTGGGGATAAAGACTCAGATCAGACATATTCCTTGCCTGCAAGGAGGGTTTAGTCAGGTAATCAGGAGCTAACTATACTAGCTGTAATAAGTAGCATTTCTTGAGCACTTACCCTGAGCCAGGCACTGTGCTAAGTGCTTTACATGCATTGACTCATTCAGACTTCACTATACCCAGATGCAGTGGGAATCAGTGTATTGACTTTGCAGATGGTAAAGTTGAGGCAGAGTCCATTTTGGGAAATGATGCGGTAGTTTCTTAGAGTTAGACAACAATTTAGTATAAACCCATGGTATGAGGTACATACCCAGGAGAATTGAAAACATGTCCACACAGAAACTTAGAGACACATGTTTATAGCAGCACTATGGGTAGTAGCCCCAAACTAGAAATAGTTCAAATGTCTATCAGATGATGAATGGATGAGAATATACATATTGTATACAGTGGAGTATTATATGGCAAATAAAAAGGAATGAAGTGCTGATATATATGCTGAGTGAAAGAAGCCAGACACAAAAGGCCGTGTATTGCATGATTCCATTTGTATGAAATATCCAGAAAAGGTGGATCTGTGAAGACAAAAAGTACATTAGTGGTTGCCTGAGGCTAAGGGTAGGAATAAGGATTAACTGTAAATGGGCACAAGAGATATAATGAAGTCATAGAAATGTCCTAAAATTAGATTATGGTGATGGTTGCACAATTTGGTAAATTTACTAAAGATTATTAAATTGTACACTTAAAGTGGGCAAATATTATGATATGTAAATTATACTTTAATAAAGTTATTTTAAAAAATTGAGGCTATGGGGTGCCTGGGTGGTATAGTCGGTTAAGCATCTGACTTCAACTCAGGTCATGATCTCACAGTTTGTGAGTTTGAGCCCTGATTCAGGCTCCACACTCCCTTTCCCTCTCTTTCTCCCTCTCTGTCCCTCGCTCACTTGGATGTGCGCTCTCTCTGTCTCAAAATATAAGTAAGTAAGTAAGTAAGTAAGTAAGTAAATAAATAAATAAATAAATAAATAAATAAAGGCTGAGATCTCATAACCTGCCTGAAGTGATTGACGTTTGAAAGATGAAGCAGATATTCAAACCCAAGCAGCCAGACCAGAGCAGACCAGAGACTCATTCCTTTTTTTCTTCTTCCCCAGAGACGCATTATTAACCATTAGGCAACATTGCTACCAGTAAATAGCGCTTTTTTCCCCCCACTGTTTATTTGCTTTTGAGGGAGAGAGAGAGCACATGGGGGGATACGTGGGGGTGGGGGGTGGGAGTTGGAGAGAGAAAATTCCAGGCAGGCTCCACACTGTCAGCACAGAGCCTGACATAGGGGCTCGAACTACAAACTGTGAGATCATGACCTGAACCCAAATCAAGAGTTAGATGCTCATCCAACTGCGCCACCCAGGCACCCCTCCCGGAAATAGCTTTTATCTCGGCTCAGCAGCGGGAAGCTCACACAGGCCTGGGAGTAGGCCGGCATTCTTGAAATGTTTCTGGAAAGGGTGGCGACACTTGGTTTGTGTCTTAAGGTCTTGTGTATAAGTTCTTCACCAGGAAGCTCTCTGGGCTGCCATCTTTGACCCTCACTTCCTTCGAAGAGCTGAATCTTGTTGACTAAACAGAAGAGTGAATGCCTGAAGAAGGAGGAGGAGGACACCAGCCATCTTCCTTGCATGAGGAAAATCCATGATCGGGTGTTTAATGTGGCCTGGAGAGGTGCTTAGCTGGAGCTGTGGACAGGTAGAAGACTTGCACTGTGGCCCCACTGATGTCCAAGGCTGAGCTTCCCATGGCAGAGGCTGTCCCCTGACCCTCTTCGGGGTGGCAAGAGGGAAAACTTCAAGCCTCTTGGGAATTCTTTTTCGAGGTTCCCTCCAGACACACATTTGAATTAAGGCCTAGAAGTCGGAGAGAAACAAAAGCTTTAACAGTATTTCCAAAACCCTTCTGTTTTTGTCTTCTCTGACTTTGTCACAGTGGTGTCTTAAGAGCAGGGTGGTTAAGAGCCCTCTCCCTGCAGGCAATAACGGGGGGTGCATTGTCTGCAGAGAATGAAAAGTCAAGAATGAAACTGAGTCAAAGGACTGCTTGCCATACACCAGCAGTTCTAAACAATGTCGGTGACAAAATAGTCCTCCCCACAGGGCAGGCTGCTCCTCTGCCCTGCCCTGGTATGCTGCTGTTTGGTCAAGTCAATTTAGTGGCACATCACACAGACTGATTACAAGTTGGCTTAAGCCAAAAAGGTGATGTAGTGTAAGGAAGTGGGGTCCCTCATGGAGAAGCCTGTGTGCAGTGCCTACTTTCTCCAGGACCCCGTGACACACCTCTGGCTTTTCTGTGTGTCGACTTCACTGTTTGCTGTCTGGCTTTCTCAACTTTACTGAAGGGATGCGACCTCAATTCTAGGAACTAGAAGAGACTGACCCACATCTCTTAGTCCCAGTTTCAAATTCGTGGGAGGCAGAATTGGACCAAAGTGGATCAGGTCACCAATCCTAATCCATTGGCCAAAGGAGGGTATACTGAAAACCAGGCTTTTAGAACCCAGGGGGGTAGGGGGTGTGCCAGTCACCCCAAAACATCTACCGTGTTCACTCGGTATAGTTTGAGAGGAGCTGGACAGTTCTTAACTTGGGACCCCCATGAGTCTCTGTTTCTTTATGATACCTTTTTGTTAAGATACCGAGTTCCTTATGACATATTCTTTTTTACTTAAGTTACTTAGAGTGGATTTTTATTTCTTCGAACAGGACAGTCCTTGACAAAAAAAAAAAAAAAAAAAAATCACTGGATGGGCAAAGGTAGCCACATAAACAAGGCAGACATCCTTGATTGTAAATAAGGGCTTGCTGGGCAGGGGACAGTTCCCTCGGAATGAGGCACAATTTTACATGTTCTTGGTTCACAGTGGGGTATTGTCCTTTTCCTTGGAGTAGTTGGAAAATGACATATGTTACCACTGTGTGGAGATCAAAGGCAGGGCCATCTGTCCTTCTCCCTTCTTGTCCTCTTTCTTTTCCACAGATTTCCATTCTCCCATCCAGACACCTGTCAGTAAGGAATTCCCCAGTCTGAACTTTTCTGTCTCTCTCTCTCTCTTAATGTTTATTTTTGAGAGAGAGACAGAGCATGAGCGGGGGAGCGGCAGAGAGAGAGGGAGACACATAATCCCAAGTAGGTTCCAGGCTCTGAGCTGTCAGCACAGAGCCCAGTGCAGGGCTCAAACTCAAGAACCGTGAGATCGTGAGCTGAGCCGAAGTTGGACATTTAACCGACTGAGCCACCCAGGTGTAGTCTGGATTTTTCTAAGGGCAGGCAAGCTTGTCTCTCCCCTGGCTGGGGAACGAGCTCCTCGTCACCAGGCACTGAGGGTCTCTTGTCATCAGAGGCAGCCTGAGGAGATGCGGTAGGAAGGACCAGCGTCACTCATAAAGATTCTTACTAAATGTGTTTAACCTGAATAGAATGAAGCCTTTACTTCCAATTTACAGAAATAAGAGGAAAACAGGAACAATTTAAATGACACCATGAAGAAACAGACAAATCCAGAATATGGAGTGTTCAATAAGATAGCAGGCCTGGGCTTTTCAAAAAACCACTGTCCTCGCAGCGCCTGGGTGACTCAGTCAGTTAAGTCACCCAACTCTGGGTTTCGGCTTAGATCATGATCTCACATTTGCTGAGTTTGAGTCTCACATCGGGCTCTGTGGAGCCTGCTTGGGAGTCTCTCTTTGCCCCTCCCCCACTCTTGCTCTCTCTGTCTCTCTCAAAATAAATAAACTTAAAAAAAAAATCCACTGTCCTTTAAATAAAAGAAATTTGCTGGGGAGTGGGGTGGGGACAGTTGTAGATTAAGAGAGACTAAAAATATGTCATAACCACATGCAGTGTACACACTTTGTCTCCTGGTTCAAATAAAGAACAAAGTAAAAAGACATTTTAGGGAGTACTAGAGAAATTTGACCCTAAACTATTTTGCTTGATACTAGGAAATTGGTGTTCATGTTCTTAGGTGTGATAGACCAATTATGAGGAGAATGCCATTATTTTGGACGGTGCGTGAGGGAATATTTTCTCATTTTATTTTTTTCTAAATAAAAATCTTACATTTATATATACATATTAATACATAAAATACTTACAGTTGTCGAATCCAGGTGGTTGATATAAGGATGCTCATTTTATTCTTTGAATGTTTCTTATACTTAAAATTTTCATAGTGAAAAGTTGGGAAATAAAAATAAAGGAGTAGGATTAGACTTGAAGCCCTGTCCCTTCATTTTTAACTATGGGCCTTGAGACGATTACAAAAACCTTTTGAGACTCAGTTTTCTTCTCTATAAAATGGGGATAACAATAGTGCTTACCTCATAGGGGTTTTGTGAAGATTAAGTAGGATCATTTATGTCATGCCCTTGATACGGTGCTTAGTACATAAGGGATCAGTGAGTTAACTTTGCCCACAAATAGCAATAACATTATTAGCTGCCCTGTTAGCTTCATCCTTGGTCAGAGTCTGGCTTCTCAGTCAACCAGAGAATTGTCATCAGGGCTGGATGTCTTCTGTTTGCCCCTCCAGATCCAACCTCTCCCTTCTTTGCGCTTCTCTGTGACTTTAAGGGCTGACCAGGGTGGACCACTGCACCTCAGGGTTACTTCCTCTGGCTTTTGCTTTGGTTCGGCCAGTGAGGAGCACCAGCAGGGGACTGGAGAGAGGTGAGAGAGTGAGCTGGGTTGCTTTGGGTGGGCACCATTCCCTCCTCTGGCCCCTTCAGGCCTAGGGATGTGAAGGCTCCCCCACTATGGCTCGCCCTGGGACACTGCACTATCTCTGTTGCTTTCTTTCACATTTGTAAATAGGGCCTTTATTAAAGTGTTCATTGATCCAATTTGAGTATATTACCTGTTTCCTCCCAGAATTCTGATTGACGCAGCTGATGCAGGGGCTACCATGTACCAACCATTTTGCCAGACTCTGAGGGGTATCATAATCAGTAAAACAGACGTAGTCCTATCCCTTCTGGAGTGCATCATGTGTTCACCTCGGACCAGTCCCCTTAGGGATTTCCAAGGTGATACTGGGTCCCCCGTTCCAGTGGACTAGTGGACACAGAAGGACAAGCAAGCACCGCTGCCCCACCTCCACCCCACCGCACACACGCGTGGAGAAATCTGACTTGTACCCAGGGATATCTTGGCCTGCCTCAGATCCTCAGACCAGCAAACCAAGAGACATGTTGGCTGTGCCCCCTTTTCTCTACTCTGTGTGTCTAGGAGTAAGATCAACACAGCCTCCTTAAATGTCGGAGGTACACTGACAACAGGCAGACAAATGTGGTAACACTTAGCAGGAAGCTGTGTGCAGCACTAGGCTTCATTAAATCAAGTTTGCGGTGAGAAGAACTCAGAAAGCACATTTGTGTGAGACAATAGGATTAGATCATGTTCTCATCAAGTGTTTCCTTGAGTCTTCTATGATCTGTATAAATGACCCCCAAATGAGATGAGGATTTAACACCTTTGGGGAAGCTGGGTGTATAAACTCAGGGCCTCGTTCTGTATCTGCTCTGAGAATGGTTTTCGCGCTCTCACTACAAACATGCCGAGGTGGACATCATTTGCGGGCAAGATTTATTTGCAGCGGTATGGTAAACAGTCCCCACCCTGGTCCTCGTGTACTGTATTCAGTGAATGATTTCAAACATCCTTGTGTTCTCCCTGTTGGGAAGCTCCTCAGGGTGGGATCTGTATTTTTGTCCTAACACCAAGGAGATAGCTGATGAGCCCTGCAGGTTTGGTAGCTCGGAAAGGGTCCTCTCAGATAGTGCAGTGACTTAATGAAAAACCTTCCTGGGTTGGGCTTCTCAAGGACCTCAGAAATCTGAACCATATGGAGAATCTGTCTGCACTTGGGTCCCATCCCCTGGCTCCATGTGTTGGCTGCAAGGTTGTGATTATAACTCCTAAGTACAAGCCTCACCCAGAGGTTCCTCTGCATTTGTGATGAGCATATGGACACATGGAAAATAAACAGCTCAAGGAATTTCTGGCTTGGAGGCTGGCTCACAATCAGATGTTGCAGAAAAGGGAGCAGTCAGGGCAAGTGGAACTTTTGTAAGTACGTTGTAAACCAGGACAGAGATTCCCTCCTACAGACAGCTTCCCCTAGAAGAAACGGCCCCATGATGGCACCTGATATTTACAGAGCATTTCTTTATTACATGCCTGGCCCTGGGCCAAGCCCTTGACCTGCATCTTTTTAGCAGATCCTCATAACAACCCCTGTGGTAATTAACTGTTGCAGTATTGGCTATCTCAGTAATAAAACCCCATTTTACAGATGAGGAAACTCAGAAGGCTAAGAAAAATTCTCCTAAGGTTATACAGTTTGTAAATAGATAGAAACAGGCCTTGAACCCGGGTCTAGTTAGTGGCAAAAACCCTCTTCCTAGCTATTGTCCCATACTGCCACACTCCTGTCTACCTTGCTGAGAGGGGCATTTTCTTGCTACACAGATTTGGCACACAGGTGAGAGCAGAAAGAAAGGAAACAGGAATCTCTGTTCATTGGTGCATCCCCAGTACCTGGCACACATTAGTATTGGTCATTGTCACCTAACTGTAGCTATCACCCTCCTGGCCTGTGTGTGGGGGTGAGGACTATAATGGGAGAAACTGATTTTGATGAGCAGTGTACCCTGTGTGGCTGAGGCCCTGGGAACCATGGTGCGGGGTCTCAGGATGGGGGACAAGTTCAGATTTTGACTCTTGGTTGTGGCTGTGGTTTTGGGAGAAGAAATGCCGTGGAGAGCCCACGGGGCAATCAGAGTCACAGGTGGTGGGCTTGGGGCTGGGCCCTGGCCCCTCTGCCCCCAGCCTGCAGACTGAAAGCACTTGGGAGGGAGGGATGGGAAGGAGAGGGGTGTGGGAAATCTAGGGAAGGGAGAGAGAGAGAGAGAGAAAACAGGAGAATTACCGGTTGGGCGGTTGCAAGGCCCCAGTTAGTGCTGCTCCAGCAGGTCAGACAGACTCTCAAGGCGCCTCCTTCCTCCTGCTCCTTCTTCCATTGTTGGGCAGTCTGGGTGAGAACAATGGGAATGGAATCCTTTTCCCCTCCCGCCTGGCAGGGCTGGGCCCACTTCCTCCTGGCCCACCGAAAGGAATGCTTTCTTGTCCTGGCTGTGTGGGACCCTCAGGGAAGAATGGCACTGGGGGCTCCCCAGGGATGAAGGCTTTGTGGCTTGAGCTGATGACAGTTGGGGTTGGAGCAGGGAGGGGGTGGGTGTGGAGGATCTTTTCATTCCTCTTGGCTTTCTAACGAGTGTTTCTGCTCTTTTTCCTCACTCATTATGGGGTCTCTGTTGTGAGGCATTAAGTCAGGGCCCTTGCTGACTTCTGGAGCAGACCACTCAGGCAGATCTGTGAATCACAGGGAAGGGGCCAACAGTCCCAGGGAAGCCCTTTGAGACAGGTTAGCTGGGCCTGGGTGCCCCCCATCCTGGGCGGGCTTGAGAACTATCCAAACCCTTTATTCCTTTCCTCCCAGTAGTCTGGAAGCTACTGTGTTTTGTGTGAACCGGCTTCATGGCCACACCTCTCAAAAGGCACTTAGACGATTGAGCCCTGATCTCTGCAAGCAATGTGGTGGCATGAGCAGCCAAGGCTGGGGTTTTCATTTCAAGTTTAGAAGACACAGAAGCTGCTGCCTTTTCTCTTCTCCTTTGATGATTTTGAAGCTTTTGTCTGATCTCACCCTTGTTTGGGGGAGTGGATATGTATTCACCTACACCCTGAGTATTAGCAGCAAGCTTTCAGGAGTGGCTGCTGAAGATCAGACTGTGCTTTCTGGTGTCATCTCTCACTCCAGGGTTCAGGACCCCTGGAGACTCTTCATATCTCCCCCAAATTTCCCCCAAACGTTCCCCCCTAAGTGACTTCTAAGGCCGGAAGAAGGTGAGGGATGAATCCCCTGTGCCCCCAAATAGCATGGGCTTAGGAGTCTGAAGTAGTTTGAGTTGAGCTTACCAAGGACAGGGAGGGGTAGCCAGGCCCGTGACCTGTCTAAGGGGATGCCAGCTAATTAAACCAGTGTGTTTTATTGTTGGAATTGAGAAAGGGGGGTGGGGGACGGTGGAGGGGTGAGGTCGAGGGGAGTGTCTGCGTGAGTTGGGGGAACCGATGGGAAAATGTGGAAGAACATGGGCTTGGAAGGTCTGGTGGGTGTCTGGATTCCAGTCCTGGCGTTCAGCTATGGAACCCAGGGAAGGAGACATAGTAATGACACAGTAATGAGAGCTGACAAGTATTGAGCTCTTCAGGGAACTAATTACTACACTTAGTTTGCCTGGCTTCCAGCCTTATGGGGAACCGATGGGGGGCAGAGAGGGGGGGTGTCTCTGCACACAGTATGCAAACATTCATTTAATCCCTCTGTTGTCAGCTGAACTGCTGTCTCTGTGCTCCCCTCTTCAGAGAATAAACGTCAAATGTCCTTTGAGCAGGAGGAGCCTCAGGGAGGAGCAGACCCTGGACTACAAGGAGAAAGCGGGAAATGGAGTCTGGTTGCACTGTCAACAGCCTTTCAACCTACTCTCCAGTTCTTAGACTCCCCCTCTGCCCCTACTTGCAGAGATACTTGGTGCCGTTACCCCTGAGCCCTTTGCCCAGCTGCCTGCTTAGGAGTCAGCTTTCTGGGTCCTGCTGAATTGGTGACCATTCATCCATCTGCTTTCCAGCTTTCTTTTTCTTTCTTTGTTTTTTTTTTTTTTTTCCAATGTAGTTAACATGCAGTGTTATATTAGCTTCAGGTGTAAAATATAGTGATTCAGCGCTTCTATACATTACTCAGCGCTCATCAAGATGCATGTACTCCAGCTTTCTTTTTCTTTTTTTTTTTTTTAATTTTTTTTTTCAACGTTTATTTATTTTTGGGACAGAGAGAGACAGAGCATGAACGGGGGAGGGGCAGAGAGAGAGGGAGACACAGAATCGGAAACAGGCTCCAGGCTCTGAGCCATCAGCCCAGAGCCCGACGCGGGGCTCGAACTCACGGAGCGCGAGATCGTGACCTGGCTGAAGTCGGACGCTTAACCGACTGCGCCACCCAGGCGCCCCTTCTTTTTCTTGTTGATACTGGGATGTTGTTTTGTGTTGTTTTGTGGTTGTCCCTCAGCTTTATGTATTTCAAAAAAAAATCCCATCTTATTTGAGTGGGCTTTGGAATGTTAAATATGTGTGTTCAGTCCTCCATCTTTTACTGGGTGAGATTTATCCAGTTGGTAGATTTATCCCTTTATCAATCATCCAAAGCTTTTTGGCTTTGGGTAGCAGAAATGTTGTAAGTCCTGGCCTTTAAACACATTTCAGTTTGCAAATTAATTTTGCAAACAAGTCAGTGCACGTTCTTTCTCTTCTCTCAGCTCTCACCATCTTTCCCTACAAAAACATTGGAGCCCAAAGCCCAGCACAGTGGTAGCCCTCCTCAGAGCATGGTGCATGTGTTTGTGACTGATTGAATGGCTTTGACCTAGCCAGCCCATATCATGTGAAATCTTTCATCTGAGGAGAAACACTCAGCACACTGGCACAGTTAATTTCCATAAGACTAAACTTCGTTAATTAGTTTTTATTATAAATGATATCGAAGATATCATAAAATCTATACAAGGTACATATAGAGTGGATAGAAGAATAGTAGAAATACCACTGTTGCCAGCACCCAGATTAAACCCCACAATGTTAGACACCCTGAGTGCCTCTTTCCAATCACCTGTCCCCCCGAAATAATCACTGTTTTTGTTAATCACTTGGTTTCTTTATAGCTTTACTATTGGTGCATGAAAACCTACATAATCCACTGTTTCCTTTTGAAATTTTTGTAAATGGAATCATATGTACAGTTTTCGTTGATTTGCTTCTTCACTCAGCATTTGTGATTCACTCAAATTGACCCATGTGGTTACAGTTCATTCGGCTATAATGTTCCATTGTGAGGTAACACCACATATTCTACTGTTAATGGACATTAGGATTATTGCCTCTTTTTACTCTTTCGAACAACAGAGCTTGGACTACAGTCAGGCAGGAGAGACACTATTATTTTCCTGTAGCTGTCTTAGTAAATGACCACAAATGGGATGGTTTCAAACAATAGAAATTTATTCTCTCCCAGTTCTAGAGACCAGAAGTCTGTAATCAAGAAGTCATCAGGGCCACGCTCCCTTCACAGGGTCAGGAGAGGATCCTTTCCTGCCTCTTCTAGCTTCTGGTGGCTCCAGGTGTTGCTTTGGCTTATGGCTCCCTTGTTCCAGGCCCTGCCTCTGTCTTCACATGACCCTCCCCTTCTTTCCCTGTGTCTCTCTTCTCTGTGTCTCTTACAATGTTGCTTACCACTGAATTTAGGGCCCACCCAGATGATCCTGAATGATCTCATTTCCAGATCTTTAACTAAATTACATCTTCAAAGACCCTTTTTCCAAATAAGATCACATTCACAGGTTTCAAGACAAGTGCATGTCTTTTGGGGAGCCACCATAGCTACAGGTGTGATATTAGAGGCACCAGCCTACAGCTGCAACCCTTGGGGTGATTGCAGCAGCCTGAGCTTTTGTGGCCCCATAGCCTCTCTTCCTCCTTCAGGCCCTGGATCTGCCTCACAGCCCTGTTATGAACATCTGTGCACATCACCTGGAACCTTCGGGCAGGAGTTTGTCTGGGATACATAACACAAGTGGAATTGCTGGGTGGTAGAAAATGCGCGTATTATTTTTTGTCAGGTATGGCCACACTTTTTTTCAAAGCGGTTGTACGAATTTATGTTACCATCAGCAGTGGATGGCAATTCCTCATGCTCCACATTTTCTCCAGGACCTGGACTGAGCACCTTCCTGATTGTAGGCAGTCTGGTAGATGTGAAGGATTTGGAGTGATTAGATGTGGTGTGAGAGAATATCTCATCCAGGTTTTAATGTAAATTTCTCTGATGACTAACAAGGTTCAGCATATTCTCACGTGTTGATCGGCCATTGGTGTTTCGTCTTCTGTGAAATACCTCCTTAAGGCCTTTGCTTATGTTTATAATTGATTTATAGGAGTACTTTATGTATTCTCTATATTAATCCTTTGTTAAATTGTTCCAAATATCTTTCCTCCTTTTAAAACAGTTGAATTTATCAGTTTCCTTTATGGTTTGGGGTTTTTGTTCTTGATTAGGAAATCCTCTCAATCCTTGAGCATATAAAAATATATCTCTATGTTGCCTTTGCTTTTATATTTATTTATTTTCCCTGAAAGAAAGAGAGAGCACGAGTGCGGGAGGGGCATAGAGCTAGGAGAGAGAGAATCCCAAGTAGGTTCCTCGCTGTCCTCACAAAGCACAGTGTGGGTGTTGATCCCATGTGAGATCATGACCTAAGCTGAAATCAAGAGTCAGACACTTAACCGTCAGTCACCCAGGTGCCCCTCTCTCTATGTTGCCTTTTTAAGATTTTATGGTTTTGGGGTTCTCACTATAGAACCTTCTTAGCATTCTCTCTCTCCTTCTGCCTCCTCCCCTTCTCATGCATGCTTTCTCTCTCCCAAAATAAATGTTTTTTAAAAATTTTAAAAAATACAGATTTTATGTTTTTTTCTTTCATATTGAAGTCCCAGGATGGATTTTTTTGGTGTATGGTGTGAGGCAGGGATGCAATTTCACTTACTTCTATGTAATTAACTAATTCTCTCAGCACCATTTATTAGTCCAGGCTTTATCCACTATGTAATACAACTTCTTGGTCATAAATCAAGTTTCCATATACACATGGACATTGTTCTAGGTTCTCTGTTCTATGCAGTTGGTTCATTGGTCGGTCCTTGTTCCAGTGAATACTATCTTTGTTAACTCCAGTTTTAACAATAAATCATGGTATTTGGTTGGGTAGGTCCCCACCAACCTACTCCTTTTCAAAAGTGTCTTGGCTTTCTTGGACAGTTGTTCTATATACATTTTTCAAACAACTTTTCAAGTCCTTAAAAATACTTGTTGGGTTTTTTATAGGCTTTGCATTAAAAGTATAAATGAGTTTGGCAAGAATTGATGTAATTATGATTTTGAATTTTCTTACCTGAGAACATTGTATTTGTCTGCATTTATTTAGACCTTTTAAAATGTCATTTGAGGGGTGCCTGGGTGGCCCAGTCGGTTAAGCGTCCGACTTCAGCTCAGGTCATGATCTCACAGTCTGTGAGTTCGAGCCCCGCATCAGGCTCTGTGCTGACAGCTCAGAGCCTAGAGCCTGCTTCGGATTCTGTGTCTCCCTCTCTCTCCGCCCCTCCCCTGCTCATGCTCTCTCTCTGTCTCAAAAATAAATAAAAATTTAAAAAAATTAAAAATAAATAAATAAACAAATTAAATAAATAAATAAATAAATAAATAAATAAATAAAATGTCATTTGAGGGGTGCCTGGGTGGCTTAGTCAGTTAAGTGTCTGACTTCAGCTCATGTCATGATGTCATGGTTTGTGAGTTCAAGCCCCGCATCAGGCTCTGTGCTGACGGCTGAGAGCCTGGAGCCTGCTTGGGATTCTGTGTCTCCCTCTCTCTCTGCCCCTCCCCTGCTTGCACTCTGTCTCTGTCTCTCTCTCAAAAATAAATAAATATTAAAAAAATAAATGTCATTTGGAATATGATCGTTTTCCACAGAAGGTTTACATATCTTGATTTATTCCTACATACTTAAAATTTTTTTTGGTGGCCTTTAGAAATGAGTATCTTTTAAGACAATTACATTTCTAACTGATTATTGCTGATGTATAGAAATGTGTGATTTTTTTTGTGTGTGATTTTTTTATAGTCAGCAATACTACAGACCTCTCTTATTAGTTCAAATATTATATCTGCATATTATTTTGGGATTTTAATGTAGGCAATCATTTATTCATTCGTCTACAAATAATGACAATGGTACTCCATTCACCCTTTCTTCAGTATCTGGAATGTGTAATGAGACACTGTTAGTCCTGCAGTTCTAGTAAGAAAATACTAAGTAACGCTGAATTCAAAATGATCATTTTCCCGTTTTATATAAAGTCACCTTAGTATTTTAGAGGACCTAATCCAGATTTATAGCATCCAATGCCAAAATCATTTGGAGCGACAGATCTGAATGCCCGTTTATGAAATACATAGAATTCTGGGCAGAATTAGCAAACAGCCCATTGACTTAGGTCCTGAGGTTGTAGCAGCAGATCCTTCACTATATAGAGCAGGTCTGTGCTGCAGTGAAATTAGCGGTGATACTTGCTGACAGAATGACTGTCTTGCAAGTTCCTCTCCTTTCTTCTAGCATGGTGGAGGATGGTCACGGGGTTTGGAATCAAGCAGATCACTCTATGTGGCCCTTAGTAAGTGGCTTAATTTGTCTGAGCTATAATGACGGCTCATTTGTAAAAATGATGTAAAATGATGATGTAAAGCATCATCTCATGTGTAAAATGATGATGATAAACATTCCTCATAGGGTTTGGGGGAGGATTGAATGGGTCAATAGATATAAAGCCTGGAAGACAGCCTGGTTCCTGGGAAATGCACCATTAATGTTGGCAACCAGAACTGCTCCCAAGCCTTGGACCCTTCAAACTAGGCAGGTCCTTGAGTCCTGTCAGTTGATAAGCCTTCAGCACAGGTGATAGAATACTATCAGGATGGCAAGCCTGAGCTTAGAAATCCTTCAGTCCTGGGGTTTCAAAAAAAACTATTCATCAAGGAAACTTCCTTGAGACAAAACAAAAACAAAACCACAACAAAAAAAACAAAAAAACTTGAACAGCAATGGAAGAAAACAGCTAAAGTTCATGCTGGTTCCAACAAAGTGAGGAATGCATGATCAGGAGTCCCATCTCCCCAGTCTCTGCACAGCATGTGAGGCATCTCTGATGTACCCCTGCCTCCACAGCATTGATTCTGTCTGCCTCCTCCGTACTCATCTGCTCATGTTGCCTTAACAGAATGTCACAGAATGGGTGTCTTAAACAACAGAAATGTATTTTCTCACAGTTCTAGAGGCTGAGATCCTAGATCTCAGATCAAGGTGCCATCAGGGTTGGCTTCTGGTGAGACCTCTCTTCCTGAGCCTTTTTGCTGTGTCCTCATATGGTCCCTTCTCTGTGTGCACACAGGAAGAGAATGAGCTTGGTGTCTCTTCCTCTTCTTACAAGGATGCTAATTCTTTTGGAGTAAGACACCACCCTTATGGCCTCATTTAACCTTTATTACCTCCTTATAGGCCCTATGGCCGAGTACAGTCACACCAGAGGTTAGGGATTTAACAGGAATTTGTGGGGAACACAGTTCAGTTCATAACACTTTACAGTTTTCCAAATGGAGTAATAGAAGCTCCTCAAAAGTAGATGATTCCTTCAGGCACATGTTGGAAATCAGGAGCTAAGGTTAGACCAGAGGCTGCAGCACTGGGCACAAGCACAGATACTCTGGTGACCTGGTGGCTAAGTGAAGTCCAGATCTTAGCAGGGACCTCCTGGCCTCTGCTCAGAACCCAGGACTCCACCTGTGTCCTAAGATGGGTGGGAAGCTCCAGGAGCACCTGTTTGAAGCACTGTTGGCATGGACATTGGCATGGATGTTGGGCATTTTTTACAAGGGGCTTTGTGAGCTGAAGCAGAAGAGCTGAGGGGACCCCACGTGGTGACTGAGGTCCATGCACTTGGGATTGGGAGACATTCACAGGGACCAGGGAGCATTGTGACTCTGCTGTTGCAGAACAGGAGAGTCTCAAGGTAGCAGACCTTTTGGGTTGTCTGCATCCACTCACATTTATCATGTTCTGGCCATGTGCTGCCTGTGCCAGCTGCTTTATAAACTTAACTTGTGGGACCCTGTGCCCACCCTGTTAGGTAGGAGCTCAAGTCAGCTCTAGTAGTGACATAGCTAGTAGTGGCAGGGGGCTGGGGGGGGGGGGCAGGGAGCCTGCCAGGGCTGTTTGTGTTTGGCTCCAAAGTTTATGCCCTAATGCTGTGCTCCACTGCCTGGCCCCTCTGCGTCCCTCCCTTCTTCTCTGAAAAGAGAGAACAGCTTCTGGTGATGCTCCTGGGTTGGTCGGGCCTCTTTCCACAGCCTGGTCAGGCTTGGATGTTTCTCATCTCCAGGAGGAAGAATAGGGAAAGTAAATGTATGTTGTAGTTCTGCAGGCCCATCCAGGAACCAAGCAGATTGAACAGGGTGGGGGTGGGGCCTGGAATGTCCCAGGCTGCCTTTTCCCAAGTTGAGGGGCGGAAGCCATGACAGCTAAGGGGATTTGTGGAAATTCCTCGGCACATTGTTACCAGGCAGAGGAAGTGTTTTAGAGTGGAGCTCTCAATTTCTGCCCTGGGGAGCCAGGGCTCTTTTCCGCTTCTGAAACTTGATTGTGGGAAACTGAAGGGGCTGTTTCAGGTCCTCAGTGTGGGGGGCTCCAGGAACTCCCCATCTCTCTCTTCCAGAGGTGAAGGGGGCAAGAGAGTCCAGTGAGCCAGACAAAACAGCTCCGGAGTCTATTGCTCTTCTCTTCCCTTCCAGTTTGGGGTGGATGGCTCAGAGCCGAGGCAAACGAAAGAAACATTTTTTCCAGGCCTGCTGGTATTTGTTTCTGGCACAATCAGCACAAGCAGATTAGAGGAATAAATTGCATTTTTTAGTCTGTGTTCCCCCTCTGGACTGGACCTCCTCATGCTCCATCTGTGTGGCCCTCCACGGCTCACCAGTCAGTCCGTCCTGGAGAGATGGTCAGGCCTGACATCCCTGGCATGGCTGTCCAAACTCTGCCAGCTGGTGAGTCAACTCCCAGTGTCTTGGGAAGGTCGTAATTAACTCACCAGGAAAGATATACATGCCTCTATACATGTGTCTACATATGGAGGCTCCCAGTTACAGATGTACACGTGCGTATACTTAAGTGTGTCAGATGGCTGTTTCCTTTCCGTTGCCGTCCCAGCTTCCTCTGGCTCCGCTCTCTGATGGAGGAGCCCTCTGTGAGAGTTCTCGTCAGGACCCTGGAGGAAGGGGAGGCTAGCATGGGTCCCCCCTGCCCCCCCGCCCCCCCACCGGAAAGTCTTGCTGGGAGCCAGATACTGGCTCCACAGGCCCTGCCAGGAAAACGCTTTCCCAGAAAACCACCTTTGAGGTGTGACAGAAACCTGGAGGGGAAGGAAGGGCATGTAGGCCCACAAGGTCTTTCTTAGCCCCCACACCGTCTCCGGTTGGAAAGTGAGGGTATGTCAGCTTGGCTGAACAAACCAAGTGGGAGTAACCAGCCTGGGAAAGAACTTCTACAGGATCACCTAACTGAGCAAGAGGTGCTCCCATGCCTGCCTTTCTTTTCTCCTCCCCTCCTCCCTCTCTCCCACCCTCCCATCTTCCTTTCTTCCTCCCTCCCTCCCTCCCTTCTTTTCTCTCTCTTTTCTTTTCCTGCCTTCTTTCTTTTTCTTTATTCTCTTTTGGAAAGAGAGGGCCAAGCACTCATCCCTTTTATTTATTGTTTAAAAAAAAATTTTTTTTTAATGTTTGTTTAAACATTAAAGGACAGAGAGACAGAGTGCCAGTGGGGGAGGGCATAGAGAGAAAGGGAGATACAGAATCTGAAGCAGGCTCCAGACTCTGAGCTATCAGCACAGAGCCCGATGCGGGGCTCGAATCCACAAGCTGTGAGATCATGACCTGAGCCGAAATCAGATGCTTAACCGACTGAGCCACCCAGGCGACCCTGTTTTGTTTTGTTTTGTTTTTATATAAATGTTTTTATTTATTTTTGAGAGAGAGAGAGAGGGAGGGAGAACGAGTGGGGGAGGGGCAGAGAGAGAAGGGGACAGAGGATCCAAAGCAGGCTCTGCACTGACAGCAGAGAGCCCAATGCGGGGCTCAAACTCATGAACCATGAGATCATGACCTGAGCCGAAGTAGGATTCTTAACCCACTGTGCCACCCAGGTGCCCCCCCTCCTCCCTTTTAATCTCTCATTATGTCTGGCTCAGTGTGAGCACCAAGGTTGGAGGATGTGACAGGCCACAGCCCATGAACCCAAGGACTACAAAGTGTCTCTTCCCTTCAGAAAGTCCACCTCTGGGTGAGACTACAGGATGGCTGGAGGTGAACCTGTCACATGGTCAGCCTCCAGCTTTGTCCTTCTGCAGTGAGGAAAAGGGCACTGTGGAGCCCAAGCAGCAGACTAAGGATGAGGATACCTAAGAGAAATGGAATTTGGGGTCATATGTCAAGCAGCATATTCCACTTGGACAAATTATTATTTCAGAGTTAACAGAGTTTGTGTGTCTGTGTGTGTGTGTAATGGTTTACATCCATAAGGCTTCTGGGAAAGGGACAATTTCCCAGCGTGTAAAATATGAATTTTTCAGAGTCAACATTCCTAATGCCCAAATACACTTTAGGACTATGAAAACTTCATGTACAATGATATGTTGTTATGAACTAAATCATACTGAGCAGTTAGTTGTAAGAGGGCATTTTATGTTTTATTTTTATTTCCATGCGCGGTTTATTTTTGCACTGACATTTTATTATAATTTCTTCCTACAGTAGGTGAAGTGCTTGGGAAGTTAATTTAAACCAGCCTGACTCTCTGTGTGTTTTTTAATATTTGTTTAAGCTTTTATTGAGCTTGTCAGGCCAGTCAGTGTGCAAAAATGCAGCCGAAAACCCCTTTTTCCTTCTGCGGTGCCTGCCCATTAATACTAGGTGGTGACAAGATTCGCGCACACTTCAAATGGGGGATTATTCTGGGTTTTCAAGGAAATTTGAGCCACCTGTTTCAGAAACCTCTTAGTGACTTAGCGGGATGCTGAAGAGTGTCTCCCTGCTCAGCTGTCACTCAGAGTTCCAGCTCCCCGGGCCCCCTCTGACCTGGCCAGGCCCTGCAGGGGCAATTTGCATCACTGGTTGGCAGCCTGTGCTTGAGATGTCCTCCCAGCTTGTGGCTTGGCCTCAGCCTGGGCAAAAGAAGCAGCTGCCATCTCTGCCTCTGGGGAACTTTCCAGATCCACGGCAGGCTGGCTTCCCCCGCGTTTGGGCTGCCCAGTCTGGAGCTGTTTATCATGGACAGCAGAACGACATGGGATCACCTTGAGGAAGTGGGTTGTGAGAGCCGATTGTGTGGCCTACGTGTCGAGGAGCCACGCTACCCACAGAATTTGGCCAAGGGAGAAATTAGAAAGTCAACATTTTCCAGCAGGCTGGGAAGCAGCTGGGCATCTCTGGAGCCCAGGACTGGCTGGTAAAAGGGTCTTTGTGGTGGCAAAAGCAGCAAGGTGGTTGAGGGGGCACAGTCTGGTCTCGGCTAGGCTCGGGAAAGACCTCCTCCCCAAACAAGAGGTTTCCTGGCCCACAGTCCAAACTCTCCGTCCAGTGTAAGCCAAGGAGTAGGCTAGACTCGTAGCCTGTTACAGCTGGAAGGAATTTTAGTGAAGAGCAGGCCAGTGGCTCTCTAAGTGTGGTGCCAGGTCAGCAGTGCAGCATCATCTGGGAACTTGCTGGAAATATCAGTTGTCAGACCCCTTCCCAGGCATTGCCGACTCAGAAACTCTGGGGGTGGGTCCTAGTCATCTGTGTTGTAATAAGTCCTCTAGGTGATTTGGATGTAGGGGGTAGTGTGAGAACCGGTGGCCTAATTCAGCCCAGTCATTTGATCAGTGGGAGAGCTGAGGCCCAGGCGTGATTGGGAGGACAGACAGTAACATGTACACCGTCACCTAGTCTGTTTGTGGCAGAATCGGGACAAGTTCTGCCAGGCTGGATTTCTTTCTGTCCCTTCTCCTGCTGGTCCAGGTAGGAGAGGCTGAAATTTCTCAAATCTCACCATTTCCCATAGTTGGTCTGCTATTCTCTCCTTGGGATGGGCTTGGTCCTCTGCTGACCTTATCCCCATCAGCAAACTCCAGGTGGAATCTCTTCCTCTTCTTTCAGGCATGTTGGTCATTCAGATTGCAGGTTTTGGCTTTTTGGTCAGTGTTGTGAATAAGAGAGCTAGAAGAATGCTCTCTGACTTTAATAAAATACCAGGTCCCAGGGAGCATGGATGGCTCAGTTGGTTGAGTGTCTCACTTCAGCTCAGGTCATGATCTCATGGTTCATAAGTTCAAGCCCTGTATCTGGCTCACTGTTGTCAGCTCAGAGCCTGCTTCAGATCTTCGGTCCCCCTCTGTCAGTCCCTACCCCCCTCACACACTCTCTCTCAAAAATAAATAAACACTTATTAAAAAAGAAAGAAAGAAAAAGAAAGAAAGAAAGAAAGAAAGAAAGAAAGAAAGAAAGAAAGAAAGAAAGAAAGAAAGAAAGAAAAGACCAGGTTCTTCACAAGTTAAGTTAGCTAAGTTCTGGCTCCTGCCCCATTGCATTTTCTTCTAAAGGAGGGCTCTGTGCGTGTCCCTTCTGTTGAGTGGACGACACATTCTGCTCCATATAATAGCGTCCCATGGTCGTGAAAAGGATCCAGGAGTGGGCTTCTGGCTGAAGGGAAGGGGGCAACTACAGGCTGGCCAAGAATCTCCAAGAGTCATAGACTTGAAAAGATGGTCTGAACCAGTCAGATTGATTCCATGGGACTTCAGAATTGGAAAATTTAGAAGCCAAGGCCATTAGCAATGGGGACCAAAGCTGAAAGGCTGTTTGGGATTGCATGATGTAGAAGTCTAGGTAGCCCTGAGGAACCATGTGCAAGCTGAGGGAAGGCAAAGTAAGTTGAGGACAGCAGGCAGTGGAGAGAACAGAGAAGAGACAGGGAGAAACAGAGACCCCTAAGAAAGATCTGCAGTTGTAATTTTAGTTCTACCGAGGCCTGATTTCTCTGTGACTTCTATCCCTGGCATCCAGCACATTCCCTCTTATGTCCTGACCACAGACATCCTTTGCTTGAGCTAACCTGGGTGGGCCTCTTTTCTTTGCAACTCAAGGTGCTAGATCAGGGATTGGCAACTTTTTCTGTAAAGGGCAGATAGTAAATATTTTCAGTTTGCCATCCTAATTTTAGTCTTGCAACACAATATCTGTTGAAACTCCTCACTGCTGCCTTCCTAGAGCAAAAGCAGTCATAGACAATATATAAATAAATGGGGATAGCTGTGTTGCAATAAAACTTTGTTTTCAAAAACTGGTGACCAGCTCACAAGACGAAGTTGCCAAACTCCTGTGCTAGATTAAAAATTTAGCGTCACATAGACCTGGGGTGGATGAATTCTTTATAAAGACTGAAAATGTCCCCTTGTCCCTTTGAGTTCAGCCCAGGTCTCCTTTGACTGTGGATTTAGAGTAAGTACAGAGGTGCCTGGGTAGCTCAGTTGGTTAAGCGTCTGACTTCAACTCAGGTCATGGTCTTGGGGTTTGTGGGTTCCCGCTCTGCATCGGGCTCTGTGCTATCAGCGCAGAGCCCGCTTTGGATCCTCTGTCCCCTCTCTCTGCTTGTGTGCACGCTCTCTCTCCCTTGCTCTCCCTCTCTCTCTCAAAAGGAAGTAAACATTAAAAAAAAAATTTTTTTTTAAAGAGTGAATGCAATATGGGCTCCATATTCCCCTTGTACCCTCTTTACTCATAGTGCTCTGTCACTTCTCCAGGCTGGCCAGTTACCCCAGACCCTAAAAGTTTGTAGGAGTCAGGATTACCCAACTGGCAGACCAAGCATATGCTCAAGGGACCTGCAAAGCAATTGCTCCCTAGACTCAGCTTTAGCGAACTACGCAAATTTTTACAAAATGAAAATCTAGGGGGAAACCTCGTCATTTCAACATACTTACGAGTGTTGTAATATTCTGAAAAATCAAATAAAATATTTAAATTACATTTCCATAATTACTAACATGACGTAGAGTTTAAAAAATAAGGGAATAAGGGGCTCCTGGGTGGTTCAGTTGGTTAAGCATCCGATTTTGGCTCAGGTCATGATCTCGTGGTTCGTGGGTTCAAGCTCCACATTGGGCTCTGTGCTGCCAGCTGGGAGCCTGGAGCTTGCTTCAGATTCTGTGTCTTCCTCTCTTTCTGTCCCTACCCTTCTCGCTCTCTCTCTCTCTCTCAAAAATAAATAAACATTAACAAAAATTTTTTTAAAAATAAAGGAATGGTTGGGATACCCGGCTGGCTCAGTCAGTAGAGCCTGTGACTCTTGATCTTGGGGTTGGGAGTTCAAGCCCCACGTTGGGCATAGTGCTTAAAACATTTTTATTCTAGGGGGCCTGGGTGGCTCAGTGGGTTGAGCATCCAACTTCAGGTCAAGTCACTGTCTCACAGTTGGTGAGATGGAGCCATGCATGGAGCTTGCTGCTGTCAGCACAGAGCCTGCTTTGGATCCTCTGTCCCCATCTCTTTCTGCCCCTTCCCCGCTCATGCACATGTTGTTTCTTTCTCTCTCACAAATAAACATTTTTAAAAAATTAAAAAAAGGAACGATAGACTGGCAAACTGGTCTGAAGAGACACTGCCCATTCTAAAGTCAGTGACAGCCAGTACTCAGGTCTAGTTCACTGTTCCCTTGAGAAATGCAAGCCATCTGACATTGCCTGAGTTGTCAGTTCTTGGTATCAGAATTTTTTTTTTTAATGTAAAAACATGTAGATTTTTACAATTAGCAGCTAATTTAAGTTGGGAAGAAAAATTGTTGTTATTGAATAATGTCTACGAGTCAGTTTGAGCCCCTGGAGTCCTCAGAGCCAGGTTGTGCCTGTCCCTGTGCCCATGCTGGACTGCGCTCCCTTGGGCACTTTCGCCTCTCCCCTTGGAGAAGGAAGGCCCGGCATGTGTGTTTGAGCTCTTGGGAAGGAAACTGAGTCCAGAAAGAATAGGTGCCTTGCTTTTTACTCCCTGAGTCAGAACCAGAGTTGAGCTGCAACCATTCAGGCTCCTGGTTTCTACTTGAAAACTGACGCGTCCCAAACTGAAGCCGGCCTTTCAAACATTTCTCCGCTCATTCACTCTTCCACATCTGGGCTGTGTTCGCAGTGGTATCCGCCTGTGGTTGCTACAGTTGGCAGGAGGGGCTCTGACAAACCAAAAGAGTTGGATACGTTTAATAAGTCAGAACACCGAGCTGGGATCTTGTCCTGAGACGTGAGCAGCTCTCCGCTTGCCCTTCAAGCACGTGTTGGGGAACAGACCTTTCTCTGGTCCTCACGTGGAGTAGCTCCAGGGTGAATCATAGGTTGTTTTTTCAAATTCAAGAATATGTTTCCTCCATAAGGCCACAACAGGAAGAAATACTCTGTTTGCCAAACAAATGTCATGGGAGTTCAGTAAGATAAGTGACTTAAAAACAGGGACACGGCTTCCAGAGGTGTGTGTGGACATTCTTTTTCTAGAGAATCTTAAAGATGCACTTTAAGATGGTTATCAGGGCAGCTTGGAGGACAGGGGCTAGATCCTCTGAGGACCTCTTCCAGAGAATGTCAAGCCTGGTTACAGATTGGGGCCAAGTCCAGATGGATTGGATGTAGCTGCTTCTCCAAGAGTATGTCTCTGGCTATATGCCTGAGCCAAATGAAGGTTTTTGGATTATGCAGGGTTTTTTTCCCTTTATTTAAAAATTTTTTCCTAAGTGAGCTCCATGCCCAGCATGGGGCTTAAACTCACAATCCTAAGTTCAAGAGACGCATCCTATACTGACCGAGCCAGCCAGGTGCTCCTCCAGTGTTTTGTTTTTGTTTTGTTTTGTTTTGTTTTAATTTTTTAATGTTTATTTTTGGGAGAGAGCGAGACACACACAGTGCAAGTGGAGGAGGGACAGAGAGAGAGGGAGACACAGAATCCAAAGCAGGCTCCAGGCTCTAAGCTGCCAGCATAGAGCCCAGTGCGGGGCTCAAACCCGCGAACTGTGAGATCAGACCCTTAACCGACTGACCCACCCAGGTGCCCCCAGTGTTTTTGTTTTAATACAGGCCTCCTCTTCCTTCCATGAGGCCAGGCCAACCTGTTGTTATCAGTATTGGTTCGGTAACTGCAAGTTGTCAGTCTGTTTCTCTCTGGCCATTGGGGGTGGTGTTTGGAGTCAGACAGTCTGGGTTCTAATTTTAATTCTACTACTGTTAGCCATGTCGCTTTGGCATATTATTTAATCTCCCTGTATCTCAGCTTTCCCATCTGTAGCATGGGAACAATAACAGTGTCTACCTCTTAAGGTTCTTGTAACATTCAAATAAAAAATGCCTTCTTTCAATCCTAAATATTTATTGAGCACCTGCTTCTTAGGTGCTGGAAATAAAATAGAGAATTAGGCACTGCTTCTGCTCTCAAGATGTTAATATTCTCAAGTGTGCTCAGCAAATGTTAGGTGATATTCTTATTGTTGATGTTTTGTTGATGCTGTTGCTATCGATGTTCTCACTACCTAACTCATAGGGAGAGGGAGAGAGAATCCCCATCTGTGGCTGTTAGTTTTCCTAAATAAGCATGCTGTGTAAGATCCATCATTCACTGTATGATACCCATTTCTTAGAGCCTGCTCCGTGTCAGACACCAGCTCCCAGAGTACCTGGACATTTAAAACGTGCCCACAAGTTATTTGATGCTTCTTCCTTCAAGAAGTAGAGTTGAACTCCTCTCCCTATGAATGTAGTTGTGCTTAGCAGTTTGTAACAAATGAAATGTAGCCTAAAGGATGGGGTGTGTGACCTCTAAGAGCAAGTCACAAAAGGCATTGTGGCCTTCCCCCTTCCTCTGGCTGGGATCACATGCTCTAGGGGGAAACCAGCTGCCATATTGTGAGGAGGACCCTCCAACAGCCCTAGGGAAGGGCTCACGCGGTGAGGAACTCAAGCCTCCTTCCAACAGCCAGCAGGGAACTGAGGTCTCCTGATAACAGCTGTGTCATTGAGCCGTCTTGGAAGAGCACCCTCCTTCCCCAGTCAAGCTGCTGCCTGCATCTTAACCACAACCTAATGAGAGAGCCTCAGTCAGAACCATGCAGTTTAGCTGCTTCTGGATTCCTGAATTGCAACAGAATACATGTTTGTTGTTTAAGCCACTAAGTTGTGAGGTCATTTGTTACACAGCGATAGATAATGAAACATTGCCTTTACCTTGATCAGACTTTGGAGGAAGATTCTTTCTAAATACTGGGGTGGAAGTCTATAGAGTTATTTATATACCAAAATCTCAGTGGATTTCTGTGTTAGTACAAGGAGAAAATAAGGTAGGGGAAGCTGGAAGATCTTGAGTGTGGCTACAGATATCATAATTTCACTGGTATGGAAGTCACCACTCAGATTGATATCAGAATGCTACAGAGTTTGTGCATCAGGACAGATTGATATTAATTACATATTCCTGAGCACTCCTGCGTGAGCTGGAGATATAGAGGAAAAGATTTCAAAGGTTCCATTCCTGTGTGGGAAGATGGTACCCAGTGAAATCCAGCTTTGCAGTGTTCCAGTTGCTTGGTGATAATGTTATCATAGCCAAAGGACTCCATCATCAAGAGAGGAAATTGCCTCAGTAGCTGGCAGAGAGATACTTTTCTAGGGATTAGGGAAGATAGAAGCTGCAAGAAAGTGATAGGTCCGTGCTAAGGCAGTGATTCTGCTTTTTTTCTGCAACATCGTGGCATCCGCCAGCCTCTGGCTTCTCGGAGGTCTCCCATCTCCACCCCTGTCATTTGGTCCTGATGAGACCCCTCATCATGAGCATGAGACCCCTCATTCCCTTCCTCTGTCCCTTTCTCCCCACCTGCAACGGTGAATTTTGTGTCACCTTGCCTGGGCCACAGAGTAACCAGACATTGGCCAAACATCATTCAGGATGTGTCCATGAGGGAGTTTTTGGATAGGATTGACATTGAAATTCGTAGACAGCAGATTGCCTTCCTGAATGTGAAGGAGCCTCATCCAATCAACTGAAGACCTGAGTAGATCCAAAAAAGCCAGGTAAGAATGACCTCTTGCCTCACTGAATGAGCTAGGACATTGCTGCTTTTCTGAGCCTTTTGACTCAGACTAAGCATCAGGCCTTCTTGGGTCATGAGCCTATCAGCTTTAGGACTGGAAATTGCATCATCAGTTCTCCTGGCCCTCAAGCCTTCGGACTCAGACTAGAACTACGCATCGATTCTCCGCTTGGCAACAGAAGATCCTGGGACTTTTCCATCTCTGTAATCATTTGAACCAATTTTTTATAATTAATCCCATATATATATACATACATATATATATAATTATATATAATATAATATATTATTATTATAATATATTATTATATATTTATTATATTATATATAATATAATATATTATATATTATTATAATGTATTATATTATATATATTATATATAATAATTATATAATATTATATTATAATATATAATTAATCCCATATATATACACATACATATGTATGTGTATATATGGGATTAATTATATATATATATATACATATATATGGGATTAATTATATATACATATATATACATATATATAATTATATATATATATATATATATATACATATATATAAAATTAATCCCTGTCTATTTCAGTATACACATCCTACTGGTTCTTTCTCTCTGGAGAAGCCTAATACCCCACCTAACCAGGCCTTCTACTTTTCTCCATTTCTACAGTCACTTCCTGCTCTAATCCACCATTGTCCTTCACCTAACCACATGAGTCTCCTCGTTGGTCTTGTGGTGGGTGCGATTGTGCCCCCCCCCCAGAAAAAAAGATATCAACAGTCCCTGACCCTTGATACCTTGTGAATGTTGCCTATTTGAAAAACAGGTCTTTACAAATATAATTAGGTTAAGAATCCCAAGATGCGATCACCCTGGAATAACTGGATAGGCCCTAAACCCAACAAAAAGTGTCCTTATAAGAAAAGGCGAGGTGCAGGCGCACTGGGGAGAAGACACAGAGAGAAGAGGTGTGAAGACAGAAGCAGAGAAGGGCATTATGCTACCACAAGCCCCGGAAGACTTGGGGCCTCCAGGTGCTGAGAGACGAGATTCTTCACCTGGAGCCTCCAGAGGGAGCACAGCCCCCCCCTCCCCCCGACCCCAACACCTTGATGGTGGACTTCTGCCCTCTAGAACTGTGAGAGGATAAGTTTCTGTTGTTTTAAGTCACCCAGTGTGTGGTCCTGTGTTACAGCAGCCCCAGGAAACAGATCCAGTCCCCTCCTTCTGCTCTTGACCCACTGTGATCCATTCTCCATCCCACAGCCTGAGCCATCTTTGAGAAATACAAATCCCATAACTTCTACTAAAAATATTGCTGTGTGTGTGTGTGTGTGTGTGTGTGTGTGTGTGTGTAACCACATTTAGAATAAAATACAAACCCATACCCATAGCCTACACCAAAGCCCAGCCAGGCCTAGCCCTTGCTGTCTCTGGGCTGGGACAGCTCTCACACAGCCAACCCCGTCCCTCAGCACGCTCCCGTTACAGTCACTGTCTGAAGTACACCGAGCCCTCTCCTCTCCTCTCCCATGTCTTTACAGTGGCCCTTCCATTTTGGTCCTTTGTTATCCTTCAGGTCTCCGTTTAAATGTTCCCATCCCAAAGAGAACCTCCCTACCACATCCGAAATGCTCTCCACCAGCCCCCTGTGCAAACCACACCGTCACCATGTTTGTTCCCTTCATGCCTCCTGGCACTGTTTGAAATGAACTCGTTTGTTTACGTGTTAAATCTGTTCCCTGTCCTCACCATGGCGGTGAGGACTGTGTGTGTTCTGTTTGCCGGTGCATCCTCCACATCCACAAGAGTGCAGAGTGGCTTTTGACAGATGCTTGTAAATACACTCTTGCGTGACTTTCTTGTTTCTTTTCAGTCAACAGATGTATATTGAGCACTCAGTTTGTGCCAGGAGTATACCACAGCCAGTCTCAGTGACAATTGTCATGTATTTTTCCTTTTAAATTTAAATTGTATGTATTTCTTAAATTAGGTAATGCTGTGAATGGAATAAAATTCCAGAAGTAACCCAGCTATTCAGCTAACGCCTCTTTGCCAGGTATTCAGCTATTGTCTCTCAGGTCTAAACTTTCCTGCTCAGTTTTTGGATGCTGCAGCTGGGGCCTCTGCACGAGGCGTTTCTGCTTTGGCGGCTGCCCCAGGTGAGACTCTCCCCACAGCAGGGACAGGGCCAGAAGGGGGCTAAGAAGAAACTTGCTCCTTCTCTGGGCTTCCTGTCTACTTCCTACACTGGGAACATCGTGCAGCCTCACTTCATCATCTTGGCATCCTGAAGCAGTAGCTGAATCCAATTTGTGGTTTCTCTACCACCAGCTTCATTGTATCCCTCCCCCTGCCCCCAAAGAAACCAGACATCAGTGCCCCTCCTCAGATAGCACATGATAGGAGGTCCCCTGCCCCCCACGCCCCTGCAGCTGCCATCTCAGCGCATGATAGGAGGTCCCTTCCTCACCTGGGCCAACAAACCAGTTTCTTGTGTATCCTTCAGAGATCGATGTGTTTTTGAGTCAGTCTTATTAAATATGAAATGAAATAAAATAGAAATCACCAAACTTTGCCAGTAATTAAGATAATAGCTACTAACTTTGTTGTTAATACCAGACTGTATTAAGAACTCGGGATTCATCAGATGGGGAAACTCAGGCAAAGAGAGAGTAGGCATCCCATCCAGGTCACATGGGTAGTGAATGTCAGAGCTGGTGGTTGAATCCAGGCTCACTGGCTCCAGCATCCTGACATTGAACCACTCTGCAACATTGCCTACCCTGTGATGGTGGTGTCCAGAGCTTGGACTTTAAATCTAAGACAGGAGCCTTGATTACTATATGCTGGCTTGTATCCTTGAGCGAATTATCTAATGTCTTTGGCCCTTACCCAACATGTATGAAATGGGTAAAAATAAATACCTCATAGGGCTTTTCCAAGATTAAGCAAGACAATGTATAGAAGCGTCTAATATAGATTGTGACATAAAAGCTCTTATAATTGACATTATCACTATACTTTCCTTATTTGCTGTTTATATCTATCGTCTTCTCTTTTAACACCTGTATAGGCCGTTGTGTGCTGTTAAATGTTGAACAGTGAGCTTTCTGAAAGTAAAACAGAGCCCTAATTTGTGATTTTTACTGACTGCTGTAGTGTTAATACTCCCAGCATGGCCAATTTCAAGCTACCAGTATGATGACAACTGGCTTAGAAATTTCCTGAGAATTTTAAGATTCTGCTCTTGAGAGCTGATACAAAGGGGTCTCACACAGCACGCCATATAGGGTTCTTGGTGAGAAACCTAGGATAGGAACATTCTTTAATGAGAGCCTCAAGAACATCCATATTACAAACAAAACAAAACAAAACACATTACCACTGCTTAGGGGTCAGGTAGGTGAATCTGAACCGCTGAAGAGCCCCTGTCTTTTGTTCATGCGTTCAGCATGTACTGCTGAGCTCCTGCTGTTTGCTCTCTGAAAGCACTTACTCAAGAATAAAAACCTGCAGCTGCCCTGTTGAATGGGTTTTGTCCTGGGCTGTGTTCAGATTCCTGTCCAGAGGGTGCCCTTTCCCTCCTCAGCCCACCCTACCCCCTTCCTGTCCACACCCTAGCATCTGTACAGAGAGCCTCAACTGTCCCCCGTGGGCTCCTCTTTCCCTGCACATGAGAGCTGTCCCTCTCAACTCCTCTGGTGCCCAGGTTGTCCGGGTGGCTCTCCTATTTGTCTGATGACCTGTTTGTTTACCCGGCTACCTCTTTCCCTTTGTCTCTACAACCTTTCACTAACTGTGCTGTTGACTTCTCTGCCCCAAGTACAACATCCCCCACCAGATGCTGGGTCTACTACAGACGAGATGAAGATCTGAGAGGCTATTGTGGTGGTGTGTAGTGAGTTATAACCAGTGTTGTGGAGTCAGATGAACCTGGGCTTAGAACTCAGCTCGTCATTTGCCAGAGCTGTGCACTTGGGGTTGGCAAGTTCGCTATTTTAATTTTTTTTTAAGTTTTTATTTTTAAGTAATCTCTCCATCCATTGTGGGGGTTGAACCCACAACCCCAAGATCAAGAGTTGCGTGCTCCACCAACTGAGCCCTCCAGGTGTCTCACAAGTTAACTATTTTAAAACTTGATTTTCTTTCTCTCCTCCTTCACTTTTTCTTGCCTCCTCCCCTCTTCCCTGCCACCCTTTCTACCCCCTCTCTCTTCCCTTGAGTTGCTGGCTGTCTTAGTCTGTTCAGGGTGCTGTAACAGAATGTCACAGATGGGGTGGCTTATAAACAGCAGGTATTTATTTCTCACAGTTCTAGAGGCTGGAAGTCTGAGATCAAGGTGCCAGCATGGTGAGGGTCTGGTGCAGGCCCTCTTTGAGATTACAGACTGATACCTTCTTGAGTGTCCTCACATGACAAAAGGAAGCTGTCTCTGGGCCCCCTTTTTTAAGGGCATTATTCATTCCCATTCATGAGGGCTCTACCCTCATGACCTCATCACCTCCAAAGGCCCCATCTAATACCACCACCTTGGGCATTAGGATTTCTGCATATGAATTTGGGGGGGGGGGGCAGAAGTTACAACTGTTGAGACCACAGCTGTGGCTTTACCTTTATGTTTTGGTTAGTTTTTTGAATTAGTTTTTTAGCCAAACATGGTTTAGAGTGAAGTACTTCTACAAAAGTTATTTAAAAATGCCAGCTCTCCCCTCACCCCATTTTCTCCTCCCCAGAGGCAACTACTTTGAAGTTTGTTAAGTTATTTCTTCCGGTAATTACCTCTGCCTATCTAAATAACATAATTAGCTTGCTACTTTTGTGATTTCTGTGTTTCAGGCATTATCTTTGGCTTCTACCATGAAACAGGACCATATATATAGTAATATACACTGTGTGTATCTTTCCATTAGGCAGTATTTCACATGGACTAAAATGAGAAGGTCAAAGGGTTAGCTTAGGTTTCTAGATTAGAACATGAGGATTGCTCCTTTGGCACCTTCATCCCTTCCTCTTGTGTCCACACCCCCTGACCCTTCCTCTCTCCCAGGATAGTTCTATCTGATGTTTATTAGATCAGTGTTTAGCATGTGCTCTAATACTATAAGTGCTCTGGAATGCTGTTCACAGCTGAGCCATGTAGTATCTGCATATATTTTTCCTTTCCCCTGTAGTTGCTGTTGTTTTCCCTGGTGTTAACACTTGTCCAGATTTCTTTGCTCGGTATTTAATATGAGTATCATAAATTCAACTCAGAGAATCCCTAATGTGAATTTCCTCCTCTCAATACATTAAAATACACAAGACATTTTGTCAGCTCGGAGAAATGCCTGACCGTTGGGCCTGCCTGGCTTTGTTTTTTTCTGGGCCTCAAGCACAGTTATTGTCTCGGGTCTTCTGTATTGTCATCCAGGGTTCCTGTCACCTCCCTCTGCTGTCGGACCCACCTTTACCAGAATCTCACACCTACTGGTAGATCACATCTTTCGGCAGCTTCCTCAGACCTTGTGTGTCTAAAGGTGCCTTATTCTACCCTTACCTTTAAGTGACACTTTGGGTGAGGAATTCTAGGTTGGAAATCATTTGTTATCAGAATTTTGAACACATGGCTTTGTTTTTTTCTAACTTTGCAAATTGCGGTTGAATGACATCATGTCATAATGATTCTTTGCTGAAATATTTTTGGTCTCTGGAAACTTATTTTTTCTTTGTCTGCAGTTTTCTGAAATTTCACAGCAGTGTGCCTTGATGTGAGACTATTTTCATCCATTCATTATTCAGGGCACTCTGCAAACTCGTGTAATAAAAACAATCTCATGGGGCACCTGAGAAGTTCAGTCCGTTAGATGTTCTACTGTTGATTTCAGCCCAAGTCATAATCTCATGGTCATGAGATCAAGTGAGCCCTGCGTTGGGCTCCGTGCTTGGCAAGGAGACTGCATAATAGTCTCTCTCCTGGGGCACCTGGGGCTCAGTTAAATGTCCTTCTTTGGCTCATGTCATGATCTTGTGGTTCGTGAGTTCAAGCCCCACGTTGGGCTCTGTGCTGACAGCTCAGAGCCTGGAGCCTGCTTCGGATTCTGTGTCTCCCTCCCTCTTTGCCCCTCCCCTGCTCGTGCTCTCTCTCTCTCTCTCTCTCTCTCTCTCTCTCTCAAAAATAAATAAACTTAAAAATATATATATTCTCTCTCTCCCTTTCCCTCTGCCGCTCCCTTGCTCATACTTTTGCTTTGTACTATGTCATCTTAGCTAAGCTAGAACTATGTCTCCGAGAATTCCCTTCTTTTATGGTGTCAGTCTAGTGTTTGGCCACAAAGGACATTTTGTTCCAGATCTGGAAGGTGGAAATGAAGCAGCAGCCATATCTATATGCTCTCGAGGTTGGTGTCCATTGCCAGGCACTGAGAATGTTCTGGCTTACCTGGTTGTTTTGGGGCAGCATCTGGACTCTCAGCTCCATTAGCTCCCACCGTATCTGCTCCTTCGGCTTCTCCAGCTTCTTTGGCCATGTGCGTGTAGCTCTCTGGTGGTGAAAAGGTGCCAGATTCTGCTGGAGGTCACACATGGCATTCAGGTGGGAAGTAAGAGAAAGACATGGGTACCAATTTGCTTTCTTGTGTTCCACATTGTCTTTGATCTTCTCCACATCCAGCTTTCCTTCCCAACTGCCAGTCTTTAGAAACTTTAGGCTCAATAGAGTTGCAAAGACAACAGTCTGCATAGACAATTCTGCCAGCTCCACAACTGTGTAAGCTCTCAGCCCTGTAACAAATCCCTTATCCTGTATCACTTGTAGTTGTTTTACATCTCTGTGTGAACCCTGATTAATTTCTTTCATGATTTGTTCTCCTTCATTTCCTCTGTTCTTTCTTTCTGGAACCCCTGTTAACTGAAGATTGCCTTCCGGGATACGCCCTCCACTTTTCTTATTGTTTCTCTCTTATTCTTCACCTTTGTCATTTTACTCTACTCGTAGGGGTGTTCTTCAGTTTTACCTTCCAATATTTCTGTTGAATTTTAAATTTATGCTGTGTATGTGTAATTTCCAGGAGTTTTTGTTTGTTTGTTTGTTTTTTAGTGTTAGGATCTTCCTTTTTTTTGTAGCATACTGTTCTTTTTCCGTGGATGTAAGAATATCCTAACATACAGAAAATAGTAATGATAGTTTGTAAAAGAGATTTCTTCTTCATGCACTCTAATTCCTCCAGAAAACTTTTTTTGAACATTTGTGTTGCTCTCTACCTTTCATTTGCCTTTCCTCAAATGTCTAGTGGCCCTTGTCTATTCATATTAAAGAATGAGGTCCCTGTTGCAAACTCTGAGTTTGTGGTACTTCCTGGCTGTGATCTTTACTATAAACTAATCTGGCTGGCTCCTTCATTGGGAAACTCTTGATTTTAGTATTTTGTATCATTTTTATTGGGCTAGTCAAATTCTCCAGACAAGGGGTTTCCATCTCTTGCCTGGAGAGCACAGGACTGGCTGCTACCTCTCTGGAAACCAAAGTAGGAAGGAGGACGGGGGGGACCTGAGCATTCAATATGTCAGTGTCTCTTCATCCCTCTGTTTTTCCATGGTATCCTCACTCTCAGCTGTAGGGTTTTCTCTAATCCAGACTCCTCCTGTTCTCTCTCCTGAGAAGAATGCTCAGTCTTCTGCTCTGCTCCCAGTTGGGGAAGTAGGAGTCACAAGGCTGACTGGAGTGGAGTAGGGGATCTGGGATCCCCTCCCTAAAACCAACACCACCCCTGTTTTTATCTCCACCCCACTCCCACTTTAGGAGATGGATAGTGTTCCCTATCCCAGGCCCTTGTGGGGGAAGTCTGAGCTATAATCTGGCATCTGCTTGGCTTTCTCCACAGCTGATTTAGCATTCAGCTTTCTCGGGTCTGCAAAGTCCATTAACATTCATTCCATCTTCTAAAGTTTTGTTGGTGTGAGCTCAATGTCTATGTTATTTACCTTGTAGGTTTTAAAACTTTTTTCATTCATCACTTAATTCATTTATTCCACCAATATTTATGAGTCCATACTATGTGCCAGACATTGGTTTGGCTTTTAAAAAAATCAATTTACTCTTTTAATGGAGTTTTGGATGGGAGCAAGCACATTTATGTGTATTCAATCCGTCATCTTTCCTTGAAAGTCAAAAATTTTTTTCTTTAATTAGTTAAAAAGGAGTAATAATATTTACCCATGGGGTTGGTAAAGGATTGAAATAATGCATATGAAGTATCTAGCACCGTGCCCAGCACATAGTAAGGACCCAGTAAATTGTAATCAGTATGGTTATTTTAGTCTTTACTGGCCTCAAATAGACCCATTGTGGATGTTTAAGAATTATATAGACATTCTGTTTTGTTGAGGGCATTTATGGTCAGGTAGATTATGCACATTATGGATTGCATTGCAAATTTTCAATTTTTGGCTGACCTCTCATTAAGCCATTACAGGTGTGTTGAGAGGACACAGTCTCAGCTTAAGGCGAGCCCCCAAGCAATCTCGATGGTGACTGTGCAATTTGGATGGAGAACAAATCCTACATGATGGTCCAAAGTCAGGTAGACATCATTTTGAAATTTTCACTACTGGTCTTCTCCATTAACATGACACTGGATATTTCCTCAATAAGTGATGCTCTACAAAGCACTACCACAATTATTCTCATTTTAGCCCTAACAGGTGGGGCTGTTCCATTTTATAACTTGAGAATCTGTGTCTCTAAAAAGTGATAGACCTTGTCTATTGACACATAGCCAACAAGCAACTAATTAAGCCAAGATCAGCGTACAGTTTTGTTCCCTTTTTTTTTTCTCTCCAATTCTAACTGAGAAGAACCCAAGAATCCTGAATTTCCGTTGTGTATTCATGATGAGGTCTGGGAAATAAATGGTTTCTGTAAGTCAGGAATTTAGGAAGGTCTTGGCTGGGCAGTACACACTTCTTGGGATCTCTTGTGCAATTGCAGTCACATGTCAGCCAGATTTGCAGCCGTCTGAAAGCTCGATTGAGGCTGGAGGATCCAACATGGCTAATTCACATGCCTGGCACTTGGGTGCTGGCCAATAGCTTAGTGTCTATATTTGGCTCTTGTTTCAGCTATCTAATGCTGCATGACGAATGACCCCTAAATTTAGAGACTTAAATTTTTTTTTTTTTCCAACGTTTATTTATTTTTTGGGACAGAGAGAGACAGAGCATGAACGGGGGAGGGGCAGAGAGAGAGGGAGACACAGAATCGGAAACAGGCTCCAGGCTCTGAGCCATCAGCCCAGAGCCTGACGCGGGGCTCGAACTCACGGACCGCGAGATCGTGACCTGGCTGAAGTCGGACGCTTAACCGACTGCGCCACCCAGGCGCCCCAAAATTTAGAGACTTAAAACCAATCATCTTTTTTTTTTTTTTAATAGGGTGGGGGAATAGGGTGGTTTGGTTACAAGATAAAATCTTTCTTGGAGGGGCACCTGGGTGGCTCAGTCAATTAAGCATCTGACTCTTGATTTCGGCTCAGGTCGTGATCTCAAAGTTTGTAAGTTTGTGGCCTGCCTCGGAGTCTGCAGTGACAGTGTGGAGTCTGCTTTGGATTCTCTCCCTCTCTACCCCTCCCCTGCTCTCTCTCTCTCTGTATCTCTCTCTCTTTCAAAAATACATGAAGTTACTGGGAGTGCAAACTGGTTCAGGCACTCTGGAAAACAGTATGGAGGTTCCTCAAAAAATTAAAAATAGAACTACCCTACATAACCCAGCAATTGCACGACTAGGTATTTATCCAAGGGATACAGGTGTGCTGTTTTGAAGAGGCACATGCACCCCAACGTTTATAGCAGCACTATCAACAATAAGCAAAGTAGGGAAAGAGCCCAAATGTCCATCGATGGATGCATGGATAAAGAAGATGTGATATATATATATATACACACACACATATATATGTATATATATATGTATATATGTATATGTATACACACACACACACACAGACACAATGGGATATTACTCAGCAATCAAAAAGAATGAAATCTTGTCTTTTGCAACTACGTGGATGGAACTAGAGGGTATTATGCTAAATGAAATTAGTCAGAGAAAGATAAATACCATATGACTTCACTCACACAAGGACTTTAAGATACAAAACAGATGAACATAAGGGAAGGGAAGGGAAGCAAAAATAATATAAAAACAGAGAGGAGGACGAAACATAAGAGACTCTTTTTTTTTTAAATTTTTTTTTAAGTTTATTTATTTTTGACACAGAGAGAGAGGGAGCGTGAGCTAGGGAGGGGCAGAGAGAGAGGGAGACACAGAATCCGAAGCAGGCTGCAGGCTCTGAGCTCTCAGCACAGAGCCTGATGTGGGGCTTGAACTCACGAACTGTGAAACCATGACCTGGGCCAAAGTCGGATGCTTAACGGCCTGAGCCACCCAGGTGCCCCAAGAGACTTTTAAATGTGGAGAACAAACAGAGGGTTACTGGAGGGGTTGTGGGAGGGGGGAATGGGCTAAATGTGTGAGGGGCACTAAGGAATCTACTCCTGAAATCATTGTTGTACTATATGCTCACTAACTTGGATTAAAATTTTTAAAAATAAATTAAAAAAAAAAAAAACTTAAAATCTTTCTTGGAAACAGTCTGGATGTCCCTGAGGGTGCTGACGACATCAAATCCTGACAAAGATGCAGAGCAATACATACTCCCATTCACTGCTGGTGGGAGCGCCAAAGGGTAAAACCACTTTGGAACACAGGTAGTTTCTAACAAAGCTAAATACACTCTCACCGCATGATCCAGCATTTATACCCTTGGTGTTAATCCAAATGAATTGAAAACCTATATCCACACAAAAACCTGCACATAAATGTTTATGGCAGCTTTATCCATAATTGCCAGAACTTGGAAGCAACCAAGATGTCCTTCAGTAGGTGAGTGGGTAAACCAACCATGGTATGTCCAGGCAATGGAATACTATTCACTGATAAAAGGAAATGAGCTATCAAGAAAAAAATAAAAATAAATTTTAAAGAAGAAATGAGCCACCAAACCATGAAGAGACGTGGAAGAAACTTAAATGCATACTGCTTAGTGAAAGAAGCCAATCTAAAAGGCTACAGTATGATTCCAACCATAGGACATTCTAGAAAAGGCAAAACTACAGAGACAGTACAAAATCAGCTGGTGGTTGCCAGGGTTTTAAGGTAGAGAGAGGCAGGGATAAATGGGTGGAACACAGGGGACTTTTAGGGCAACGAAATTCTTCTCTAAGGTACCATAGTGGTGGATACATGATATTACACATTTGTTAAACCCCATGGAATGTACAACATTCTCTGTGTGACAAAGACTGAACCTTAATATAAGCCATGGATTTTAATTAGTAATAACGTACTAACTACTGGTTTGAGCAAATGTACCTCACTAATACAAGATGTTACTTATTGGGACATGAGGAAATAAAGCATATGGAAATTTTCTGTACTTTCTGCTCAGTTTTTCTGTAAACCTAAAATTGCTCTAAAAAATAGTATCTATTAAAAAAATTATGGGAACACGGAGTGGGTTGGTTACAAGATAAAACCCTTTCTAGGAAACGTAGCCCAGATGTCCCTGCAGGCTTTGTGCTGCATGTTCTCTGCCATTCATCAGTCCTGAGGTAAAGATGCTTAAAGGATAATGATGTATTTAGGGTAATATGTGCACCATTCTGAGGTGCAAATGAGGGTCTGATTTGGATGACTTTGAGACTCTTTGGAGATCTATATTTTTAATACATTTGAGCCAGAGCAAAGAAGAGAAGCTGTTCATGTCCCTAAGTTTTTCTCCCGTTCTTGTCTCTCTCTCTCTGTTTTTAAATTACCATTACAATATTTTGTTTGGGAGCCTGTGATGTGAAGTCCCAGAGACCCAAAGGAGACTGGAAGCCTGTTCTAAAAAGGCAGAGTGAGTCATGCTCAATGAATAGCGATTGTCACAAAAGGGCATTATTCTGCAAAGCCGATGTTGATACCTCCAGCCCCCACTCCCACCTTGATGACTGGTGCCATCACCTTTAGATTGGAAGTGCCGCTGAGGGCACCATGCACACAGAGACTCTTGGGAAGCAGACTCCTCATAGAATCCAACTGGCCGTTGACATTTGTCACTGTCCCATGTAAACCTCGGAGGAATTGTGCCTGGCAGTGGCAACAGGACCAGTCCTCGGCTGGGGCAAATCTAAAGCCCCCTCCCTAGACATAGTGCTCAGTGGTTTATAGAATACTTCCATTTAAAAGTCTTCTCACTTGTTGAAAACTTCCTTGTTCACTAGAGAGATACATAATGTGCTTCTATATCAGAAGTTGTGCTAGACAGTGGGACGCAAAGATTAATAAGGAATGTCATTGTCACCAAGGGTTTACTCCTTTCTGATGTGCTTGCAAAGTTAAATGGGGTCCCACAGCTGTCACGGGAACAGTGTAGAATTCAGTGCCAGTATGGTGGACATTTTATGCTTGTGTCTGTAGCATCTCTTCCACTATCAGTCCCCTTAGTCCTTTGGTCCAGTCATGCCTGCCCATGCTCAGCTTTGGGTGGAACTGACCTCCAAACCTAGCTCGAAGGGTGTGTCCTGACTGGTCCACGTCCATTAGTATATCCCATCCCATGACCATGGTTATTGTTTGGAAAAGGGCATGTGTTGAGAAGCAAAAGTTCAAGCCAAAAGCAGAGAAGTAGTCTCAACCTGTGTCTAAGTCACTAGAAATACCCTCTTCCTTCTCCTAGAATCAGAGGTATAATGGCATATACTTTGAAACTGTAGTGACCAAGTGGTTACCAGAAGAGGATAAAGATGACACTGTGAAAGACAGAACATAGAGACAGAAAGAAATGAAGTTTTTCACGGTAATCCTGGAAATGCTGGATCAAACCTCACCTGAAGGCAAATTCTCCATGACTTTTTAGCTTCCTCATTCCATAAATTCTCTTCATTGTTTGAGCTGGATTTTCCTAGCATTTGTAATGAATATGTCCTCGCTTATGGTGAAGAAAGAAATATAGGGAACAGGATAGGAAAATTGGTGGATGATATTCCATATGTCCAAGCACAAAGAAATTACTGTGCATAGGTAACCAAGGAGTTGGGGAAAACCAGCGTGTGATTGTGATAGAGTTCCCTGGGCTACCCATTACATGAACTGTCTCCCATTCTTGGAAATCTCTCACTATAAGAATCCTGGTGGAAGGATCTACCTCCCACTCCAGAAGTCCACCTCATGGAGGTTAGGGTGGGGCCGAGTGTTTGATGCTCAGCCAATCATATGCTCCCACTGGGACCCGGGATCCAGGATAGGCAATGTAGACCAGCAGGAAAAGTTGCAGTGGCAACTAGGTGCACTTCCAACAGCAGCAAGACTGGTGCCATTGTTCAATGATGTAATGACGGCATTGATGTCCTCACCTATTGGGTGCCTGGTTTCCCTTGATTCCAGCTTGTTTTCCAAGCTTGATTCTTTGCCTTCTTGGCAATTTTGTGAGCTGCCTACTAACTGCTAAATAGACCTCTTCTCTGCCAGAACAATCAGAATTGGTTTCTGGTGTTTACAGGTGAGGACCCTCCCCCGCCACCAACTGCTAAGGCAAGGTGGAGGTCAGTACTGCTAGACAAAGAAGAACTGGTTAGGAGAGAAGTTCGTGAAGGTCTCCCAGAGAGAAGTAGCCTTCATGTCAAGTACAGGGGATGTGGGAACAGATATACCGGGATTGAATCCCGGCTCTGTCATTTACTCATGTGACCATGGCAGGTAATCTGACCTCTCTGAGCCTCCATATCTCACGTGCAAGAGCACTGTGATGGTAGGACCTAATGGACGGCACCTTTGGGGTGGCATTCCTTAGTCTAGATTCTGGCACAGACCTGGTCTTCAGAGTAATAGCTGTTCATGAGGTGACCTTGCTCACAAAGAGCCCATTGCTCCCTTTTTTGAGTATACTTGTCCTTACTCTTTACTCTTCATTCCCAGCAGAAAGGAAGAAGATATTCCCAATGTGTAGGGAAGAAATTTAAGTTGGATCGAGACGGATGTGTGCTGGTCAGTGTTGAACAACCAGCTCTCCAGGGAAATAAAAGCACTGATTTGTAGCATTTGCTGATTTCCACGGTGTAAAAACTCTCACCATGGCTCATTTCAAGCAGCCAACATGCTGTTGCTAACCATGGAGGCGGGAAGAGATGTTCTCAGTCAGCTCTCGTGATCCAGCACTAGCACACCACTGGACCCAGGGAAATACCGTGAAATGTTGGAGAGTTGAGGGAAATAGGTGGTTCCTGAGCCCTGGGGCAGAATGTCAAATGAAACTCCTTAAGAACTGTTGACAGGATGAGGGTGGCCACGTAGTGTGCTTGGCTTAAAACTTGAGAGTTGTCTTTAAATGGTACCCTTTGACACCCCCCACACTTCAGCTAGTCAGCTTCTAGGGCCTGGCTGTTCCTTCTTTAAAATCTCTCCTGTCGGGGCGCCTGGGTGGCGCAGTCGGTTAAGCGTCCGACTTCAGCCAGGTCACGATCTCGCGGTCCGTGAGTTCGAGCCCTGAGCCGGGCTCTGGGCTGACGGCTCAGAGCCTGGAGCCTGTTTCCGATTCTGTGTCTCCCTCTCTCTCTGCCCCTCCCCCGTTCATGCTCTGTCTCTTTCTGTCCCAAAAATAAATAAACGTTGAAAAAAAAAAATTTTAAAATCTCTCCTGCAGAGGGGTCTGGGTGGCTTAGGCAGTTAAGCTTCCGACTTCAGCTCAGGTCCCAAACTCGTGGTTTGTGAGTTCGAACCCCGTGTCAGGCTCTGTGCTGACAGCTCGAAGCCTGGAGTCTGCTTCAGATTCTGTGTCTCCCTCTCTCTCTGCCCTTCCCCTGCTCCCACTCTGTCTCTGTCTCTCTCAAAAATAAATAAACATTAAAAAAATTTTTTTTAAAATCTCTTCTGCATTTGGGCACCTACATGAGTCAGTCAAACATCCAACTCTTGGTTTGGGCCCAGTTCATGGTCTCACGGTTTGTGAGTTCAAGCCCCGCATCAGGCTCTATGCTACTAGCGTGAGACTGCTTGGGATTCTCTCTCTTCCTCTCTCTCTGCTCCTTTCCTGCTCATGCTTGCTCGCTCGCTCTCTCTCAAAGTAAATAAATTTTTAAAAATCTTCCCTGCATCTGTCAATCCCTTCTTTTTCATGCCCATTGTGGCCCTGCCGCCCATGGGCTCAAGTTTTCAACTCTGAAACATGACTCCCTTTGTTGTACTGGAGTGGACCCGTGTGCCATCCCTCAGCTGACTCTCAGTGTGCCCTCCCCACTCAGGGTTTATTGTCATATGGCTCTATGTTAGCTGTCCCATCCACTGTAAATGCTGCTGCATGGCTGGCCCCACTCAGTCTGGAAGTGATATGAGTGTGGGTCTCCTATCTACTTACTAGCTATGAGTTCTGGGGCAAATTACACGACATTCCCTGAGCTTTAACTTCCTTATGTCTAAGATGGAGATAATAGAAGAACTTGCTTAGGGTTGTTCTGAAGACTAAATTCTACAAAAGGCTTGGGATGGCCCTTGGGCCGCTGTGCATGTTGAAGTGAATACTGGCTCCGTGACGATGACGATGATGGTAACTGCTCCTCTGATGGTAAACGGTGGCTGGTGGAAGGCTGATCTTCCTCCCGCCGGGACTTCTACCCTACTTGCCTTTGCTATTTCAGTGCCACTTTTCCTTCAGCTTTGGTTCTTTTTTGGTCCGATAGGGTTTTTTTGTGCACTCATTAGCTGCTTTTCCTCTGAGTTTCTGAGGCAATTACACCCCATCATGAAACATTAAATTCAGTACTGTCCCTTACTGTTCTCTCTTGATGTGAATCCTGTTTTCCTGGCTCTTCTGTAATGGGTTTGTGGGGTGTGGCCTGTCTCCTTCTGTTTCTCTTGTGAAGGGTCTTGGATCAGCAACCACAGAGCAGCAACCAAAGTGATAAATGTCGTGAACGACCTGGGACTGTGCCTGCTATTGTATGTGCATTCTCCCGTTTTATTGTTTCCATTCACCTAGGGTTGGTCTGGGCACCAGCTATTTGCTAGGCGCTGGGGTTACACACTGAGTGGGACAAGAGCCTCTGTCTTTCATGAGCTTACGGTGTCCTGAGGGGAGCTGTGCTGAAACATGTGATCACCCAAACCGGGGTACCGTGATGGATGGCACCGGGTGCTGGGGAGGGAAAGAAGAGAGTGTGACAGGAGAGTAAAACAGGAGCCTGATGTGGGTAGGGGCAGAGGTCAGGGCAGGGGCGCTTAAGCTAGCACCAGAAGTAGTCGCTCAAGGAAAGAGACTTTCTAGGAAGCTGGCTCGCTAGGAGCTGAGTGCAGTGGCTCAGAGCGCTGAGGACCCGAGATAAGATGGAACAGTAGCAGGTCCCAGCAGGAGGGACAGAACAGCCCGCAGCAATGGGCAGGCAGGTAGCCCCGGGCCTGCTGGGCTTCCTAGGCCGGGTTGGGTATTTCGGTCTCTATCCTAAAAGTGGAAAGCACTTCATCCTCTCAGAAATCTTATGAGATAGTTGCTATTATCAGTCCCATTTTACAACAGAGGAAACAGGGGCCCAGCATGATTAAGTAACTTGCCCAGGGTCACACAGCTAGTTGGCAGCTCAGTCAGAGTGCCAGTATGGCCCAACATGGCCAGGACCCCTCCAGCGTTCAGTAGCCACTCCCTGAGTGACTGAGAGCAGCACTGACCACTGCAGTACCCACCAGCCTTGTCCTTCCCACATGCTGTTTTGGAAACGGCCCTGGAATTGAGAATTTTCTCAGGGGGTGGTGGGGGACAGTCTGGGGCCTCCTGGGAAACACAAAACTAGTTTGGTGGGAATGAAGATGTCAGCAATTCTGCAGTCATAGCTGAGGGGTTTACAACTGCCTTGCCTTCTTAAGCACTAGGTCCCACGGTCACATCCTGGCTCATGCTCTGCAGAGCTAAAAAGAAACTCCCCGTTCTGTTAGTCAGAAGTCTGAGGCTGTGGTGCCAAGAAAAGGAGGTGGTGCTTTATGGGGAGCAGTACCGTCTTGAGGAGTTGAGCCTGGATGGTGTGGGCAAAGAAGCCCAGGCACAAAGGGGCCTGAGGAAGTCTGGTGGAGACAGGATGTGCCCAGGAATCTGAAATAGGCAGCATTTGTCTTCCCAACTCCTCTAAGCCCCCTCCAGTCTAAGACCTTCTTCCTTTCTCAGCGCCCCCCCCCACGCCCACCCAGGGAGAGGTGGTCTGGAGTCCCTTCCCTGGGCCCCATCAAGGTTCCCAGCCTGCCTCCAGGGCCCCTCCCAGAACATTAAAACTTACTTAAGATGCTAATAGGTGATAACAACACCTCCCAGGACCTGGGACCCAGGAGGTAGTTAAGAGTAGGAATTTCAGGCACCAAATGGAGGTGGCCTTTTGGCCCCCCTCAAGTCACCCTGTCACCCCAGGGAGATAACTCCTTTTATTTCCAGTCTTCTATAGTATGGTGATTTCTTTTCATCTGTCATTCCCCCCTCCCCCTCCCGTGTTCTGTGGAGAGCAAAGAGCTCACAGCTCAGTGAGGCAGAAGAGCCATTGGACCAATGAGAGGTGGGAAGAAAATGAGGGAATGAAGCCTCTGTCTGCTTCCTGCCAAGGAAGGTCCCTTTGTTTGCCCAGAGCCTGGCCCTTCGGCCACAACATGACCAGAGGCCCTTGGGTCAGGAGGCTTGCCCCCTTTATGGCCTTCTAATGGACCTTCCTTCCGGGACGCTTGAGCAAATGCCCCTGCCTTCGGGGGAGGGGCAGCCCGTAGCTGTCCTGTTGGTTTGCCCAAGGAACCCTGCCCCCAGCCTCACCCGTGGAGAAACTAGCACCTCCAGGGCTGGAAGCGGAGGATGTGCCCAAGTTCCCACCGGCTCTTTTGTCCGAAGGGACAGGAGGATTAACTGACTCCCCAACCCTAAGGAGATGCCCTCAGTGCCTTTCTCTTTGTTGTTTGGTTATCTGTGGGGTTATGGTATCCCCATGTCATGTGTTTTAAGCTCCACCATCATTTTGTGAGGGAAGCTGGCCTGAGGTTTCCATAATGCAGAGTGGTATCAACAGGTGCCAGGACCACTGGACCCCTACACACACACACACACACACACACACACACACACACACACACACACCCCTACCTCATCCAGTACCTTTAGCTCACCCTGACTTCTTGCCCCCTTTGCATCCATTTACTCCCTACCATGCACCTTGTATCCTTCCCTCTTTTTTTGTGTCCTCTTTGCCACACTCTAGCTCACTGCCCTACTTGGCTAATCTCGGACCTGTCTCCTGCCTCTCCATTTCATCCCATCAATGGCTAGCACATTCATTGACATAATAACAATTGCTACCTACAGTGAGTACCTAATAATTCTAGCTCACATTTAGTGACAGAGTCCTGTTAAGAAGTGTCCTAGAGGCTTACATTAAAGCTGTCCAGTATCGAGGCCAGGGCACAGAGGTGCCAGGGCACGTGGCTCCGGGGCATCCGGGACAGACCAGGTTCAGTCGCTTGCCACTGACAGAATCCAAAGGCAGGGAGAGGAGTGGTGGTGAAACAAGACAGGAATTTAGTTCAGTGAGGCTGACACCAGGAAGACAGCGGACCAGTGTCTCAAAGACTGCCTCCAGAGTGCTGACAAGACTTCCAGGTTTAGGGGCGCCTGGGTGGCGCAGTCGGTTAAGCGTCCGACTTCAGCCAGGTCACGATCTCGCGGTCTGTGAGTTCGAGCCCCGCGTCGGGCTCTGGGCTGATGGCTCAGAGCCTGGAGCCTGTTTCCGATTCTGTGTCTCCCTCTCTCTCTGCCCCTCGCCCGTTCATGCTCTGTCTCTCTCTGTCCCAAAAATAAATAAACGTTGAAAAAAAAAATTTTTTTAAAAAAAAAAAAAAAAAAAAAAAAAAAAAAGACTTCCAGGTTTATATAGGGAAAATGTGGGGCAAAGGTCGGTGGGTGTGTGCAGGTGGGCAGTGAAGGTTGAATGATCGCGGTCTTGGGGTCAGTCACTGGGCTGGGTCTTGCTAGCTACCCCAGGATAGTCCGTGCTGGAGATGGTTAGGGTTTCCATCAGGGGATGCTTTGTCCTCGGGGTCTCCTGTCTGAGCCAAGAGACAAGCTGGAAAGAACCCAACTGGAAAGTTTTGAGGTGAAAATGGAGGCAGCCAAAGCCCTCTTTCAGTATTGCTGCCACTTTGCAGCGGAAGAAACAGACAAGGAGAGTAATTGGCCCAAAGTCACACAGGTAATAAGTGGCAGAGCCAGGATTTGAACACAGTCAGCTAGACACGAGCCTGAACTCCTGTCATTAACATGGAATTTAAAAATATTTTTCCTTGGGGCGCCTGGGTGGCGCAGTCGGTTAAGCGTCCGACTTCAGCCAGGTCACGATCTCGCGGTCCGTGAGTTCGAGCCCCGCGTCAGGCTCTGGGCTGGTGGCTCAGAGCCTGGAGCCTGTTTCTGATTCTGTGTCTCCCTCTCTCTGCTCCTCCCCCGTTCATGCTCTGTCTCTCTCTGTCCCAAAAATAAATAAATGTTAAAAAAAAAAAAATTAAAAAAAAATAAATAAAAATAAAAATATTTTTCCTAAAAATCTATTATGAAGAAAGCCATAGGGTAGGCACTAAGAGCATTTAAACAGGAGTAGATGAAACTTGTTTCCTCCTCATGTCCTAGCTCAGGGAGTTAAATGATAGTAAAGGCCACCTAGGGAGATGAGTAAGACAAGTCCAGACATGACCTCCTGCCGGAGAGGGCAGAGTACGTGCCACGGAGAAGATACACAGAGGGCCTTTGGTACAGAGGACAGAGAAGTCACATCCGTTCAGGAGACTCAGGAAGTCAGGAAGAGTTCCAGGGAGGCCGTTGGGTGGGGGATGGTTTGGAAGGACAGATGGGTTTGTGGCAGGGTCCTAGGAGGTGAGGAAGGACTAGATTGGAGCAAAGAGGGTAAATACTCTGAATACTGCAGAACAAAGATCAAGAGAAGCAGAGCCAAGGTAAAAGCACCCTGACCACAAGACTCAAACCCCTGAGAACTGAACCCGGTAGTTGAAGACTATATGAGTTCTAATTTCTTTTCTAGCACTTAACCAGCTCTGTAATCATAGCCTCCCCCATGTTTCGGTCACCTCATCTGAAAAGTGGGTGTAATTCAGGGCAAGGACCAAGGTAAGGTGGATGAGGCATTTGCCTTGAGTATGATGCAGGCAGGCCGAGTCGAGAGGTGCCCCCCCAAAAGCTCTGTGATACGAAACCATATTGGAGCCTAAAGCAAAAGGAAAAATCAGTAAAATTGATCCTGTTTTTAGTTAAGATAAAGCCTCCCCCCTGGTCCTGGCCCTGATAATAACACTAGGCATTTCTTGATTGAATCAAAAAAGAATATCAGGGGGCGCCTGGGTGGCGCAGTCGGTTAAGCGTCCGACTTCAGCCAGGTCACGATCTCGCGTTCCATGAGTTCGAGCCCCGCGTCGGGCTCTGGGCTGACAGCTCAGAGCCTGGAGCCTGTTTCCGATTCTGTGTCTCCCTCTCTCTCTGCCCCTCCCCCGTTCATGCTCTGTCTCTCTCTCTGTCCCAAAAATAAATAAACGTTGAAAAAAAAAAAAAAAAAAGAATATCAGGCAGGCATTAACATTTAGGAGATATTTCCATGGGGCAGTAAGGCAAGTCTTCATGGAAAAGGTTGAAGTTAAGCTATTAGTTTATCAACATAGTTTTTAATACATCTTTTATCTGGCACCAGAGAAATAGCGATACATATGACATACACTACCCTTACTTTCAAGGTGTTTATACTTTAGCTGAGAAGAAAAATAATAACAAATACTTAAGAATAATTGATCAGCACAAGGATAGTAAGCATTAGATAGAGGTGCCACGGGACCATCAACTCCTGGAAGACAGGGAATGTGCACTGGATTTTTCTTTCTTTTCTGCTGTACTTACATAATTAAGACCTAAAGGATGGAAGTTTTTAATGTATAGATAAACTTTAAGCTTTATGTCTCTCTCTTTTTTTAAGTCCTTGACTTTTTTTTTTAAGTTTATCTATTTTGAGAGACCCAGAGAGAGCACGAGCAAGGGAGGGGTAGAGAGAGAGAGAGAGGGAGAGAAAGAATCCCAAGCAGGCTCCACGCTGCCATCGCGGAGCCCGATGTGGGGCTTGAACTCATGAACCATGAGGTCATGACCTGAGCCCGAAATCCAGAGTCAGACACTTAACCGACTGAGCCATCCAGGCCCCTCTGTGCCTCCTTTGAATAAGTGTTACTCACATGTGGTGTATAGTCTAAAAAACACAAAAGAGTATATAGTGAAAAGTCTCCATGCATCCCTTTCCAGAGGTGAGTGATGCCACTGTCTCAGGTATCATCCCAGAGATGGTCTAGCTATACATAGTCAGGTAAACTCCTGAGTAATTACATAAGTGGGGTCATGCCATCCTCACTGACTAGCACTTACTTCTGTCTTGATGATTATTCCATATTAGTATGTGATTTTTATGACTGCATAGTACTGTGGTGGGTGATTCTGTCAAAGTTTATTTAACCAAAATCCTATTGGTGAACACATTGTTGGTATTTTTTTTTTTAATTAACATACTTTATTTTTTGAAGCAGTTTTAGGTTGGGCACCTGGGTGGCTCAGTCGGTTACGCATCCAACTCCTGATTTTGGCTCAAATCATGGTCTCATGGTTTATGAATTCGAGCCCAGTGTCAGCCTCTGCGCTGACATTGTGGAGCCTGCTTGGGATTTTTCTCTCTCCCTCTGTCTGTCTGTCTGTCTGTCTGTCTCTCTCTCTCTTTTCCTCCCCCACTTGTGCTCCCTCTCCCTCTCTTTCTCAAAATAAAGACAGACAGACAGATAGATAGATAGATAGATAGATAGATAGATAGATAGATAGATAAGCAAGCAAGCTGTTTTAGGTTTATAGAAAAATGAGCAGAAAGTACGCGTTCCCACATTATCTCTCTTCCAGCCCATGCCCCGTATTAACATTTAGCATTAGTGTAGTACGTTTGTTACGATTGATGAGCCAATATTCATACATTATCGTCAGCTAAAGTCTGTAGTTTACATTAGGGTTCTCTCCGTGTTGTATATTTTGTGGGTTTTGACAAATGTCTAATGACCTATATCCGCTGTTACAGAATGGTCTCCCTGCCCTCAAAGTCTCCGTGCCCTACCTCTTCATCCCTTCCTCCCTCCCTGGTGAAATGTCGTTTGTAACATTCACAGTTATTTGTAGTTCAGCTTTCAGAGATGTGGGGGAGGAAAAATAATTTTCCCTCTACTCTTCGAGGTTTTTGGCAGAGATACTCCTCCAATAATAATTTTTAAAAGAGGATTAATAAGAGAAGAACAAAAGTTTAATAACATATAGCCCTTTTATCTGCGTGAGAGACACCCAGGAAAATCTGATAACTCTCCAAAATGGCCCAGGCCATCACCTTAAATGCCATCTTTGGCTAAAGACAAAAGAAAGGTGTTAGGGGTGGTGGGGGAAGGCCACTTATGGAAGGTCACCAGGAAAGTACAGTAAATAAGCATATGGTTGTTATGAAGATTTAAATCATTGCCTTTGCCACCATTAAGAATTTCTAGAGATTTGGACATCACCCTCTTCCTGGTACAGCAAGGGAGACAGCCTTACAAATGGGGATTTCCCGTATCCGTGTAAATGTTTTTTACAAAAGTAGAACCTTCTACCAGGTTTTCAGAGCATCTCCTGTGTTTGTGGTTTCTTAAAAAGAAGCAGCTTAGATTAATCCTTATGCCAAAGGGCATATTTTGGGGTGACAAATTCTCCCCCGCACTCCTTTCTTTTAAACTTTAAACTAGAAGTTTCACCGTCCAGAAGCTAAATTGATAGACTGCTCCCTATCTCACTGCACCAGCCACTCCGTCCTGAGATTAGGTCAGTTGAGTCAAACAGTTGTGTCACATTTCAGGAAGTGATGATGCAACTAGACTGCCAAAGTTAGGCCTATATTGTGTGAGAAATCAGGAGTTTAATAATATATTTCTGTGCATACAAAAGAAAAACAAGTGTTAATGATTGGAGTAAATTGGACCAGTCTGAGTCCTAAGGGCAGTCAGTCAAGATTTCTAGATGTCAGGCTCAAAACATCTTTGGCAGTTTGACCATCTGTGATGGTCCCTGGGCCTTCAGATAAACTTTCTGAGGGGCGCCTGGGTGGCGCAGTCGGTTAAGCGTCCGACTTCAGCCAGGTCACGATCTCGCGGTCCGTGAGTTTGAGCCCCGCGTCGGGCTCTGGGCTGATGGCTCAGAGCCTGGAGCTTGTTTCCGATTCTGTGTCTCCCTCTCTCTCTGCGCCTCGCCCGTTCATGCTCTATCTCTCTCTGTCCCAAAAATAAATAAACGTTGAAAAAAAATTAAAAAAAAAAAAACAAAACAACTTTCTGAGTGGCCCATGCAGCAGCAGACCTGAAAATTGTCTAAAAGTGTGCTGGTGTGGCATTTGCTCTGAGGTTTAGGTCAAGTCATTTTACCTCCGGGTTGCAGGGCTTTGGGGAAAATGGTGGTTTTTGGACTCAGTGATTGAAGTCAAAGAGGTGAGAGAAAGTTCAAAATGTTAGTTTGGAGACTTGTAGTCAGATATTTGAGGAAACTCCAGTTCAGGATCTGGTCCAGTTGACAGGTAGAAAATGGAAACTTCAAAGACAATTGGCTGGAGTATGTAACCACAAGTGTGTATTATGATTTCTAGTGCAACATAACTTCGCTTTCTAAAATGAACATCACTTCTACCAAAGATGGCCAAATTGAGACTGATTTCTTTGCAGAATAACTCTAGTCTCAATAAACTTGGCCTAATTATTTACATAAATGCAGCAAGCATAGTGCTGGACCATATAGGCTTCTTTAAATCTGCTTTGCTGGAACTTTTCATAAGGACTCTCAGATCAAGCTTTTAAAAGCCTCTCCATGCTGGGGCGCCTGGGTGGCTCAGTTGGTTTGCATCCAACTCTTGGTTTTGGCTCAGGTCATGATCTCAAAACTCGTGAGTTCAAGTCCTGCGTTGGGCTCTGTGCTGACAGGGTGGAGCCTGCTTGGGATTCTCTATCTCCCTCTCTCTCCGCCCCTCCCCCTCTCTCTCTCTCTCTCAAAAATAAATAAATAACTTAAAATAAAAATAAAAGCCTCTTCATGCTAAGAAACCAAGTCAAGGACTCACTATCAGATTTTGCCTGTAGTACCTATAGATTTGGGTGAATTTTTCCCTTCTCAAGATCCCCAAAATATCCTGAGTTTCCTGCATCTGCCCAGAAGTGACCTTCCTTACTCACCTACTTAGGATCCTTTTTTTTTTTTTTTAATATGAAATTTGTTGTCAAACTGGTTTCCATACCACATCCAGTGCTCATCCCAACAGGTGCCCTCCTCAATGCCCATGACCCACTTTCTCCTCCCTCTCACCCCCCATCAACCCTCAGTTTATTCTCGGTTTTTAAGAGTCTCTTATGGTTTGCCTTCTTCCCTCTCTGTAACTTTTTTTCCCCTTCCCCTCCCCCCATGGTCTTCTGTTAAGTTTCTCAGGATCCACATAAGAGTGAAAACATATGATATCTGTCTTTCTCTGTATGACTTATTTCACTTAGTGTCACACTCTCCAGTTCCACCCATGTTGCTACAAAAGGCCATATTTCATTCTTTCTCATTGCCATGTAGTATTCCATTGTGTATATAGACCACAAGTTTCTTTATCCATTCATCAGTTGATGGACATTTAGGCTCTTTCCATAATTTGGCTATTGTTGAAAGCGCTGCTGTAAACATTGGGGTACAAGTGCCCCTCTGCATCAGCACTCCTGTATCCCTTGGGTAAATTCCTAGCAGTGCTATTGCTGGGTCATAGGGTAGAGCTATTTTGAATTGTTTGAGGAACCTCCACACTATTTTCTGGAGCGGCTGCACCAGTTTGCATTCCCACCAACAGTGCAAGAGGGTTCCCGTTTCTCCATATCCTCGCCAGCATCTATAGTCTCCTGATTTGTTCATTTTGGCCACTCTGCCTGGCGTGAGGTGATATCTGAGTGTGGTTTTGATTTGTATCCTCCTGATGAGGAGCGACGTTGAGCATCTTTTCATGTGTCTGTTGGCCATCTGGATGTCTTCTTTAGAGAAGTGTCTATTCATGTTTTCTGCCCATTTCTCCACTGGACTATTTGTTTTTTGGGTGTGGAGTTTGGTGAGTTCTTTATATATTTTGGATACTAGCCCTTTGTCCAATATGTCATTTGCAAATATCTTTTCCCATTTACTTAGGATCCTTATAAGCAAGGTTCCAGGCTCTTTTTCTTTATTGGCTCTTATCAAGTCAGCCTTCGTTTCTTAAAGCTGTCTGGCATATCTGATTCTATGCACATTCTCAAATCTCACTTTGCAGTCAAAGCCTTGATAATATAACCAGTGTTTCCAGTTGTGTCCTGTTATAAGGAGAACTGATTGTTACTGAACTTATGCAAATAAATATATTGCCATGAAAATAGGAATGCTAAGAGTCTCCAAATTCTGGAGGGATCAGGTAGGGAGGAAAAGAAATTGTTTCATTCTTGTTTACTTTACTAAATTGCTGTAAGTCATAATTAGCTTAAGAGAAGATAATGTCCTAGGGCATCTAGGTGGCTCAGTTGGCTGAGTATCCAACTTGATCTCAGCTCAGGTCTTGATCTCAGGGTCATGAGTTCAAGCACTGCTTTGGGCTCCGCACTGGGTGTGAAGCCTACTTTAAAAAAGAGAGAGAGAAAATAATTCCCTTAAATCTGGAAAAATAAAACATTAAAGAACCAGCAGTATTTCCTACAAAAAAGTTATAAAAGTTATCATCCTCATCAGTTCTTTCAGTTATTAATGTTATTAATTATTGTTCTGTTTGGATGTAGTTTTTCCAGGAGTTCTGGAAATTCTTACCCAGTTTACTTTTATGATCTTAAAAGTTATCTAAAGCCTGTGCTTGCCACAGCCCTTTCCATGAATCTCCTTGAAGATGAAGCACTTCTACAGGAACACTTTTGCAAAAGCATCACAGTAAAACAATCATTGTAAATGACAAGACTTAAAAATGTCCATGCCTAGGGGCGGCTGGGTGGCTCAGTCGGTTGAGCGTCTGACTTCGGCTCAGGTTATGATCTCGCGGTCTCTGAGTTCAAGCCCCGCGTCAGGCTCTGTGCTGACAGCTCAGAGCCTGGAGCCTGCTTCAGATTCTGTGTTTCCCTCTCTCTCTGCCCCTCACCTGCTCATGCTCTGTCTCTCTCTCTCTCTCTCTGTCAAAAATAAATAAAAACATTTAAAAAAATGTCCATGCATAAAGATCTGAAGAGTTCATCATAATGCATGGGACAAGGAAATGTGCTGATTAATTCAAAATAATAACTAGAATTATGACTGATAGAATTATACCAGGACCTACAGGAATTTCAGAAATGTCATACAATTTCTGGAATGCTTATATACATATGCAGATGTGACATAAAGAAGCCTTAGTATTACTTTCTTATTTGACAATGCTTCTTCTGCAGTTTAACATATTAAATAAGCATAATTAGTTTGACATCTCCCTCTTTTTTTTTTTTTTTTTTTTTTCAACGTTTATTTATTTTTGGGACAGAGAGAGACAGAGCATGAACGGGGGAGGGGCAGAGAGAGAGGGAGACACAGAATCGGAAACAGGCTCCAGGCTCTGAGCCATCAGCCCAGAGCCTGACGCGGGGCTCGAACTCACAGACCGCGAGATCGTGACCTGGCTGAAGTCAGACGCTTAACCGACTGCGCCACCCAGGCGCCCCTGACATCTCCCTCTTTTTAACAAAGAGAACAAATCTTTAGAGATGATCCAAGGACCTTCTGAAAAATCCCAAAGTTAGAGGTCAAGAAGACTTCATTTAGAATTTGATTTGGGGAAGTTTATCAAAAATATCAAAAGGTTTGGACACCTGACTAAACAGAATTACAGATCATTATGAAACAGTAATTATCCATTTAACCAAAGTGACAGAAGATTTTAAGGGAAAATACAGTAGGTTATATGGTTGTAAGCAAAAGTTAGCTTTTTTAATATTGAGAAGACCCAGTTTTCTTAATTAAAGACCTGATTAAGATAACATTGAAGCACAGGAAATCATTTTGGCAAGACACAAAATCTTTGATTTTTAGGCAGATTACTTAAAAGGTAAAGAAAAACCTTTTATAATCTCTTATCAGGAGCAGACCTATAGTCCAAGAAAACTTTATCCTTTTAGCAAATGAAAGTGAAATTCCAGTTTTACATAACTACACTCTTGATATTAAATCTTATATAAGGGGTGCCTGGGTGCCTCAGTCAGTTAAGCATCCAACTCTTGATTTCGGCTCAGGTCATGATCTTGTGGTTCCTGAGATCAAGCCCTGATTTGGGTTCTGCACTGACAGAGTGGAGCCTGCTTGGGATTCTCTCTCTCCCTTTCTCTCTGCCCCTCCCCGGTGCATGCATGCATGTGCACGTGTGCGCACACAGTCTCTCTTTCTGTCTCTCTTTCTCAAGATAAATAAACAGTTTTTAAAAAGAAAAAAATCTACATCACAAAGGCATAGAGAAAGTATCTAAATGTTTTCCAAGGAGTTTGGGGGTATTTTCTTTATCAGAGGTGTGAAGTAATTACTACTTAAATTTTTCCTTTTTTTTTTTAAAGCATAGGGCAATTCTGTTTTGTAGTATCTCAGTATCAATAGCATTTTAGGATGAATAAGGGAGCTTTGGGGATTGATAAGGATAGGTGGACTTCGAATTGTGTCTAGAACCACAGTTCCAGTTTTGTAGACCTGCAAGTCAAAGACAGTTGTTTCTAATTCCTCAGAGAATCAGGTTTTTAGCCCAAACATCAAGAGGAGGATGCACCCATCCAACTAAACTTTGCTTCTTTTACCAGGGAGATTTCCACATTCTAGAAATTTAGGGTTTAATGCAGTGCACCTTTAAAAAGTCTAAAGCATTTAACAGAGGCCTTGTTTCTGCACAGTTCAATCTTGGACCAATTTACCTATCAGGGAAAACCTGTATTGCTTCTATCAGTCCCTGAATATCCACTTCCAGGTGACCGATTTCCTGATAATTTACAGTAAGTCCTAGGAAGAATTCTGGTCATCTGTTTCTTTGTGAGGGGTTAGTTTCCCCAAGGAGCTGTGTGGCTTGTCTGATAACCACAGTATAAATCATGTGTGGCAAGAGCACTCTTTTACAGCCAATTGAGGTTCCTCTGAGTGGGATTGTGAATGTTTACTGCTCTAAATGTTCTGTTAATTTGGTAGGATCATCTCAAAGTGAAGGCAAAAAGGACTTTCTAATTTCATCTGGTTAAATAATTCCTTATGGCTAGCCACCTTTGTATTCTTTGTGTGTGTGTGTGTGTGTGTGTGTGTGTGTGTGTGTGTGTGTGTATCCTCTTTTCAATTTGATTTTTCCATAGGCACCATTAAGATAATTGTTTAGAATGAGAGAGCTCTCTAGGGGCACCTGGGTGGCTCAGTCGGTTAAGCGGCCGACTTCAGCTCAGGTCATGATCTCGCGGTCCGTGAGCTCGAGCCCCGCGTCGGGCTCTGTGCTGACACCTCAGAGCCTGGAGCCTGTTTCAGATTCTGTGCCTCCCTCTCTCTCTGACCCTCCCCTGTTCATGCTCTGTCTCTCCCTGTCTCAAAAATAAATAAAACGTTAAAAAAAATTTTAGAATGAGAGAGCTCTCTAAGTTTTTTCAAGTATAGACGTTTGTTTAATAGAAAGGATCCGTCATCTGGTCACTGATGAGTAGGATCTTATATGAATCTCAATAGCAGTTCAAACTAAATGCCTTCTTATGGTTTACCCATGGATGCAAGAGGGAATGTAAAAGATGCAACCCCCACAAGATCCAGAAAGTGTTCTCCCAGAGTTAGCCTAAGAAGGCACAGATCTTTGTTGTCACGGGCAATAAGGATGGTGTAGTTGAAACAGTGTCTCTGGTTTCCCATGCGAATGTGAGATGCCTTCAGTCCCAGACCCACTGATCTGTGACGCTGGATGGGCACTACTGGAATGGGACTTTTCCAGCAATAACAAGACAAGGAAGGTTGAGATGATAAGGACCCCTTATGACAAACTCCCCTGAGAACTGTCACAGTTGGACAAAGAGAATTCTGCTTCTCAGATCCACAGGCTGTTCGGCTGCCCGCCAGATACGTGCTGGTACATGTATCCTCTGGCTGGTAGAGACTGGGGAGGATATTCTTACTGGCTGCAAAGCGAAGACCTGAAGACATAGAACAAGACGAAAGGAAAAACCTCATCAGACCTATGGTGCTGCTCTTTATCTAAACAACACAGAAGACAGAGGCAAAAGAAAACAATGACCATCTCTGGGAGGAAGAGGATCAGTAGCAAACAGGAGTACTTGTAACAGATTTTTAGGAGATTAGCTATCCCCAAGGAACTAGTTCATACAAATATTTTCTCTTGCTGATGTCAATGTAGAAAGGAAGAGGCAAAACATTGTTACCTTTCTCTTGACCAGGTACTGCAGAGTGAGCTCCAGGGGAGCTGGCTTTGTTAAGAATTCTTACCCTTCATGACTTCTGCCAGTTTTCTAGGATTCCTTCTGGAGGCCGCAAAACGAGTATGGTGTATCAGAAAGTCCCACAGGGGACACTAAAACTATGGGGGAGGAAAAATAATTTTCGTTCTACCCTTCTAGTTTCTTGGGTGAGACGCCTTTGTAATAAAAAGACAGATTAACAGGAGAAAAACAAAAGTTTAATAACATGTAGCCCTCCTGTGTACATGAGAGAGACCCAGGAAAATCAAGTAACTCTTCTTAAAAGAGGCCATCACCTTAAATACTTTCTCCAGCTAATGACAAAAAAAAAAAAAAAAAAAAAATATATATATATATATATATATATATATATATACATACATATATATGTATGTTGGTGGAGGCCACCAGGAAAGCACAGTGAACAAGCATATTGTTGGTAATGAAGATTTAATTCTTTGCCCTCTCCGTTGATAAGAATTTCTAGGGATCTGGTCATCCCCTTTTCCTTGTACAGTGAAGGAGACAGCCTTACAAATGGAAGTTTCTCTTTTCCTTGTAAATGTGTCTTACAAAAGGGTAACTTCTGCCCTTTGTTTTTTTGTTTGTGATATAATTTATTGTCGAGTTAGCTAACATACATTGTATACAGTGTGCTCTTGGTTTTGGGGGTATCTGCTCGGTTTTTAGAGCTTCTCTATTTGCAGTGTCTGAAATACAACTAATGCTTATGCCAAAGAATTGGGCAACAGATTCTCTGCCCCTCCAGAGCCTTTATCCTTCGTCGCCTTGTCTCCTGCCCCCTGTCCTCTGGCCACACTGTATTGCTTCTGCCCTCTGAAACTGTGTGCGGCCCCTACCTGAGTGCTCCTCCTGCAGGCACACTCAGCTGTCACCTTCTCTCTGAAGCCTTTTCCTGGTCTAATCTACACTCCCCAACAGATTCATGGTCCCTTCCTTTATGTGGTTCTTTTTTTATTAAAAATTTTTTATGTTTATTTTTTACACGAGAGAGAGAGAGAGACTGAGCGTGAGCAGGGGAGGGACAGAGAGACAGAGATAGTGGTTCTTTTTTTTTTTAAGATAACTTTTTCACTTTTTATTTTATTTATTTATTTTTAAATGTTTATTTATTTTTGAGAGGGAGAGAGAGAGAGAGAGGAAGGTAATGAGTGGGGGAGAGCCAGAGAAAGAGAGGGGACAGAGGATCTGAAGCAGGCTCTGTGCTGACAGCAGCAAGCCTGATGCAGGGCTTGAACTCACAAAGGCTTAACTGACTGAGCCGCCCAGGTGCCCCCCTCTATGTGGTTCTTATGTTATTCACTCGTGCAACAGATATTTAGGGAGCATCTTTTGCATGCCAGTCAGGGTGCTGGTGCTAAGGATCTGGTGGGGACACATGACGATGAAGCCCAGCTCTCAGATGATTGAAAGTTCTTCAAAGAAACTAAAACCAACTGAGGTGCTGAAAGAAGCCAGTGTAGTCAGGGAAGGGCTCTTGGAGGAGGAGACATTTATGAAGGGGCTAGAGTAGAGGTGCCTGGGTGGCTCAGTCAGTTAAGCATCTGACTCTTGATAATGGCTCAGGTCTTGATCTCACGGTTCATCCAATCAAGCCCTGCGTCAGGCTCTGTGCTAAGCGTGGAGTCTGCTTGGGATTTTCTCTTTCCCTCTCTGTCTGCCCTTCCCACACTCACCTTCATGTTCTCTCTCTGTCTCTGTCTCTCTGTCTTTCAAAATAAATCAATAAACTTAAAAAAACAAAGGGACTGGGGGGAGGTATTAAAGGTGGGAAAAGCAGCAAGTACAAGGTCACAGAGCACTGCATGCAAACCTGAGGAAACATGCAGCTACCTCATACTCTTGGAAGAAAGCAGGCAGCCCTCCAGCCTGCGTTCTTCTGTGCATGCCTGGTGACCAGCCCAGGTCAGGGATACGAGAGAGAATAGTGAGACTGGGCAGGCCTGTCCCCGGTGGGGCAGAGTTGGTGGGGGGGCTCCTGCGCTTCCCGGCAAACACACTCTCCCCTCATTCTCCCAGCTGGGCGCTGACGGCTTTGTTTGCTAAAGCGTTTGAGCCCTTGATACCAAACCCCAATTACCTGAGAGAAGGCTATTGCCTCTTTAAAGAGTTCAAAAGCCCAGACTTTTTATAAATAGCTCTGGCCTTTCACCAGCTCCTAAGACTGCAATTTATGGCCCGCTTCCCCAGAGGCAGACGGACCAACAGACAGGTTACTTCCCTTGGAGCCAGGTTCCTACAATTGTGGGATGCTCCCGCTTCCTCTTTGCATTTTATGACCTCCTGGCAGCTAATCCTGAAATGGGTTCCACGGGAAGGAGGTGGATCGTTCAGGGCTGCAGCTGCCTCGGAAGCCAGAGGCCCACCAGACTCAGGAAAGAACTGGCAGGCAGCAGGGAGGCCCAGGCAGCCTGGCCTCTTGGCCATGGCTGGCTCCTCTGGTTCCCGGCCTTTCCCCCAACACGATACCCAGAGTAAAGTTCTTAGCGTGACTGGTCAGCGGGGGGTATCTGCAGCAGAGGGACAGACAGAAAAAACCTCAGTTCCTAATCTCTTAATGTAGTGGGGCAATGTGGCAAGAATGAGAAATTTTGCTCGTCACGTAAACACATCACTCTTTCGGGGCATGTGCATATTCCTTATTGCCTTTAATTACACAGCTCCAGTTGGTCTAATGACATCTGTGTGACAGACGAGGAAACTGAGGCAGAGACAAGCCCAGGTTACACAGCTAAGGAGTGCCAGGTACGGATCCTGATCTCAGCTTCAAATGCTGGGTTGGGGTCAGAGGCACCAAGAGCAGTGGGAGGTCAGGAAAGAGAGTGGCCTTTGGGAGAGGGTGGTCAGCTTTGAAGAAGGGGAAGGGGTTATAAGAGAGGATGCGGTAGAAAAGGCAAAGTCTGTCATGGGACAGCGACATTGGACTGGGACCAGAGCGTGGGGAGGCACAAGCACCCTGATATCTCTCTGTAGGTCTTTTCCGTGGACCCCCAGCCTCACCTTTTCCGCAGCCTTTTCTCTAGTTGCTCACCTCTCACCCTGATGGGCGTGGCAGTGGTCGGGAGCAAGGGCTGAGAGTTCAAACCCCTCCTACCAGCCATGGGACTTTGAGCGGATGGCTTAACCTTTCTTACCTCCTTTTCCTCACCTCTAACGTGAGCTTGATAATGACGGACTGGGGTGAACACAATGATAGCTTGACGATTGTTGCCCCAGTCAGTGTTTCTCATTCTGAAGTACAGCTCCTAACTCGTCATTTGCTCTGCTCAAAAAATCAAGACTGAGCATGTTATTTTGGTTATGAAGGCCCTGTGAGGTCTGATCCTAAAATCCCCCACAGCCAGACCATCTTTAGACGGTTTGAAATCTCAGAGGATGGGGATCTACTGCATTCATGGCCCGTGACACAGTGGAAAGAACATCAGGTTGGGAGTCAAGACAGGCCAGTGTTCAAATTCCAGCTCTTGCGGTGGTCCCGCGTGCAGGGGAAACTAACCTCCCAGAGTCTCCGCAGCCTTGCCTGTAAGGAGTGGGGTCTTTCTCCACTGGCTGCTCTGAGAGTGTGGCACCACGTGCTTTGCCTTCTGGACCACTGTGGGTGCTCCTTCAACGTGCCCCCTTGTCTTCCTTTCAGTGATGTATTCGTTTCATGCCATCTATATGAAAGTGGCTCTGCTACAAAGTCATCAGGAAGGAGCTCACCAGCAGGACACACACAGTGGCCTTGCATTCAGCTTTCCCACCATGGCCATGTCTTGTTCCCCCACCCAGATGGCCAGGCTTTCCCAGGGTAGGCTCCATGTCTATCTTGTTCATCCCAGATCCTGGCCTGATGAGTAGTCAGCACTCAATAAATATTTATTGGACAAATTAAGTATTGAAGAGAGGCCTCGAGCACCGTGTTCAGTGTCCAGGAGGTATGTTTGAAACATGCACTTTGAATCTCAAGGGCCTCAGAAAGTAAATTCATGCTCCTAAGAATATGATAATGAATTAGAATCGGCAGGTAAGTCACAGCCATGGGATAGCAATGAATAATGAGCATGTCTACAGTAAAAAAGGGGGATTCCTTGCGTGAGCAGCTCTCCTTAGCTCTGTTCTGGACCTCCTGGCTCAGGGGTCCCTCTCCCTCTGGGGAGAGGCACTAACGTGTTACAGTGTGCCTACTATGTCCTCTATCCTTGGCATTTTATAGCCACTATCCCTGTTAATCTCAACACCAACGCTGTAGGTTAGAATTCGGATCTCCATTTTACAGATGAGGAAATTAAGGCAAAGAAAGGACAAGCAACCCACCCATCTAGGTTACTCAGTCAGCGGGTAATGGAGCTATGATCTGAACCTAAGCAAGACCCAGCCCCCAAACCCATGGTCTTCGGACTAGCCCACACTTCCTACCTTGGCCAGGTTAGCCCACTGTGCCTTTCAAACTGCACATCTATCATTCTTTTCTTGGCACCCATTTCCCAGACTAGCAGGACCACTTTTGAAAGACTAGACCAACTCACCAGAGTGTGTTTCCAGCCTTGGACAAGCCCAAACTGCTCTGTGTGCTGGCAGCACTGGTCTGCGTGCTTCCGATAGTCCCCGAAGGGGGTTGAAACTCAGGGCAAGTGGAAACTTCCCCCAATGTGGTGTTCAGAGATGGAATTTTTTTCTCTCTCAATTTTGAAACGGGAGGATTGGGGCCTCCGTCTGGGCTGGGCTCCTCTGGGGTTGGTGATTTATTCATCAGGTGGCTTTGGTACTTAAATTTCTCTGTAGGAATTTGTTGTAGAGGAAAGTGGAGATACATGGGGACCTGTGGGGCTTGAGTCCCCCTTTGCCCCTCAACCCTTACCCAGAGGTGAACAGTGACAGTTCTCCAGCTCTGCACCCCCACCCCAAGCCGGGTGCCTGATTGCCAAACAGATAGCATCTGGGCAACAGGAAACAATTAGCTGCCATTGTGTTATTTAGACTGGAGACAGAGTGAGGTTAGGGACTTGGGGGGAAGATTTGCACATTTATTAGCTTTCTCCTTCCCTTTTTCACACAAATGTACACTAATCCCCTTGAGCCCTGGGTTGGCTGAGCCAATAGAAAGGTCAAGTTGACTTCCTCCCTCCCTCCCTTCTAGCTTGAATGCTGCTTCACCATTTACTGTTTGGGTGGCACTTTGCTTACGTTTTGAAAGCCTCAGTTTCTGTCTCTGTAAAATGGCATAAAATATAGCACCTCATAGTTTATTGTGACGCCTGGATGAGTGAATGCATTTTTGTGTTTGGCACCTGACCTCGCACCTTTATTAAAAGGCCATGCAAATGTAAGCTTTCACTGTTGCTATTGCTGACCTGGCAAACTGCGACTGGTAACGTACCGTGTGCCCTGAATTCTGCTGGGTGTTGGATATAGTCCGTGCTTTCCAATGATACGCAGCTAGTGGGAAGAGAGAGCTCGTGAAACAGCCAGCCGGAGCACAGCATGGTAGTAAGTGAAGTGACAAACGAACCATAGTATTAGGACTTAGTATATGCCAGACACTGTTTGAAGGTCAATCACTCATCTTATTTAATCTTCAAAGCAGTCTCATGAGGCAGGTACTATTGTTTTCTCCACTTTTTAGATGTGGGAACTAAAGTATGGAGGAATGACGCAACCTGCCCCAGTCCACCTATCTGTTGGAGGTGGGATGGGAATCCAGGCAGACTTTACAGGATGCCAGAGGGCTGCCTTGCCAGCTGAGGGCAGGAGAAGCTGCATGGAAGAAAAGATGTCCGAGTTGACCTTGAAGGTCCAGTAGGCTAAGCAGGAATGAGCAGGGGTACAGGGAACGGCATGTGGGGTCCTCTCTCCCTGGGGCTGTCCCTTGCCCAGCTGTGGAAGATTCAGCTTTCCTTTGTCTTTCTCCCTTCCTTCCATCTTTCCTTTCTCTTTCTTTCTTTCTTTCTTTCTTTCTTTCTTTCTTTCTTTCTCTCTTTCTTTCTTTCTTCTTTTTTTTTTTTTTATTTTGAGAGAGAGAGAGCAAACAGGGGAAGGGCAGAGAGAGAGAGAGGGAGAGAGAGAATCCCAAGCAGACTCCCGCTGTCAACACAGAACCCATCGTGGGCTCGAATTCACAAACTGTGAGATCATGACCTGAGCCGAAACCAAGAGTTGGAAGCTTAACCACTTAAGCCACCCAGGTGCCCCATGTCTTTATTTTTTTACTGTTTATTTATTTTTGAGAGAGGGAGAGCAAGCAGGGAGGGGCAGAGAGAGGAAGAGAGGGGATACCAAGCCGACTCTGTGCTGGGAGCAGAGAGCCTGATGTGGGGCTTGAACTCATGAACCATGAGCTCATGACCTGAGCCAAAGTCCAACACTTAACCAACTGAGCCACCCAGGCACCCCAACTTCCTTTGTCTTTAAAATATGAGTCCACTTAGTAGTATGATATTTGTGAGGACTGAACAAGAGGGTGTGTAGTATGGAAAGTGCCTTCCACAGTGCCAGGGTGCATTAAGTGTTCAGTAGATTTATTCATTCATTTATTTGTTCATCCAACACATTTTTATTAAGCACCTACCATGAGCCAGGCACTGTCCTGGACATTAGGAATGTAGTGGTTAAACAGGCAACCTCTTGCCTTCCCATAGAGTTTATATTCTAGTCGGCAATACAGACAATAAACAAGTAGACAAAAAAATGTATATGTGGTATAAAAGCAGGTAGTGGTGAAATAGAAAAATAGGATGAGAGGAGGTGAGAGGTTGAAGGGGGGACTATTCTAGACAGGGAGGTAAAGATAAGGCCTTTCTAAGGAGGTGATAATTAAGCAAAATCCTGAATGAAGTAAGGGACTGAGCCATGCAAATATCTGGGCAAAGAGCTTTCTCCACCAGGGAACCAACAAATGCAAAGGCCCTGAGGCATAACATCCTTGGGCAGATGGAGGAACTTCAAGGAAGACCACACGGGAAGGAAGGAAGGAAGTAAAAGGAAGGGGCATCAGAAGAGATGCAGGGACAGATCACAGGGAGCCTTATCGGCCTTAGATACTGTTTGGAATGAAATGAGAAGCCAGTAGGGAGGGCTTGAGCAGAGGGACGGCTTGTGGTTTTGTGCTAGAAGTTAGGTACGGCCCACGCCTTCCAGTGACACCCAATCTAGTGGGAAGAAATGACTCTTGAAAAACTTGTCACTGCACAGCATGCTAAGTGAAATGACAAATTGTCATGATGAGACTCACTATGGGCCAGGCACCCGTATCTTATTTATCTTCACAATAGTCTCAAGAGGCAAGTATTATTACTTTTGCTGTTGATTAGAGGCAGCACAAAGGAGTGAAACAACCTGCCCAAGACCACCACCGCCCTCCCCCCAGGGGCTCCGTGCTCTCAGTAAGCTAACCACAGGGGCCATAAGAGACAGCAGAGAGCAGGTGCGGTCATCCAGAGGAGACAGAAAGGATGGCGGGTGGCTTGGATGGAGGTGGTAGTGGTGGCAGTAGATCAGATCCCCCATGTATTTGACTGTAAACCAATAATGATTTGCTGCTGTATCAGGTGTGGGGTGGGAAATAAAGAGAGAAGCCAACAATGAGCCCGAGATTTGGGGCCTGAGCTACTGGGTAAATTGTGTATTTACTGAGATAGGAGAAAGTTGTAAGAAGGGCAGTTTAGGAGAGAAAGTCACGACGTGGGCTGGTTTAAAACATGGAAAAACCTGTGTTTACTGAAAGGATGAAATGGCCACCCCGTCCCATGCTCTTATTGTAGTTGGGGGGCATCTCTAGTTAAAATGGTTAAAAAATGCTTCTCGGTCAAGTACTTCCTGTCCTCCCACCCAGCTCCACCCCAGGGTTCCAGAGAGAGGCCATCCCTGTGTGACCTTCTCACATTGTTTTTTACACCTTTAACTTTGTTTTGGCAGCTTTGACCTGAAGAGAGCTGTTTCACCTCAACTCGTACTGGGGTCAAGGGGAGGCATCCTGCCTTGAACTCTCTCCCTGGCCTCCCCCACCCTCCCATCCCCCCACCTCCGGCCCCTAACCCAGAAGCATTGTTTTGAATGTAGCTTCTAGTCCCCCTGGCCCAGGAAAGGTGGAGGTGGGTTGGGGGCCTGCGCTGGGAAGTGTGAAGTCTCTCCCCAGCCAGAGGAAACCCTGGTGATTCATTGAACTGAGGTACTCTCAAGGAAGCAAAATAGCACACAGCGGGGAGATCTTTATCTGAACCATTTGTCTGCCGCCCCCTGCCCCCCAAAGAGGGCTTCCCTGGGGGCTCACAGCCACTTCCTGCTCTTGCGCAAGGGGAGGGGGGCGACTGAGTTCTGAAAAACTGCCGACAGAATTCATCTCAGCCGTGTTTTATCTGGGCAGTTCTTGCAGATTTTTCTTTGACTTTGTTTTATGGGGTGTGTGTTTGTGTGTGTGTTGTAAGGACCAGGTTCTGGGAAGGCCTGTTAGGGAAGACCCTTCCTTTATCCCATGGCTCACACCTCCCATTTCTCGCTGGGGTTTCAGCCCAAACATCACGCATCCTCAGAGAGGCCTTCCCTGACCACTATGTGGGTCATTCTCCACCAGGTCACCTTAGTTCTTTTCCCTGTAGCTCTGGTAACTCACTAAAATAATGGAGAGTCAGTGACCTTCCACCAGGAGAGAAAGCTGCTTTGTCCCTCCTTTGCCCTCAGGACTTCCCAGTCACCCCAGACCTCACCTCCTCATGTCTGTCTCAGGATCTGGGCTCCATTTGTCTCTCCCCTTGTCCAGATCTCAGTGATTCTCTCTCTTTCTAACTGTCCTTTGTTTCTCTATTTCTGTCTTCCTCTCTCTTTCTTCTTCCTTGTCTCCCTGTCATCCTCTCTTTCCTTGTTCAGACTTTGCACATTTACTGAGTTCTTTTTTCGTGGTAACTGCTGTATGTACGCACTCTCACTGACCCCTGACAGGAGTCTGTGTGAGATAGGTCATTATGGTCCCGTTTTTCAAATGGGGAAATGGAGGCTCAGGAAGACCTTGGACTGGTCTGTTCACACAACCAGTGTACGGTCCAGCTGGGATTTGAACCCAGGTCTTCTGATGATCATGTTCTCTGTAAGGCCACGGTCCTAACAGAAAACAAATGTTGTCTGTCTTCTGAGGACGTGGTGATCTCCGGTCCACCGTTCCAACACGCGGAGATGAGGCTGGGAAGGCCAAGAAGGTGCGTGGATGGGTGGGCTTGTGAGGTCACACCTTGCAGTCACCCCTCATGCAACTCTGCCTCTCAGAGAAATGGGGAGCCCCTTTGGTCTCCATCCAGGTCCTGCCTGCAGGCTTGTTTCATTTAGTTGTAATCCCGAGGCCAGAAAAACTTGGGAAAATTAGAGCTGGAAGGAGAGAAACAGCTACAAACTTGTGTCTACCAGTTCATCTGTGACAGTTACGTGTGGAAGTCTGACTCCAGCAGATCCTTTTATGGAAAGATGTGGCAAGAAGGACAGGAATACAACCCTCTTTTTACCCTACCAGAAGCACGAGCTCTCCACACTTCAACATGGGGTTAAAAGGTGACGCTGGGCCAGCCTAAACCACCATCTCTCCCAAGGCAGCGTTTTCAAGACAAGTTTGGGGCAGCTTTGGAAGTCGCTTCTCCCCGGCTCGCCTCACCTGGCAGGGAGAAGTTATTGTTGGAGAGCAGGTGGGAAGCATTCACCTGCTGCTCTGCCCGCCTCGCCCCGAGTGGGCTGGTGAGCTTTCTTGACAAGGCTGGCTTATTCACACCACTGAAGCCAGGAGAGGCAGGATGGAGACAGATTCTAACAAACGAGTTATTTATATCTACATCCCAGACCTCACAAGGAAAATTCCCATACTTAGACATTCCTAGATGGCCTGCGACACAGGATATTTAAAGTAACAATGGGCCAAATTCTTGCTCACATTTTTGGCAGTGATCCAGTCTGAAAGTCCACAAGAGAAAGACTTGTCGGGCTGTGTAGCTTCAGCAGAAGGGGGGTGGGAAGACTGTTTCTAATTCGGGATTTATTTAAGACCTGACTTCCCCCTTCCTTCCTGGAATTACAAGGAAAACATGATTTTGATTTTAGAGACAACATTCTATGTAATCTCCTTTGGAAGATTTTAGGAGTTGTGGCTCTCCCCACCTTGAAAACGCGGGATGTTAAATCAACTAATAGGGTACACTATGAGAAACTATAGCACTCCTCCTACATTTATTATTTTTCACCTGAGGGTGGATTTAGCTACTACCCATGGGCGGTCTAGTAGCCAAACTCTCTGAATGCTGCAGGTGACTGTATAGAGCTGGACACAGGCCTCTACTAAAGTCACTGGCTCATTTAAGACATGACGTGATAGGGGCGCCTGGCTGGCTCAGATGGTAGAGCATGTGACTCTTGATCTCAGGGTTGTGGGTTCGAGCCCCCACACTGGGAGTAGAGATTATGTAAGAAAAAAACACCTTAAAAAAAAAAAAAGACATGACATGGTAGCGTTAGTTCCAAGGAAAATCTCAGAAAGGGTTGAAAACGGTGACTTTCTTGTACTTACCCAGTTGTTAAGAGGATTTCTGGTGAGGATGACTTAAGGCCCCTCCCAAACCCAGGATATTTCTAAATGCCAGTCTTCTAAAGAAGTAGGGAATATTGCATCTCTGTTGGCTAGGATGCCTTTGACTACAAGTCATGAAAATTACCCAGCTCACACTGGCTTGAATTATAAGAAAGGTGTGTTCATTCATATGCACCTAGTCTGCAGGTATAATGACTGCAGGATCAGCTAATTAGGCAGCCCAGCAATGTCACAAGGGTTATAGGTTCCTTCCATTTTCTCTCTCCCATCCAGCCTCTGGCCCTTAACCTCAGACCAGCTCCCTTCATGGCACTAAGATTGCAGTTCTAGTGTCACAAAGACACTACGGTGTGTTCCTTTCTTCCTTGTGTCTCCTTTTATGAATGAAGAAACTTCCCAGATACCCCCAGATTTCCCCTTAAATCCCATTGGTTGTCTCAGTACCACATGTCCTTGCGGATGCAGTCACTGGCAAGGGAACTGGGGCCAACATGATTTGATTACACTCCTCAGGGCTTATCTATGAATAAAATTACTTTTCCCTTAATTACATAGCAAGAGGATTACATCTGAAAGAAACTTGGGGCAGGTTAGGCAGGGTCTTATAGACTTTGGTAAGGAGTTGGGACTTCTGTTCTAAGTTCATTGGGAAGAAACTGAAGATTTTTAAAAATTATTTGTTTAAAAAAACCTTTTTATTTTTTTTAATGTTTATTGTCGGGGGGCGGGGAGGGGCAGAGAGAGAGACACACAGAATCTGAAGCAGGCTCCAGGCTCTGAGCTGTCAGCAGAGTCTGACATGGGGGTAGAACTCACAAACTGCAAGGTCATGATGATGTGAGCCGAAGTCGGACGTTTAACCAACTGAGTCACCCATGCACCCCCAAAACATTTTTATTTTGAAATAATTTTATTTCAAATACAGTTAATTCCCTATGCTGTTCACCTAGCTTCCCCTAATGTTAACATCTTTGATAACCATAGTATATTGATCAGAACTGGGAAATTAACACTGGGAGATGACACCACTATACAGATTTTATTCCGATTTTGTCATTTTCCACCAAGTTGTATTTAGTTGTCATGTGTCTTCAGTCTTCCCTAGTATGTGACAATTTCTCCGTGTTGATGGTTCATTGCCTTGACACTTTGGGAGAGTTCTAGTCAGGCATTTTAAAGAGTGTCCCTCAATTTGGGTTTGTCTGCTGTTTTCTCGTGATTCCACTAAGGCTGTGAATTTGGGGGAAGCATACGAGAGGTGATGTGCCCTTCTTGTCATATTATTTCAGGGAGTATATGACATCAGTGTGACTTATTACTTGTGATGTTTAATGATCACTTGGTCAGGGTAGCATCTGCCAGATTTCTCCACTGTGAAGTTACCATTGTTACTTTTCTATGCTCTGTTCTTTGGAAGCAAGTCACTAAATCCAGTCCACACTCGAGGGGACGGAGAAACTGGAGGGTTTTAAGAAGGGCAGTGACAAGAAGGGATTGGGTAAATAAATGATGGTCGCTGTGGAATACACTGCTCTAAGCAGTCCAGACCTGGAGCTGATGGTCCAGTGAAAACCGTGCATCTTAAAGACAGTAAGTAGCCTTTCTTGTGCCCTCCTGTTTATTGTCGTGGTCACCTTTTTAAAAAAAATTGTTTTAATGTTTATTTCTGAGACAGAGACAGAGCATGAGTGGGGGAGGGACAGAGAGAGAGGGAGACACAGAATCAGAAGCAGGCTCCAGGCTGTCAGCACAGAGCCCGACACGGGGCTCGAACTCACAGACCGCGAGATCATGACCTGAGCCGAAGCAGGACCCTCAACCGACTGAGCCACCCAGCCGCCCTGAGTCATGGTTATCCTTAAGGAGAATGTCATACAATCTAGGAGCTTGTCCCAACACAGCAATGTACCACCTGGCAGGTCTTCTGGGGAGGGCAGAATTTCCTTTCCCCCACATTACCAGCTCCAACAGGCTGCCCTGTGTGCGGCCCCACCCCTTGCAACCTCCCCCTCCATACACACACACACACACACACACACACACACACACACTCAACAGGCTGACAGGGCTCCTGTTTTTGACCCCTAGCTTTCTTGGGAGGGCAAGCAGAGGGTGTGTCTCTTGTGGTCCAGGTGAGGTTTGTGGCTGGGTGTGTAGAGCAGAGCTCTCAAAAGAAGAGGTGGAAACAAGAGTGGTAAGGCTATAAAATGAAATGCCATGCAACACCACCTGTTAAAAAGGAGAAGGTGGAACTGTAGAGATAGGGAAGGAAGTCCATGTGTGTGGTGTGGAATGGTGTTCTGAGAGTGATCCCGTATACAGTTTGAAGATGGAAGTACAATGTCTGCACATTATTTGTTAAATAAATGAATGGTCTACTCCAGAATGTCAAACTGAAACTGGGAATATGATGGGGAGTTTTATTTTTTTCTGTTGCTTTCCATTTTGCAAGTCATGTTATTTTTAAAAAAACCTATTTGACTCTTTCAAATATTTTTCAAAAATTAGGTACCACCTTGATTCTTTTTCCCGAAGCTGATCAGTAATAATTTTTCTTATAATTGCCTGGTCTAAGCAGTGAATGTTCAGTCTAAGAACTGACCATTAACAAACACTTCTGGTAACTGCATTTGTTCTAGAAGGGCCAGAAGAACCAAATGGCATTAGTTCCTAAACTGGCTTCCTCTTTTTCTCTTTGGGGATATTCTGTCACAGGCAAGTGGTGAAGGGAGCTCGGAGCTGGGAGTTTGCCAGATTCACTTTTGCAAACTGCTGGCCCCAGGTGCCTTCACAGTCCATGAGTGATTCTACAGCCTGCAGGCAGGGCTTCCTCCTATGCAGCTAGGGCTCAGGCCTCCTCTGTCACGTCAACCGTCCCCAGTTGGTGGCCCAGACACCCTGCTGATGCCTCTTCCCAGTGTCCACTGGGTGGGCACGTGAGTAGGAAAGCTGGGGCTCAGGAGTCAGGCCTGTGTGACCTTGGGCACATGACATCATGGCACATGACATCTAGAGCCTCAGTGTCTTCATCTGTAAAATGGGGGAAGATACAAGTACTAGTACAGAATGAGGATTAAAGTAAAAAGTGGATAAAAAGCAGTTGATTGGCATGGTGCTAGGCCTGTGATAAACACTCAAGTGTCAGCTGTATAAGATGGAGGCTGGTCTTATTATTCGTATCATTATGATTATATAGTGGAAATGCTGTGTCCTCTCATGTGGCTAGCTTTGGGACAGAAATAAAGTCTGAGGCCACGTGTTCACTTGTTTTTTACTCTCCTTTCAGTATATCATTATTTGATTACTACGTTTGACAAATATTTATTGACTGCCCCTCATATGCCAGTTGCTTTGCTGGAAGCTTTCCAGTGGATGTGGGGTATATTGAATACTGATCCCCTAGATGTTTGGGGCAGTGGGTGTACCTTGGGGAGGACAGAGAGAACCTGTGGACTCTTGTGCTGCTGCCCATCACTGACAAGAGACCTTGTTGGTTTACCTGGGTGGCCAGTTTCTCTGGGTGCTGTGACAAAGGCCAGGTGGCACTGATATCACGAACCAAAGAGGCCAAGTTTCACACTGTCACAGAACCCATCCTCTAGTGGGGACAAGACATGCTGTGAGCAAGTAAACAGGTCATCAAATCGCTGCGTATCACAGAAGTGGCAGGAAGAACCAAGTAAAGATTGGAGAAAGAGAGTTGGGGTGAGATTGCAGGGGGTGATTACTGACAATATCATTACACTTGAGGTCACTTTTGGGGGAATTTTTGAAGGAGACACTATAGATGGGCTGATAAATGCTTAAAAATCACGAACTGTTTTCCTAGAAAGAAAACCTGGCTCCTGTTCTTCACAGCTAACCCGTTGTGTGACCTAGGACAAGCCACACTCAGGATCTTCCATCCCCATCCATAAAACGGAGGTGGGTGGATTGGACTAAGGATTCCTAACATTTTGGACTAGTCACATGCCCCTCTGAGACTGGAAAGCACAAACATACAGAAATTTATCTAACAATGTCAAAGGCCTCCCTTAACCACCCCCTCCCAAATTCTGGGCTACGGACCTCCATGACCTTGGATGTCTTTTCTGGGATTAGGACTCTGGTACCTGTAACTGAGTGATATGCCTGCAGGGTGGGCAGCCTTAGGAAGCCTCTAGATGGGATTTGGGACATCGAACGTGGTTCGAGTTAGAGTGCCCAAGAGCGCCAGCCAGACTTGATAGCAGCCAGCATCGGGGGTGGAGAGCTGGGCAGGTAATCTAAAAAGAGAAGCACGCTGGACTAAGAGACATCATGGGACAAACATGACCCATGCCGGCGGGGACCCTGCCCAGTTTGCAAAAGGCACTTGCCTTTCAGCTCCGGCCAGTTGTCACCATGGGGAATGAGGGCTCAGAGGCGCCAGCTATTTTTATTTTTTCAAGAGAAGCTTTATATCTGGGTTTGGGAACATCTTATTTTTCAAATGACGATAACCAACAGTTTTCAGAAACACTGTGGACCAGCAGTTAGTGACTTCCTGCCTCCACAGTCCAGGCTGTAGGCTTAACATGGAGGAACTGAGGCTCAGAAGAGAGCCAAATTCCTCTTTTCCCTGCTGTCCCACGTGAGCCCCATTTTGATCTCTGATAGTAGAAACAGCATTTATCAGTGTTGTGCACAGCCACTATCTCATCCTTCGGCTGTTTCTACAAGGGCAAGGATTCTCCCGGGGTTACACTAGTGAAGATGACAGGGCAGGGACCTGAGCAGTAGGGACCATAAGGCTCAGTGCTCTTTTTACGACATTGCCCTGAGAGGAGTGGCCTGTGGGGGTGGCCCCAAGGCTTGTGCCCACTCTGGGAACTAGCTCTGCCTGGATGGACACTAGTTGTCTAACTGGATTAGATCCAGCACCTCCAAGAGCCTTAGTCCAGGGCTGGCTGGAGCATTGCCTGGAAACAGTCCAACAGTAGCCTGAGGGATTGGGAGGTGCACTGCTTCTAACACGGGCCACCCCTTACCTTTGTCACTCACCTCCACCCTGACCACTTTGGCTCTCTGGTCTGTGCCCCATCCATCTACTCCAGCATTGGCACAAAGAGGAACGTGCCTTGGCCCCTGGACATGCAGAGGAGCGGTCTCTGCCCTTCACCCTGTGTGCGTATCCCTCCCCATGCAGGTGCACCGCCCCATCCACCCAGGCCACACTTGTGAATTATGTGTGGCAGCTTACAGCCTCCTCTCTCCCCTGTTGGGTTCTCGTCCCTGGCTACCACAGCCCAAATAATTCCATAGTCTGAGGATGCACCTCCTCTCTTGATGGCAGAGGAAATCGGGCAGGCTGGCCAGGAGCAGTGTCAGAAGGGTTCTTGTAACGTCATGTGGTAAGAACAGTTTGAAGATGTGGCCTCAATATTTTATATGGGGTGTTGTGGTGCGGTGGTTAGACCTGGACTCAAATCTCTTCTCAATTAGTCTGTGTAACCTTGGTTAAAGATCACTTACTCTGCCAACGGGTACAGAAGCACAAGTGGAAGGAGACCTTTCTGGGAACATAGGAAAGTGTCTCAGGGGAGGTAGTATTTGGGTTGGGTTTGGAAGTTTGAATAAGACCTCAGCCTGCAGTGCACAGGCTCTGGAGGCAGGCCCACCACTTACCAGCTGTGTAGCCTTGGGCAGATGACTTAACCTCTCTGAACCTCAGTTTTCTCAACTATAAAATGAGACTGATTATATCATACTAACTTGATTATTTTCAAGATTGCAGAGGACAATGCAGCATCTTTGCTTAGAAGCAGTAGCTTTTGTAATGATGTCATAAGGCCACTTGACTTATCACCCTGTGCAGGCTTCCCAGAAGACTGTAGGTGTTCCAAGTACTGATCTCGTTTAGAGTGTCATCTGGAACTCTGTTATCTTGCTTGTAGATGCTGAATGTTTTTTGTGGAGACTGACACCACTCCCCTCACCAAGCCAAGGGAGAGGAGTCAGTCAGAAGTTTACCCGAGTCCCTTCAGGTACAGGAAAGAAAGGGGCCAGACCCAAGGGAGAAGGTGGAGAGGAAGAGAACAGGGAGGGTTCCAAATCTTGCAACAGTTAAATGTTAATGTAGGTGTCGGCATAGGAAGTGTCTTCTAATGACAGAAGGAAACGAGGGAGTTTGTCAATCATCTCCTGCTTAACAGATACAGATGTATTCATAATTATCCCTTGCCTCAGGCCTTGAGGCCCAGGTGGGCTCCAGAAGGGCCTGTGTTCCTGCCAGACAAGAGTCCTTAAGGAATATCATGTAGACAATTGGAATGCCATTTATCGCACAAAACACAATAAAACCCTGAGCTCTCTTCCTGTCTCAGAGACCCATAAATTATGAAAATTATACCTGCCCCAGGCCATGGACATATTGTTTTATTAAAGTTCCGATGAATAAACTTCAGGCTCTTAAAAATGTCCTCTCGGCTTTCATCTGGCACACACCTCCAGCGTGGAGCTGTCTGCCGGGGTGCATTTGATTACCTCACAAATGTACTTTGGAAAGTGGAACTCATTTCAAGGTGCAGGCTCAGCAGGCTGGAAGGGCCAGCTGGGGAGCGGCGGGTGCAGCTTGGGGCTGCCTGGCCAGACTACAGAGTTGCCAGAAGTGGGGGTGGGGGGGTTGTTTTTTTTTTTGCCCCTAGAGCAGGGATACCCACCCTCCCCATCTCTTGGTGGAATGGGCACTAGGCTTGTGGTGCCCTCTTAGGGGTATGCGGTTATCGGCGTGGAGGGTAGAAATTCTGCTGCTTCCCCCTTATTTTAAAATTCAGTTACCAGGGTCTATCTAGTCTATTGTCTGCTTCTGACCCAAATTGTGCTGCTAAACCCTCAACTCCCCGTTTTCCTCATCTACCCCCAAACAGGTGTTGGGCATGTGACCACATGTCGAACCTCAGTTTCTGCACCTCTAAGAGGGAACTGACAATGGTGTCTGCCATGTATTGTTCAATTTCTGGCAAAAAGAAACCATTCAGCAAATGCTAACCATTATTACCCAAAGCCATTTCATAAGCAGTCAGGAAGGGAAAGACAAGGGAGGCAAATGTGGAATTTTTTCTCTGGACAGGAGTTTTTAAAATACAAGTGCTTGTTCATTCAAACAATATTTGGATTGGGGAGATGCTAAGCACCCAACACCCTGTGTAGATTTTTATTTTTAATCCCCAAACATTAGAAAACAACATAAAACCAGGGGCAGGCCAAGCGTCAGGAAATCCAAGACTGAACCAAAGCCTGGTATACAGCATTCGGGATTGAGGTGATTAAAGAGAAAAGCATCTGCAGCAGGACACTTACCTGGCCAGCACAGGAAGATTTTGGAGCACAAATTATTCTTCGTCCATCATCTGGGAACGGGGAGGCTACATGGTCTCATCAGGGAGACTGGTGCCTACCTTTTATTAAAGTTCTAGAGCAGACAGGACCGCAGTGACTACAAACATCCTTTGTGCTCTCTTAGGCACTAACCAGGGGGTCCTTGGAATGGGTTTGGATATCTTAAAGAGGAACCTGAGGCTTGAACAAAGAATTGGAAGATGCCCGTAACTGATGACCTCAGAGAAAACAGGATCTGGACCCAGGGCTTCTCATCCTCTCTGTCCATCCCTCTTGTCTTTGTGTGCTTCGTGGCAACAGGAAAAAAACCAATAATCATTCAATTCCTTGTCTTTCAGTAAATAGGCATGTATTCACATGTTCACAATAAAAAAGTTCCCCCAGGTCCATAAACTGAGAAGTGACCTGGTCTCTACCAAGTTTTGAGGGGGTGGGGCAGAGGAAACAGGTGGCAGGTACATCAGAAGGGCAAAGCCAAAGCATTCAATGGATGGAAGCCTTCAGAAGCCAAAGGAACTGCTTTTCTATAATATCCACCACTCTGGTGGTCATAAGAAAACCACCAAGCGCTTTCCAAAAGGAAAGTTACAGAATTTTTGTGAACTGGGCAGGTCAGATGACCCTTTCCCACTTCTACTGCCTGTCTGAGTTTTGTCATCTGTGGGTTACAAATACACGCCTGCGTAGGGGAGGATTTAGCAGCACCTGGCAGAAGTCAGCTTCACAAGGAAGTGAACAAGGGACATTCTGGCACAAGGAGCCCCCTCCCTCTGCCCCTTCGTCTTGCCAGAGCTGGGGTACGTGCTTCCACTTGGTGTTTTTGACAAGCTCGGGGTCTTGCTGGGTGAGGTCGGGGGTGTGAACACACAAACACATGAGAAACAGCAGTCCTGTGTATATTTAACAATATATATTTATATATATTTTCTAGATCAGTACATTCAGTTTTTAACTTGTTTTTTTTCTTCACAAACAGAAGAACTCTTACAATAGTAGACTTTCTAAAATAAATACTATTAAAATAGAGCTTCAAAATAAATATTCTATACAAAGGAAACCTTCTGTGGTAACTTTTGTTGTGGGGTGAGAAGGGGCTACAGTGAAGAGAATGAAGTACTAAGAATGTGGTGGGGTGGGAACCTCGAACAGCTTTTGTTTGTAACACGAAACCAAACTGTGGGGCAGAGAAGAGAAAGCAAGGTAGACACCACACGGGAGTTACCCACAGCAAAAAATGGCAGCGCAAGATTTGTCATCAACTGTCACAGTAAGCGGAGGGCAGGAGAATGCTCACCGAAGGTATGAGCCAAAAGGTCGGTCAAGCTTGTGAGATGCCCTAGTGAATTGTATACAGTGCAAAGTTGTGCGGCCCACACTCTATCAGACATCTCCTGGGGCAACGGGTGGAGAATATGGAGCTTCGAGGCGATGGGATCTGGGTGTTTGGTTCCAACCAATACTTTCCATGTCGTGCAACCTTGGGCAAGTCATTATCTAACTGGGTCACACTCAATGTACGTTGGGGACCCACGCAGACTCCACAGCACTGAAAGGACTAGTTGACATGTCACATGAAGGTCTTCTGTTTCTGTTGTTGAAGGGGCCCGTGCCAACAGCAGGGATTGGTCTTTACCTCCTTCCAGCCAAGAACTGTGAGAAGCCTTGGTTGCACCCTGCCATCCATCTGGAAGGGTTTTGCTATTGCAGAGCCAGTTCCCCAGGGTTTCTTGGAGTGTTGGACCTTCACAAACCCCTCAGGGCAGGAGCAGCCAAGGTCCACTAGGACACGTCTTAGACCCACGCTTGTGGACCCTACCCCCAGTTGGAGGCAGAACCACCACCCACCCAGGCTGAACAGAAGCGGGAACCAACTGGCTCTTTTCCAAAAAGGTCAAGACGAGGCACAATCCAGCCAAGCCAGCCATTGGTGACAGAAACAATCAGCCGGAAGCAGCACCCACCAAAATGTGTTCCTCAGTGGACCTCGACTGGCCCCGGGGAAAGCCAGTTTCATTTTCTTTTGCCAAGAAGCTGAGAAAAACATGCCAAAGACTTGCCCTGCAACAGAGCTGGGAGAACCAAAGTTGCTACATGGCTTCCCTTTACCATGGAGCACAGGGGACCCCGGGAGCTTGGCACACATCCATCTAACAAGTGAAATGCAAACCAAAAGAACAAGCCAAAATGGGGAAGCAAAAAAGTAAAAAGAAACCCCAAACCAGAAAAATCCGTGTTTATAACTATGTACACAAAAAGTCAGGGTTCATCAGGGGTCAGGAGGCTGTTTGCCAGGAAACAGGGTCTGTGTAGATAGAGGGTCGTGGGGTAGGTGTGTAGTTTGTGTGTGTGTGTGTGTGTGTGTGTGTGTATACACAGCTTATGTAAATTCTCCACAGAATGGGTGTGTAGAACACCAAGATCACCAAAGTGCAACTTGCCATTGGGTCAAGTTCCCCATGGAGACATTTTGAGAGAGGGACCCTGGGAAAGGTTCTGAGGCCTCGCCAACAAGAGTGGACACGTGCCCTTCCATTGTGGGGGTAACCTCTGCACACCTATTCTGAGGAAAACATCTCCAGTCCCTTCGGTACACATCTGATACATTCAATTAGTAGAAGTGGTTGGTTGAATGTGTTTTTCCTACCATTCCCTCCTATTTGTGCAAGAACATCCATACATCCATCACGACTGTGGCAAGGGTAGCTACACGAATCAGTCTTAGAAAACGCAGATGCGATATTTCCTATTTTACAAGCTAGCAAACGTTATATAAATAAAGCCTAAAATGATAAGACCCTCCCCTCCTTTCCTCCAATCAATAAATACCTACAGTTACGATGAACTTATTCTAAATCATAAGATGTTACTACTAGTCTTCAAGGGAAACAAAAAAAGTCCTAGAGAAGCAGTGGGTGCATGCCAATCACAGCTACCTGCCTCCTTGCCTCCGTCCTGGAGGTGGTTCTGTTCCTACAGAACAAACTGGAAACGCTGTGCATGCTCTGCCTAACACACTTCCAGTTTCACCTGGGGTAGCTTTTCCCACCCAGGCCACTTCCTCTCATGGGGGTTGGAGGACACACAAAATACCACACGAAGCAAAGACCCCCCACACAACAACTGGGGAGGAAGGACCAGACACAATATAGCTTTTGCATGCAACAAGTACCTACCCACTGGACGTGCTGCGCTGAGTCCTTTAGCACCTTGAGAGAGAGAGAGAGTTGCTACGTCTTTGGGGGCTGTTGGGAGGGGGTGTTGTGGCCATGCACAGAAGCAGGGCTCAATCCCCCAAGAAGCCCCTGGAGAATCCCCACCCCCCCCTTGCTTTCTTATTCCCCCGCCAGGGCTTCCTAGCACTAAAATAGACTCTTTTTTTGTCATCTGTCTATTTACATTAAAGATACAGACACATCACTGTACACAAAAGGCTATGACAGCAAGCAGCAGAATCAGAAGAGAAGGAACCCACACCCAGCTCGGCCCTACTGTTGCTCTGCCAATGGGAGGTGCTGTCTCTCTTCTTTGCTGTGAAAATCCTCTTCTTGGTGGGAAAGGGGGATTGTGTTCCTTGAGGTTGCTCGCCCCCCAGATTTTGAAATCAGCCCTTCCTGGGGGTGGCCCAAAAGGAAGCAAAGTGTTTTATTATTATTTCTCTTTAAAACACCGTTATAGCATCTGGTTTAATTGTTCTATAAAAACATAACGACTGGATCCAGAGACCACAGTCTCAGACTCATTGGCAAAATGATATTTGGTCTCGCATGTGCCGCCCCGGCCTTCTCTACCCGTGAAATTTCTGGAAAGGATCTAGGTAGAGAGAACACGGGACGCATAGTGGCAGGTGAGTCTGTGACTCGGTAAGAACCGAAGGACGGTGTTACGAGCTGAACACCCCCAAGAGTTAGTGATGAAGCTGGAGGGGAGGAATGCACTGTGCAGTGGCTCCTAAGTCCATCTGTGGCTCCAGGGAGGCAGAGCGAGGAACGAGGCCTGGACTCCCTGGCACTCAGGGGCTCCCAAGTATATACAACAGGGATCACCAGGGTCTTCTCCGCCTTCCCCAAGGCGTTGGGGCAAACTGGGATGGAGGGTGGGGGAGGAGAAGTATGAAAGTCAGGGCTCCAGGGGTCTTCTTCAAAGGTCCCCTGGTCACTCAGTAAATGATTCCTCCCAGGCAGCCAAAGAGAATGGAAGAGTAGGGGGAGAGGGGGAAGGAGGAGGAACTGGGAAGGCATTCAAGCAGCCGCAACTTCCGGATATGTGTCCACATCTGTGTTCCGTCTTCTGAAAAACACCCGCCCCCCCCCCCCCCGCTCCCCTGCCCCGCAGCCACACCACGCCCCTGCCACTGTCTGACACAAAGTTCCGGGACCCTGAAAAAAACCCAAAGTGCTTCTTCATCCTTTTGGGGAAGAGAGGGCGGGCGGTGGTGGTCTTCATTTCTTCAGAAGCTGAGGATGGGGAGTGGGGCAGACCAGCAAGGTCAGCCTCAGGACACTAAAACCTCTGGCCTCGCTGTGGTCTTCTCAGGTGTCAGAAGGGAACCGAGTTCCAGGGGTAGCAGCACGGGGGCTTCGACCCAAAGTGTCAGAAAGACTTGTCCGGTCTGCTGGCCTTGGCGTCGCCGGCGGCTGCCTTGCAGATGACGCTGTTCGTGTGCTTGCAGCGACAACCAGGGCGGCGCAGGCGGTCGTAGCCGCGCTGGGCCAGCTTCACGCAGCCGGTGGCGGGCAGGTAGCAGAGTAGGCACGGCAGCACCAGGGAGAGGGCGCCCATGAAGGACCAGCGGGCGCAGCAGTTTGAGCGGGAGCAGGAGCAGGGGTGGTCAGCGCAGGAGCCCTCGTCGTCCTCGTTGGTACAGTGGTAGAAGATGCCTTGCACCAGGCACATGCAGGTGCCGTAGTTGACCAGGGTCTGGGCTGAGCACAGGCACTCCTGGTTGCAGACCCAGCAGGAGGGCAGTGTCCGGGGTGATGCACACTCCTTGCACTTACACTTCCCACAGGCCTCGCACAGCAAGAAGTGCTTATCCAGCTCCGGGGGGACTGCTGGGCCCTTGAGGTCCAGTGGCTTGCAGTGGATGGCCTTGGGCTGGATGCGCACAGCCCTGGGGGAGGCCTGGTCGGCCACGGGCGGTGGTGCCATGTGGTCTAAGAGACGCTGGTCAGAGGACGTGCTGCTGCTGCTGCTCACAGAGCTGGGGCGCCCGCTGAAGGAGATCCAGTGGTGGGTGACGTCCTGGTCACAGCGGGCCGGCGTCGGGGCCAGCTCTGGGGCCCCACCCCGGGTCCGCTTCGGGCCAATGGGGGGCACCAGGCCGGGGTTGTCTATGTAGTCATTCTCCACGTGGCTGGTCTTCATCTGGTCGATGGGGAGGATGGTGAGTGGGTGTTGGAGGCGGCCGTGGGGCATGCGGCTGTCAAGTAGGGGCTGGACCATGACTGAGCTGGGAGTCAAGGGGACGCTCTGTGGGATCGGGGGCTCCATGGGGCTGGAGAGGTCCTGGACTGTGCTGAGGAACAGGCTTCTAGGGGCCCTAGGTGGGAGGTGGGGAAAAGGAAGAGAGAGCGGATTCCAGGCATCAGTACTTGGCCTGTTAACACCCCCACCCCCCATCAGGTCCTTGGGAGTCCAAATGAAATGGGAACCTGATTCCCTCAGGACTCTCCAGCATCCAGGCTTAGATGATTAATAATAACAATTAATAGTAAGTGGTAAAAATAACACTTATTCAGCACTTAATGTGAGCCAGGCAGTCTCCTAAGCACCATATATATTTATGTCATTGACTCTTCACAGTCCTGGACTCTTTACCCTAAAATGTGACTACTATTATTATGCCTTTTCTAGTTACAGAAAACTAATGTTCAAAGTAACTTGTCCAAAGGCACACAAAACTATGAACAGAACTCGGCAGGAGTTCAAACCTAGCCCATCCGATCTCATTCTTGGAACTGTGAAATACGCTCCATTTTTTAGCGAGTTCAGTGGTTATACACACAGGCTCTGGAATCAGATTCAAGTTTGAATTCTCACCCCTGCCTAGCAGCGATGCTAGAAATGAGGTTCTGTAACCTCTGTATCTTTAGTTTTGTCATCTGTGAAACGGGTTCTTGTGAGAAGTAAATGAGAAAATGCCTATCCAGTGCCTAGCATCTTGCCTGGCAGTAATCTGTCACTACCCCAGAGAGCAACAGTGTAGATTTCCTGAACACCGAAAGGACTTTGTGCCAAGCATCGTGCTGAGGATGTAATGACCAAGACAGATAGCCCCTGTGTGCTCCCATCGTGTATCAGCTGGGTAAATAAAACCCTTTATTCCAGTTAGTCACAGAAGGAAGGGCTGCATGTGATGCCTACACATCCAAGATATTAACTTATTACCAGCACTTCGAGGAGCAGCAACCTCCAGTGGCTAATAACCCCCGGCTAGGTGCACTTCTGACAACTTGGATGGGAAATCCTCTCGAGGGGCACTCACATCACCCATTTCCAAGTGCTGAGCCGAACATTCAGCCTAAATGCTATTTACTAGAATAGCTAAGCCAACTCTGGATCAGTTTCTAATTTCACCGAGAGAGTGCAATTTTAAGTTGGAATCTGGCCAGAGATTCAACTGCAGTGCCTGACACGGAACCCCAGGAAGTCACTTAAATCAAAGAGCGGAAACGGCTTGGTTCAAATTTAGAAAGTGCACATTGTTTTCTATTAGAAGTGCCATTTCCTCGCCTGCTGACCTTTACATTCGGAATTCGGCTGGAGATCAATTTAAAGAAATAGCAGCAGAAGGCCAAGACCTCTGCCCAAGGGGACCCGGTTTGGAATCCAAGAGAATTAGACTCTGGGAAGAGTCCACCAGGGCGTGGGGGTGTGAGACAGGACACGGTGTTGGGTAGAAGGGAAAGATAATGGTCTTTAAAAAAGGAACAGACCTTTGGATTAACGTGTTACAGGGTATGGTTTAGTAAATGCTTGTTCGCAATGCTAATAATGTTTAGGAGAGCCAACCCTGCACTTCTGCTGTTAAGTTCATCTGGCCTCAAAGGGGATGCCTGAGAAGGTAGGTGGTGGATAGGTTTCCACTGCCACTTACCCCCCACCCCCGCCCCCCCCCTTCCAAACTGGGTACACGGTAGGCCCATCCCAATAGTCCAGTCACACCTTGCCTCAGGTGACTCATCCACATTTATCCATGTCTACAGTGAAGGGGAAAAGGCATTCAGGGCAACTCAATATTATGGTTCCCTCCTTGGAAACGGTTCAGACGGTATCAGAAATGGTTAAATTGTTGGCAGAGGGCTTTCATAGATGCTTTCTAACCTGTCTAAAAGAAAGAGCTAGCTCTAGATGCAAAGTTCACGAAGTAGATAAAAGGGAACTTATCCACAGGGTTCTCATCTGTATATCCTCTACACTGCAAATGCAGAAAAGCATGAAGTCTTTTCTATAAGGTTCAGTGTTCCGTAGATGGATATTTCCCATTTGCACAGGGCCATGTACTATTGGCTTTGCTCCTGTGGCCCTACCTACTTAAAAGATGCTGGGATTTCTGTGCAGTTTTTCTCATGTTGGAGAAAGTCTGCCTAATGGCAACACCTGCCTCCTATCTCCACATTCCCTTCAGATGTAGGGGGAGTGAGCATCTTCTTCAAATGGGAGACTTTCCTGTGGCAGAGTTAGCCTTAAGTGTCTGGCGGGTCTGCCACCAAGAATGGTCATTTCCCAAGGCAGCCTCCTGTGGGGAGCCCTATGGTCAAGGCTGGATCGGGGGTGGGGGTGTCAAATAAGCATCTCTGGCACAGTTTTTCCAAGGATCAGGCCAACCACCCAGCAGAGTCCACTTATTCTTTGCAGGGGTTCCATAGCCTTGCTTCTAGAAATGGGTTTGGGGTTGACAGAAGAGGGTTAGGAGACCCTGGGTCCACACCATAGGGACTTTGCCTGGAGGAAAAGGTGTGACTGAGCATAAGAATGGAAAATGTTGACAGAGGCACAGGAGAAGGATCTCTGGTGCCAGCCAAGAGGTGCTGCAGCCAGAACCCCCTAAGACAAAGCACGATTTCCCTTATTCCAGAAGCTCAGGTCATGAATACCCAGGGTCCTGCCAACAAAACTGTCAGTGGCAGTTTGAAGGCTGTGTCGTCCCATGTAGTTGGGCTTTTTGTCTCTTAGGACTGGGGGCTGGGACTTGCCATGCTGTTGGAAAAAGTAAGGGAAAAGAAGATTATCCACTCCTCTTTCCCCAGTTCTATTCCTGGGGCTCTTAAAAACAGCCACATTTTTCTGTGGATAAAGCAAAAGGCATGGGCAATGCTCAGGGATTTTGATAGGCCCTGGAATCAGAAGGCAGATTAATGGAAAAGTCCCACCAGGATGCCAGGGTGGGCGCAGCGCCTGCAGGCAATGGGGATATTGGCATTTGTGGGCTCCCATCACCCTCCAGAGGTAGCTGTCAACATCTGGGCCTGTAGTTGGGGCCAGACATGGGGTTGGGAGCTCAGTCCATGATGACTCAGCTCTCTTGGGACATGCTGCATCCAAGATGGCTCCAGCAGGCATACTCCAAAATGCATCTTCCCTATCACAACTCTGATGTCGGATTCCTTCCGGCCACCAGCTCAGCAAAAAAACAGTGGCTGGCTCCGAGTTGTACTGCTCAAAAACCTCCTCAGGCCTCACTGCCTCCTCACCTCCCCATTAGCAGGGACTTCCACAGGAGGGTTGAATTCATTTGGCTGACAAAGAAAAACTACTTCCCGGGCAACCTGTTTGATAACCCCTCAGCATAGCTAAATGAAGTCTCAAAAAAAAAAAAAAAAAAAAAAAAAACCAACCAAAAAACCCAACCCTCAGTTGGTTTAGAAGATCAAGCTCTACTCACTGGGACACACCCATCCTCCAGTCTAAGCAATGCTGACGGAACTTAAGTGCAGTTTAATATGTACTCTCTGCTTCCCCTGCAAGGAAGGAAGAGATTTATAATATAAATAGGAGAGAGGAGGCTTTGCCTCATTTAGGCTCTTTGGAAGACTGATGGCCAATTTGGAAGACTGTGGACAGAGAAACAAAGCCAGCACTCCACTTAGGCAGAGAAGCACCTCTATCAAGTTTTAGGTGGCATTATTATGGATTAGCATGAGGAAACTTTTACCTCCACTCACAACTTCTCATAATAAATAATAATAATTGTGGAAAAGAGCGGATATTTATGAACATACCTTTATGTCAGGCTCTCTGCACTAAGCCCTCAGTGATTTTCTCATTTAATCCTCACACCATCACCTTGGAGGATAACACCCATTTCGCAAGGAAGAAATGAAGAATAACGCTGGTAGGTGATGAGGGCAAGATTCGAACCCACACAGGGAGAGGCTCCAGAGCCTGCAACGTCAGCCCCACAGCCCTGACCAACAGTCAGGGCTAGGTATTCATGTGAAGACAGGAAAGCACCAGTCACTTTCACAGCTGTGAATTCTACTAGTCCGTCTCCCCCTTCCCCCTGCCCAGCCTGGCCACTAGCCCTTCGGGAGCCTCATCAGGCCATCCGAGGGCTCTTAACCAAACCAGCAGGGAAATGAAGCCAGACAGGGGTTACATCAGATGGGCCCCTAGTTCAGGGAATTGTCACTGTTCAGAGTGGAGGCTGGGGGTTTGAAATCTGTCATTACAGGAAGGCTCAGGGCTCAAGTTACCTTCATTTCCACTTCAGTTTTCTTTGCCGTCTCATACACCGCTACTTTACTAAGTGTGTTCATTTTTATTTTTCGTAGAGTCAGATGGGTCTCACCACAAAAGTCCCTAAAAGGAAGCCCTGGAATGGGAGGGAATCCCCTCTCCTTCCTCGTACACAGCTGAACTTAAATTAAGGGTCTCTCCAGGGCACTTTCTCGGATGGGGCTTATTGGTCCAGGTCTGTGCGGAAGGGAAGAAATAAGAGGAAGCCAGAAGAGAGTCCTAGAGTACTGAATCAGCAGGATATGGAAAAGCCCAGAGCACAAGGTCCTGTCTTTGCCACTTGGTGGTCTGTGGCGTTTGTACCTGTGGGAGGGGCTGAGCATCAGGATGCAGACCTTGCAAAGCAGGCTGGCTGAAAAGAATTAAGTGGCGTTTTAAATGCCCACGCCACCCATCCACCCTTCCCCTTGACTTACCCTGGGAAGAGTTGGGAAATACTTGGAAAACCTGACAGTTGTGCTTTGAAAACTATAGGTCAGCAAATGACAGACTGGCAAGAGGCTCTGAATGAATGGGCAATTTCTGCACCATTCAGTCTCGGTAGGTTCTCCCAGCGAAGGCTATTTAACCCTTTATCAGTTCAGAAGAAAAGGTCTCTAGGCTGCAGGGAGCCCGCCCACCACTACCACTTGGTTCTTTATGACAACATCCCAGTTTAGTTAATTAAACTCCAACCAAATAATGACTTACTGCTTCAAAAAGACTTTAAAAGGTGTTTGGGGGGGGGTGGTGGTGGTGTGTGTGGTATAAGGAAAGCCAGGGACCTGCCTTCCCTGTACCCCACTGAGGAAGACAGTCTGCATCTCTGCTGAGAACTGCCCCTGTGGGAAAAAAAAGCACTTCCGCAGTTGCATTTGTCCGAGAACCTTGCTGCTCTCCCATCCCTCTCGGGCACCGGGCACCAGCACTAAGGAGCTCACCTCCAGCCATAAACCGTTAGAAATCACAAAAGAAAACAGCTGCTTTTCATCCCTTTGTCTCAGCACCAGCTAGCAGTTCCCAACCCTCTTCTCTTTCTCGTCCACGAGTCAGCTAGCACCAAAGGCCAGCACAGGGATGAGCTGGAAAGAGTCCTGCTATACTAGGCTCTGGGCTGTCCTAGGTGGCTTCAAATGTTGGTTTCACTGTATTATTAACCCCATAATCCTTGTCTGCTCAAATTCCTTTAAAGAGGTAATAGAAGGCAAGAGTGAGGAAAGAATGGGGCTGGAAGCAGCCTGTTAGCCATCGGCACAGTTTGGGAACTCCTGGCCCACGTCGAAGCTTGGAGGGGACCAGAAACCTAGACCCCAAGGGAAGGCCCCCCTCTCACGGGCACCAAGATCATTTATCTCGCCATCCTCCACCATCGATTTCTAATAATAGACTCTAAAAATAGGCTTTAGCTTACTCCTGGGATGGGGCAGGAGATGACTATCCCCTTCTCCCATCCAGAAAAAGAAAGACTACCGGACAAGGGAAACCACTCTTCTGCAAATGGCCACCTGCCCCAGAAGGGCCCCTTCCCTCCTCCACTAGATCCAGCACATCTGTGCTCCTCCCCCAGTGCCCTTGCTTCCTCCACGGACTGTCCTTGGAAAGAACAATCATGATCACAGCTGAATGGTGGAGGCTCTTAAACACAGCCACATGTCCCGGATACATCCCCAGCCTTGTCAGCTGTCCGGATCTACAGGGTGGCCCCAGACCCTTGAGAGCCAAGAATACCCCACCTCTTACATCATGCAACACCCCACACCTCCTGTGTAGGATGTGGCTCACTTACAACCAGCTCTTCATCCTAGGTGCCCAGTAGTGATAAGCAGCGCAGCCCAGCCCCCTGGGGAAGTTTCTTCTCCCCCCACTCTGCAGATGGAGAGACCAAGGCCCAAGATAGCAGGTTTTCTAGCCAGTCATCTGCTCCCACCTGGCTGCTAACTTAGTCTGGAAGGACTAATACACTTCTGTATGTTGCTCTTCATCACCTCTTCCCTCTGGCTTTTTTGAAAGAGCAAAATTGCCCAGTAGGGCACTGCTTTCCCTTCTATCAGGGAGATCCAGGTTGGCCAGGAGATGGAAGCTTTTCACTCTTGCCCCCCCCCCCCCCCACTTAAGAACGCTTTGTCTACATCCCAACTCCAACATTTTCAACTATATCCCTAAATTCAGAGGTTTGTGCAAGAATCCTCTCAGTGTTCCTCACAAAGGAACTTCCAAATCGTTAGCGGTGAGATGACAGGCACCCTGGATTCAGAACTACATTAAATGCCTTAACTCTCTAAGAGCACAACTTCTCTAATGAAAGAAAGGGGGCTCCTTCCCAAGTTTCCTTGTTCCAAATAAGGAGTCCTACCCAAAAGGATGTACTGAGGAAAGAAAAATGCCTCAGGGGGCCCTACACTGGGGAGTAGAGGTCGCACCAAGGGACTTAGCATCAGAATTGGAAGAAAGTCCCTACGTGTTCTCCCAAAGTATTAAGCAGAGTAAAACACCTCAGGGGCCACTTCTTGAGGCGTTAATGGATGTCTTTTCCTCCCTTTATTTTTAAATCGCTCACTTTTAAATTTTGCTTTGAATGCCTGCCTTCATTTGTTATTCAAGTCAGCCAAACCTCTGGGCAGAGGCTACGTCAGGTTTACCCGAGTGGGGGATGGGGATGGGTAGGTAAAGAATATGAACTGGACAGAGGGTGAAATTCCAAAGAGCCCCATCTCGCCATCTATTCTGGAAGGATTAAAACAAAAAGGACATCTGTGAGCTCCAAATGATCTCCGTCCCCCAGTTTCTGTCCTGCTTTAGCTAGGAATTGTTCTTGTCTATGTTCTGTCTCCTCCCACCAAGCCCAACCAAAACTTTAGGAAGTGTTGCCATTTCAAAATGATGGTAATCTGGAAAAGGTCAGGGGAACGAGGAGGATTTCCACTTTACAAAAAAGGGGAAGGACTCCTGGGTTCAGAATCTTAAAAAGGAAAATAAGAGATGTCTATGAAAAGTCTTCCTCACTTTAACTGACAAACATTTGTCCATCAAGGAGATTTCAGAAATCTGCCATCAAAATGCCCCCTACCAGGTACTGGGCAAATGCATCTCAGTTGGTCAGTGTGTGCACTGCTCGCATTAATGGATTTACCTGAAGCCTGCTGGCAAGGGAGGTTGCTCCCAAGGGCTGGCAAAGGGAGGAAACTCCATTTCACACTGGACAGGTCTACATCTTTCCCACCCTTCTGCTGAGACTGAGAGCTAAAGGGGTCAACTGTAGCCCTCCCTTTCCTAGTCCACCCCACACCCACATACTAAAGTAAAAACTGAAAATTCCAGATGTTTATGCTCCATTCGTGTGAAGATCCAGAGAACTCTAAACATTGTGAAATCACCAGTGCAATATTGGGTAGGGCGTCAGGCCAGACTGAGCTTTATTAAGAGATTGATAAGGCCATATTTCCTTAATACTCTAGGCCTTCACCTTCCAGCTTTGTATCCCCCAGAGGCTCGTCAGAAAGACTGGAGAGCCTTGGTCAGCTCCCACCCCTCTCCAACTGGAGAGAATCACGCCACTGATTTGGAGGCATTCGGAAGGTGGGGGTTCCCACTGGATCTGGGTACCCCACTGAACCCACACTTTTCCTTTCAGCACTAACCATGTTTGGGGGGGTCCTCGGAACCTCAGTGTGCCAGAGCACAGCCTCCTGCCCTCACCCAGACTTGGCAATATGGATGCCCATCCATAGCTGCTAAATGAGGCAGCCAGCAGCTCTCCCCTCTCCTCACCATCCAGCCCCTCCAGCCCAGTTTGCTTCAACGCCCAAGGCTCAGCCTTCAAGCTGTGCAACCATTTTCGCTTCTCTTGCCTTCTCTGCCCACAACCCCCAGCCCCAATCAAAGAGAATTGGGAAATCGTCTTCTTGCACAAGAGTAGCTACTGTCTAAATGCCTTTTGATCGTCTGCATGGAGGGGGAACTGGGCACAGCTCTGGCCCCAGTGATGAAGCCAAGCTTCAGCAACCCTGACTGCCCAAACCCGCCTTTGCCCCCCCCCCCCTTCTTTGCCCCTGTGGCCTTGGGAGATTCGGAATTTTCAGAACGTACCGTCTGTATCTTCCTCTCTTCTCGGTGATGTCAAGCCTGGTACCACCAAGAAGGAAGGAGGGAAAGCGGGAGCCTTATCTCTCCTACGCACGCAACCTCTTTCTCCAGCTCCCACACGCCCGGCGTTATGTAAACGCACCTTCAGCCCCCACCACAGCCCCAGCGCGGCCCGGCCCCAGGGCCTGGCACAGCTCGGTGCCCCGAGAAGGGAGGCACGAGGAGGCCGAGGTGCCTCTGGCCCTGCAGAGGCCGGGAAAGGGAAAGGCAACTGCAAGGCAGTTGCACAGCATAAAATGCAGCAGCAGAGCAAAGGTCAGACGGCGAGGAACCGCCTCGCCAAAGAGAGGGAGCAGAAATGCCCAGTCCCGGGCCAACCCCGTGCTGACCATCGAGGGGGAGGCAGAAGGGTAGAAAACCCAGTCCGTCACGGCTCCGACGGGAGAAGAAAAACCCACGTCGAGCATAGGCCGCTGCAGTGGGCTGGGAAGATCTGGGCAGAGCTGGCACCGTGGGCACGGAGCCCGGGGTGGGCAAGCCGCCCAGGGCAAGAGCGCCCGCCGGACCCAAGAGGTGGCTCCTGACCGAGCCCAGAGCCTCCTGTTCCAGCGCTCGAGGCGGGTGGTGGCAGGAGGAGGGAAGAAACCAGGCCAGAGGCAAACTCCCGGGACACGCACGGGGCTTCCTGAGTCGCAGAGTGGAGAAGCCGGGCTTGGCAATGCCCCGGGGTCGGAAACTCCGGTGCCAGGCTGTGAACACCCCCGGCGCCGTGCCGGCCCAGCCGAGGGCGTCAGGGAGCTGCGGCACACCGCAGTGGCTCAAGGAGGCGCAGGGAGAGGAAAGGAACACTGAGGCGCGCCTAGAAATAGCGCACCATTTGCCCCAGCCGAAGGGGAGGTCGCGTCGCGGCTCAGAGGGGGGCAGTTTCGGATCCCGAAACCGGCCAGGGACTTACTTTGAGGAGCCGCAGAGCCATAAGCATTGCTCCACGCCTGTATAAATCTCCGAACCCGGGCGGGTCAGACGCTGCTGTCCTCGCAGACGTCGGCGGGAGAAACCGATAGGACTCCTTGCGCTCCGCAGCGCCAGCTCCGCGCTGTCAGCTCCTCTCGCTGCCTCCGCGGCGGTGTTGCAACCACTGCCTGGGAAAATGGCTTTTTTATGAATGGGAGGGAAGGGAGCTCCAGTGCGCACGCGCCCCGTTCGCGATTCTATGAATGGGTGGGCACAAGAGACCCCGCGCGCGCATGCGCCGCGCTCCTTTTTTTATGAATGGGGGGCCGGAAAAGGACTTAACCCCTGATTGCTGGGACTGACTCTAGCTCCTCTGAGGCCGTCGTTCTTTTACAAAAAGGGGTGGAGGTTGTTGTTGCCTTTTTTTTTTTTTTTTTTTTTTTTAATGAATGGAGGGCGGCGGCGACTGCTGCAGCTGGCTCAGCTGCGCGGGCTGTACCCTCTCCCAAGCCTGCGAGAGGAGGTAAAGGCCACCTTCACGCCACTGCGGGCCTGGGCAGGAACCGTCAGTGTCGTTGGGGGGCGGGGGGCACTGAGGCCTCTGAGTCCTGGGCGGAGAGCCGGGTGGGGAGGACACACCTAGATCTTGGGATTTCGAACTGCCGCAGGCAGTCGCGGGGCGTGGGGGTGGGGGTGTTGGCGGGAGACGGGAAGACCCCTGCTGTGGCCCTTATCTTTCTCTGGCCTAGGGGCGTCGGGTGGGGGGAGGGGTCTTGAAACTACGCTTACCAGAAATTAAAATGTCAAATGTCCGTAGCACAGAAAGGCATAGTAGGGGTTGCTTGAGTGCATCTGGTTCCATTACTAAGTCTGAGTCTCCCTTGAGTGAGTGCAGACCACCCCACCCCCCACCCCACCATTTCTTGGGCGTGGACAGCGACAAGACGAGACCTCTTCCTTTTCCAGTACCCTCCCCCGACCGACGCTGGCTACTCAACTAGAGGAGCCCAGTCTCTCGCCTTGCAGTGCACGCCCTCCATGCCCCAGTGTATTGTCCGCAGAGCCCTGGCGCCTGCCCGCCCTTGGCTGCCCTCACTAGCTGCTTCACTCTCCATCCCCGTGCCTTTTCCAACCCTGAGGAGCCTATGTCCCCCGAAGGCTATGGCCCCTTCCTCCAGTAGGAGCCTTTTCTCCATCATCCCCATCAGCGCCCTTCCGGGGAAGCGGGAACAGCCGAGAATTGGCCAGGTAGATGGGTGGAGTCAGCAGAGCCGAGGATGCTGCGGGAGTAGCCATGGGATTGAATAACAACAGGGTTCTTGAGCCGCAGAGGAAATGGAAATGGCCGGGGGTCCTTTCTTTGCAGTTAACGATGCTGATGGGGTTATCCCATCAGTCTAGGCCGTTGAAAAAGAAAAGCCCCAGCCTTTAGGCCTGACTCTGTGAAGGCGAGGAGCCCTCACAACAGCCTCAGGCCCAGCTCCGCCCAGGAAAGGAGGATGCTGTAGCCTGGGGGGCACGGAGGGGGAAGTCCAGCGTTGGGGGTGGCTTTGATACAGGGATGTGAGCTGGGCCAGGGCCTGAATCCCCCTGTTTCTCTTGCTGGTGTTCTGGCTTCGCTGCCAGAGGTTGTGAGCTGCCCTTTTTCTTTCTACGCCACCAAAAGACTGCGCTTGGCTGTTGTCAAAAGAGCCAATGAAAGGCTCCCAGTCCAGGCCAGAAATCTGGCCTGGGGCTGGGGCTGGGACTGGGGCTGGGGCTCAGGAGACTGGCTGCAGAGGGACATTTTGCAAACCCAGACTAGAACTCAAGGTTACAGAGTCTCAGTCTAAAATGCCTTCTCACTACTCAGATGTAGCTTTGCAGTGTGATTTACTTAACTCAGCTCCTGGGAGCAGAGCTCCCCCTCGCCTAGGGGACCTCAGTCTTTGAGGGCCAAGACCTTACTTAAAGTCAAAAGAAAAACTCTTTACTACGGCAGTAGAGAGTATTACAGTTGTTGAGGATTTCTCTTTGCAGGTACTGAAGTTCAGTGTCATTATTACCATTTGTCAGATGTAGGAATTGAGGCCAAGGGTCCTTTACCTGCTCAGTGGAAGATCTAGTGAATATAGTGCTGATTTTTCAGATCTTTGCAACCTAGCTCTCTCTACTTTGCTACCACCCCTTCTCAGCATCACAAACATAAAAACCTGGTGTTTTGTTAAGTCATTTAAGCACACTAAACAAGGAAAGTTGGAGCAGTAATTTTGCAGCCAGTGATCTCTCTGGGATTTGCTTGAACAATTAAAAGGATGGCAGTAAATACATCCTTTCTAAACCATCAAAGGAAAGCAAGATGGTGGTAGTAGTTTGGGTTTGCTGTCCTCTTTCCTTTCTTTAGGGGATTTAGCCGAGACAGACGGGGTTCCATTCCTGATCTTTTCCCAGCTTTCCTGAAGCATGAGGTGAAGAAAGCACAGCCTTGGTGGGATGGTGAGAAGAAGGAGGAGCCCCCAGCCCTGGCCTGGGAGGAGCCTCTGATGTGTAAGTAGAGTGTGATTCCAGAGTGTCTGGGAGGTAAGTGATGGTTATATTCTGCTCCTGCTTGGAACCTGAAGAGAGGTTTGGGGCAAGTGTTCTGAGAAATGCATGTATGTATGTATGTATGTATACATTCATTCATTCATTCATTCATTCACATATCATTCTGTGTAAGAGTCCATCCTGACTCTGAGGACTCAGTGGTGAGAAACAGTGTTCCCTGCCCTTGTGAAGCTCACAACCTTTTGATGAGACAGATAGACCATGCAATTTGAGGCTGTGATAAGTGCCAGGAGGGGGTCTGACTTGAGACCTGAAATCTGAGAATGGGTGAGCCTGAGGGAGGTTGAGGGAGCCTGGTTGGAAGCCCTGTGGGGGGAAAGGGCCTGACCTGGAAGTGCTGATGGTAGGGCTCTGTGGCCACAGCTTGGCAAGTAAGGTGGAAGTTGGCCTGGTGAGGAGTTCAGATATTATCCTCTTAAGGGTTTTAAGCCGGGTCGTGACACATTCTAGCTTGTGTTCTAAACCTCTGTAGCAGTCCAGAGGCCCGTGGCCTGGGGGTGAGGGGACAGAGTGAATGGTGACAGGGAGATGCAAAATGTTTGCTCCCCTGACGGGCTGAAGGTGCCATATTTGTTCTTTGGGGTTAGGTGGACAGTAGGCCTGTGCTTTTTTTTCTCTTCTGCTTCATCTGACTTTGTTTATTCCAAAGCTGCTGTCTCCTGCCCAGGTATAACTTTTCTGCTAGAGGCAAATCCTAACGGCCCTGCATTCCTGCCTGTGCTAATTATAGTCCTATCACCCCAAACTCAACGTAAACATCTTTACCCCTACCAGATCATGGCCAGGGAGTGGGTTCACTTCTGGGCTTGGCTGTCTTGTTAAGCCCCTAGCCTTGCCAGGACCTGGAGCAGTTAGTGGGAGTTAGGAGAGGCAGGAATTCCAATTCACTGACAGACATTCATGGAGAACTTACTGTGTGCCATGTGGGTGCAAGGCGTGTTTTCCTATGTACTGCTCCTTTAAAAAGCTGTATGCTGGGTCGTAGCCTTTCTCTTTGTCAGATAAGAAGTCAGAGGCTATGTCTTATTTATTAATTCCACCAAAAATTTTTATGCACTCCCTGTGTGTCAGGCACAGTGCTAGGTGTGGGGTTATCCTGAGGAAAAAAAAAATAGATACAATTTTTGCCTTTATAGAACTTTCAGTCAGGGGTGAGGTGGGTGGGGGTAGGGTGTGCTTTTCCCCCTGTTACCTTCTTCAGCGCCCTCGTTCATTTCTATATTCACTTCACAGTTTTCAACCTTACATAAAGTACTAAGCGGTGGAAGCCAAGCCCCCCAGCCTAAACAGATTACCTGCCCCCCACTTGTAATCAAGTAGGGGAGATGAGACATTAAACAGATAATTGATCAAAGACTGACTTAATTACAGTGGTGTGACAGAGAGTGCAGAGAGCAAAGTAGGGGGACACAGCCTGGGGGCCCTGGGGAAAGCCTCCCTGCGGTTCCGATCTGCAGAATGCAACCTCAGCCAAGCTGGTCTCAGTGGCAGAAAGCTCAGAAGCAGAAAGGGGTCTTGAGGAGTGCTCGAGGATGTGTCAGACCTGAGTTAGAGCTCTCTTCTGGCCTAGCTCCTAGGCTTTCTGGCTCCGTGTGTTCATTGGTTTCAGCTTTAAAGGCTGGAGACCTTGAAAGATACATGTGCAGACATGGAGCACGGATTGCTGAAGTCCTCTCCTACCCTTACAAGCTCCATAGCCTTGGACAGGTTCTCCAAACTTTGGATACCTCAGTGTCCTCCTCTGTAATATGAAAACTACTAGGTGCACTTACCACAAAGGGTTCACTGGAACCTGAATGGAAAAATGTACACAAATAACTTAGAACAGCATCTGGTGAATTCTAAGTGCAAAGCATACATTTAGATGATTCTTCAACACACCCGGCCGTGTTCATGCAAGGAATGAGTTAGAATTTTAAGAGGAGTCCATTTATGTGGGCTATTCCAAACTTTGGAAAGAGAAAGCTAACCTAAACTGTAAACAAAGTTTTCACTGCTAATAAATAGTTAAAACAGTAATACTTTGGCTGTCATTGTTACTTTAACTAGTACAATTTTTGCAGGACAAACGTTAAGCTAGATTCAGCTGTGTGGCTGGGTATTTTAAATAGTTCACCAGAGAGTTGACTTGAACCCTGGCCAATATAGATGCTTGAATTTTGGCGATAGCACATGTGTTACCAGTATAATGCTGAAAGTATGCTGAGTAATGATTCTGTTGTATCAGTAGGGGGAAGGGGTACTAAGCACTTGGTGACTTTGCATTATTCACAGTCTCTTCAAGACTCTATTGTAAAGAGGGCATAGCCCTAGCATCTGCTTCAGAGGGTTGTTATGAGCAGTAAGGGAGGGAAGTATGTTTTTCAAGTAACTTAGCTCAGAACCAAGTGCACAGCTATTTTTGTGGTCCTCTACTTGATCTGTGTAACAGGATATTTTAAAGATTTTAACTTGGTTATGGTAACACAGGTCACTGGCTTCCTTTGCCCCGGTTTTCCTCAAAGATCCTTGGTTTTCACTCTTTGCCGAACAGGGCTGTAGAATGGTATGCAAAAGAAGGATTCCACGAGACCTCACATAATTCAAGAATAATTTCCTCATAGGTGTGACGGTGAAGTCAGATTTGCACGGTATCAGTTTGGGCTTCTGAGTCAAGATTTTTGTGAATATATTTATACGGCACGGTTCAGATTTGCCTTAGTTCAAGTTCACATAAAATGCAAGTGCCCTGTTTATTTCAGGTGTGGGAGCTACCTCCAAAGCAACCACTGAAAGAAGGAAAAAATGCCAGAAATAGCCCCCTTGGTCCTTTTTTGCAAATCACAGAAATCCCCTAGTAACTTGAAAAATCAGGTGGTAGAGTAGTTGGCAAATTCTGGCTTTAGGGACAGACAGACTTAGACTATGCCCAAAGTAATGCCACTTAATTGTTGATGGATCTCAGGTGAGTTACTGGTCCTTTTTAAAAAAATTTTTAATGTTTACTTATTTATTTTGAGAGAGAAAGAGAGAGAATAGAGTGGGGGAGGGGCAGAGAGAGAGGGAGACAGAGAATCTCAAGCTTGCTCTCACTGTCAGTGTGAAACCCCATGTGGGGCACGAACGCAAAAACTGTGAGATCGTAACCCAAGCCAAAATTAAAAGTCAGACACTTAACTGACTGAGCCACCCAGGTGCCTTGAGTTACTGATCCTTTAGATCCTCAACCTTACCTATATAATGGGCGTGATGATTTATTCCTACTCCATAGGATGGTTCAGTCAATACCTCATAAATGTCTGTATCCTTCACACAACAGAATGGGGACCCTGGGAGAAACACAGGGATGAGGAATGGATGTCAACACCCCGGGGATCAGCAACTTTCCAGAGGCCTGATCTTGCTTCATGAGGGAGATGGAGGCGTTGTCCTTCTTCCTGACTTGACAGTTGTACTTTGGGCCACTTTTTTCTCCCCTGACCTCCATTTACGCCACTTCATTTGCTCATTTATTCACTTGCACATTCATTCATTCAACCAATATTTAAGCACCTTCTAGGTACCAGGTGCCATGCCAGCCCCCAAGGATACAACAGTAAATACATTCTAGGAATCCCCTGTTCTCCTAGGGCTTAGTGTAATGATGGGAACAGATAATAAAAAGTAACCCAAAAAATAACAATTTCAGATGTTGGTAAAATCTACAAAGGGAATAATAGGGGGAGGTAACAGCAAATGGGGGACTGAGCTGGTCCCTTTAGGGAGGTCGGGGAAAGCCTCTCTAGTCAATCTGAAGGCTGAAGAGCAGGAGCCATGGAAAGGCCCAGGAAGGAGGGCACAGTGAGCACAGAGGCTAGGGCCAGCAAGGGCTGGCATGTTCCAGGAATACTGACATCTTGGGTCTGAGGCTGGAGTTGCTCATCTCTGCTTGAGGACATTCTGGCCTCCTACAGCTGACTTGCATCACACTGGGGCTGGCCCAGGCTCTGGACTCTGGAGTACACAGCCAAGTGCACCAGCCTCAGGCCCTGGGGAAGAATTTACAACCATCCTGAGCCTGTTTACCACCTGCCAAGGAGCCCTTGGAAGGCACAGGCTCTTTCTCAAAACCGTGTACAAAGCAATTCAACTGGATAGGATTTTTTTCCCCCTTTTCTTCAGTGATCTTTTTTTTGTGTGTGTGTGTATAACATATTAGTTGAACCACACAAAATTGCCAATATTCAACCACTTCTCATGTACAAAGATGGCAATTTCATGCAATTCAACATAAATTTCATGTAATTCATTCAGAAAACTGCACAAATCAAGTATACAACTCTGAATTTTCACTAAATGAACACAACTGTGGAATTAGTGGACAGGTCAAAAAACAAAACACTACCAGCATTCCAGAAGCCACATTCATGCTCCTCGCGTTGCTCACCATCACCATTCCCCACCTCCACCCGCAAAAGTAATCACCGTCATGACTTTTAGCACCATAGATTAATGTAGTCTATTTTTTTTATCTTTCTATAAATGGAATTCTATAGTAGATTCTTTTTGGTGTGAGATTCATCCATGTGGTTGCATATAGTTGTAGTTTCTTTTTTGTTGCTATCTACAATTCCAAAATAGAGTTGTACTGCAGTATATTTATTCCTTCTATTACTTTTTTTTTTAAATTTTTTTTTCAACGTTTATTTATTTTTTTTGGGACAGAGACAGACAGAGCATGAACGGGGGAGGGGCAGAGAGACAGGGAGACACAGAATCGGAAACAGGCTCCAGGCTCTGAGCCATCATCCCAGAGCCTGACGCGGGGCTTGAACTCACGGACCACGAGATTGCAACCTGGCTGAAGTCGGACGCTTAACCGACCGCCACCCAGGCGCCCCATTCCTTCTATTATTGATGGGTATTTATATTGTTTCCAATGTTTACTTTTTTTTCAAGATTTTTTATTTATTTTGAGACAGAGTGAGAGAGAAAGAGGGAGCAAGAGCAGGGGAGGGGCAGAGAGAGAGGGAGACAGAGAGAATCCCAAGCAGGGCCCGACAGAAGGCTCAATCCCTTGAACCTCGAGATTAGGACCTGAGCCAAAATCAAGAGTTGGAAACCTAACCAACTAAGCCACCCAGGTGCCCCTCCAGTGTTTAGTTTTAAAAATACTGCTGAGGCACATAGGTGGCTTAGTCGATTAAGCCTGTGACTTGATTTCAGCTCAGGTCATGATCTCATGGTTCGTGGATTTGAACCCAATGTGGGGCTCTACACTGACAGTGAGGAGCCTGCTTAGTGTTCTCTCTCTCTGTCCCTCCCCCACTTGTGCTCACTCTTTCTCACAAAATAAATAAATAAAATTAAAAAAAAGAAAATACTGCTTCTAGGGGGCACCTGCCTGGCTCAGTCTGTAGAGCTTGTGACTCTTGACCTTGGAGTTGTGAGTTTGAACCCCATGTTGGGCATGGAGCCTACTTAAAAAGAATAAAGAAAGGAAAAAAAAAAAAAGAATGCTGCTTCTAGGGGAACTTGCCTGGCTCATTTGGTCGAGCATGCAACTCATGATCTTGGAGATATGAGTTTGAGCCCCGTGTTGTGTACGGAGATTACTTAAAAATAAAGTATTAAAAATCAAAAAGAATATGGCTTCTGTTAATAGTCCTGTATATGATTTTTAATAGATTTAAAAAAATTTAAATTTACTTTTGAGAGAGAGTGTGTGCATTCGTGCGCAACCTGGGGAGGAGCAGGAGGGCAGGGGGACAGAGGATCTGAAGCAGGCTCTGTGAGAACAGCAGACAGCCCAATGCAAGGCTCGAACTCATGAACTGCGAGACCATGACTTGAGCCGAAGTCTGTTGCTTAACTGACTGAGCCGCCCAGCAGCCCCATCCTGTAGCTGGCTTTTGTTGAAGACCTGTTTATCTGTTGGTGGATATACACTGAGAACTGGTTTGGCTTTAGTGAGTACTTCCAGTTTTCCCAAGCGGTTCTACTAATTCACATTTCTCTGCACTGCTTTCTTCGCTGTTCCCTTGCTGTCTAGCTCTTGGGCCAGGTTCTGTGCAAGGAATGAATAGAAGGGAGATAATCGTGACATGCGTCATGGGATGAGTCTCAGTTTGTGCAGTGATTAAGAGCACAAGTGGGTTCAATTGTTACTCAGCACCTCTGTTTACCTACTACCTCTGAGGGCAAGTCAGCCAACATCACTAGGCCTTAAGTTCTTCATCTGTAAAGTCAGATAAACATAGTAGTTCTTATCTCTCACAGGGTTTTTTACCCACTTCTTTAAATGTTTGTGGACTGCCTCTTGTGTGCTGGGCTCTGTTCTTGGACACTGAATTCACGGGGTGCACAGAACAGAGGAGGCTTTGCTCTCATGGAATTTATACTCTAGTTAGAGGAGGCAGATAATAATGGAGCAAACACAGAATTAAGATAATTTTAGATAGCAATAGATATTATGGAGGCAATAAAACAGGGTGCCATGATCGAGCGTGGAGGGGAGGGTAGTAGGGAAGTCAGGGTGGTAGTAAGTGAGCTGAGACCCAAATGACCAGAAGGAGGCACCTGTAGGTGGATCTGAGGGAAGAGCACTCTATGCAGCAGGGCTAGCTGGTGCAAAGGCCATGAGGTAGGAACAGGTTTCGTGTATGTGAATTGCAGAAGGAAGGTTTATGCTGCTGGAGTGAAAGGACTAGTGGGTGGGCTGTTTGAGATACAGCAGCAGAAATAGGCAGCGGTCAGGTCCTGCAGGGCTTCGAAGGCCATAGTAAGGAGTTGGCATTTTATCTATTTTTTTTAAGTTTTTGTTAAAAGTGTTTTTTAATGTATATTTATATTTGAGAGACAGAGTCCAAGTGCAAGCTGGGGAGGGGCAGAAAGAGAGGGAGACAGAAAATCCAAAGCAGTCTCCAGGCTCTGAGCTGTCAGCATAGAGCCTGTCATGGGGCTTGAACTCACAAGTCATGAGATCGTGACCTGAGATGCAGTTGGATGCTCAACCAACTGAGCCACCCAGGCGCCCCTAAGTGTTTATTTTTAAGTAAAGTCTGCATCCATTGTGGGGCTAAGACTCACAACCCCAAGATCAAGAGTTGCGTGCTCTACCAACAGAGCCAGTGACGTGTCCTGCATTTTAACATCAGTGAAAGTCATTGAAGTGTCTTAAGCAGGGGACCACTATGAGCTAGTTTACATGAAAATTGAAAGATTATATGCTTATATATATGTATACACACACACACACACACACACACTCACACATACACACTTAGCACAGAGCCTGGCACAGAGTGATGTTTGGTAAATGTTAGTAGCTGGTAGGGCTATTGTTATTATTCATGTTCTTAAAGAATCTAAAAATTTTCATCCTCATTGAGGATAAGGAAGCCAAGGCATAGAGCCATTACCATCCATGTATAAAGTCAATCAAATCAGACAACAAGGTGTAGATTTTATTAATCAAAGGAACTGCTTTTGGTCTCTTTCCCAAATGGGAATTTTAAGGCAGAGGAGTTTCTCTGTGGTTAGCAATTGTCTGAAGCCAACCAAACTCAACTCCTTCAGCCCACCGCGCCAAAATGCCCAGAGTTCAGTCACTTGGGTCCCATTGGCTGTGGCCCCATCCATCATTTAGGGCCCTTGGAAAGGCTCGTGGTTGATTGTTAATCCATCTACCTTTGCTCTGGGTCTGATGGGTCAACAATGGGGAGCCATTCCCTGTCCTCCACCTTCAGTGTCCACCGGGTTTACTGAGACACCATCCACTGCTGTGGCTTGGAGGCTTTCCTACCGTGTTCTTGCCATATACACAGCCCAGAGAGTGTTTTTATGTTTAGGAAAGGCCTTTGAAGGCAGCTGCATTTAATTTTCTCTGACATAGAGAAATGACAAGTAAATAATCTTTGAATGAATGAATGCAGATTGGGTGATGAAACTGGGGAAAGCTTCTTGGGGTATGGAACACTTGTTTCTGGGCAAAGCACCCTTCTCTAAGTGAGGATGTTGTCATTCCTTTACTCATCAGTATTTATTGAGCTTCTTTGAGGCTCCAGGTGCCAAGCACTGTGCAGATCTGTGAGTATAAAGGATGCCATTCTTCCCCTTATGGAGCTTACAGTCTAGTGAGACATACATTCATCAAACAATTGCACAAATATAAATGTTAAATGACAACAGGGGCACCTGGGTGGCTCAGTTGGTTAAGTGTCCGACTTCAGCTCAGGTCATGATCTCATGGCTTGTGAGTTCAAGCCCCGTGACAGGCTCTAGTGGTTTGTGGGTTCGAGCCCCATGTCAGGCTCTGTGCCGACAACTGGGAACCTGGAGCCTGCTTTGGATTCTGTGTCTCCCTCTCTCTCTGCCCCACACTCTGTGTCTCTGTCTCTCAAAAATGAATAAACGTTGAAAAAATTTTTTAAAACATAAAATGACAGCAGTGATAAGTGCTCTGCAGGAGAGGTATTAACACCCTGAAGGTATATAATGAAGCTGAGGCTTTGGGAAGAAAGTTCCTCTCCATATCTAGTGATACCTGAGTTTAGCCCAAAAGGATGAGTGGTGATAAGTGGGTTTGGAGGGTGGAGGGAGAAGTATTCCAGGCAAGGACAGCTTATACAAAGGTCCTGAGGTAGGAGGGAGCATGCGTGATGAACCAAAGGACATAAGATAAAGCCCACTGTGACTAAAGAATTGAAAATGAAGTGGACTCTGATCCCAGAAAAAGCTAGAGATAGGGAAGAGGGAACAGATCATTGAAGGTTTCGGAGGCTGTGCAAAGATTAGTAGTTTTATCCTGCTCAAGGATCATGGGATACTATTAAAAGTATTAAAGCTGTGTATGTTTGTGTGTGAGTATGCACGTTGGAGAATATGTCATTTTGGCTACAGTGTGGAAAATGGATTAGAAGGAGCCAGAATATATTCTGGTGATTTGCCCAGTCTTCCCTGGCCCTTCAGTCCTAGAGGTGATAACGAAGCCAGTTTTTTCACAGTTCCACAGTGTTGCACTATCCTGACTTTCCTTACACTCTGGCCACATGTCTGCAAATAGTTCCTTTATCAAACTATCCTCAGATGACCGAATTTGTTCTGTTTGACTTTGTGGAGAAATCACACTGACAGGATAAAGCAGGAGGAAACTTTGGCAGTTACTTAGGCTCACTCCTTTATTTTTTTGTAACAAGCACTATTACATTTTTTTTTTAAGTGTACTTATTTTGAGAGAGAGCGAGCAAGTGCATGTGAGAGGGGCAGAGAGAGGGAGAGAGAGAATCCCAAGCAGGCTCAGCACTAAATGTGGAAAAGGACAATTAAAAAAAATATGTATTTATTTTGAGAGAGAGAGAGAGAGAGAGAGAGAGAGAGAGAGGCAGAAGAGAGGGAGAGAGACTTTCAAGCAGGCTCCACTCTGTCAGTGTAGAACCTGATGTGGGGCTCGAACTCACTAACCTTGAGATCATGACCTGAGCTGAAACCAAGAGTTGGGTGCTGAACTGACTGAGCCACTCAGGTGCCCTGGATTTTAATTTCTAGCCAGTCTGACAAGCTTTGTGTTTTTGCTGCATAGTGGTGCATTTCAGTTTGCATGTTTTTATATAAGAACTGAAAATGACTGAATTAGATTTCTTTCTGTCTCATCCTGTGCTATTTATCATATGTGTGTGTTATGACTATGTTTTAGAGCAATTTTAGCTTTATAACAAAACCAAGAGGAAAGGACGGAGATTTCCCATATACCCCCTACCTTCCACATGCATGGCCTTCCCTGTGTGCTGGTTTTTATTTTTGCTCTTCCTTCTACTTTCTTGTTGTGTGGATTGAGTTTTTTTATTTTTTAAAAAATGTTTTATGTTTATTTTTGAGAGAGAGAGAAAGACAGACAGAGGGCAAGTGGGGGAGGGGCAGAGAGAGAGGGAGACACAGAATCCGAAGCAGACTCCAGGCTCTGAGCTGTCAGCACAGAGCCCGATGTGGGGCTCAGACCCAGAACCCTGAGATCATGACCTGAGCGGATGTCGGATGCTTAACTGACTGAGCCACCCAGGTGCCCCGTATTGAGTTGTTTAAAAAATCATCCGATTCTTTCCTACTGATTGCTTTGGAAGTTACAGTCTCTCTGTTTTTTTACTGGATCCCCTAGATGTTTAAAACTTAATCACAATTTCTGCCCTCTTAAACAATATAATACAGGGACCTTAGATTAACTTAAATCCTTAAGTCTCTACCTTCCCCCTCTCACCCCTTTATATTCTTTTGTAGTTCAGAGTTTTCGTGCTATCCTTTTTTTTTTCTTTTTTAGTAGAGACTTACTATTGTTTCTTTATATGGACAGATATTGTCCATTGGTGGATTACAGACCCACCAATCTCTTTGTTCACTGTTTCTTTTTATAAGAGCATCTGTCTGAGATTGCTTTTCTTCTGCCTGAAATTCAGCCTTTAGAATTTCCTTCAGTGTCTGTTGGTAGTAAATTCTCTCAGTTTTTCCTGGGTTGAAAATTCCTTTCTTTCACCCTCATATTTAAATTTTTGAATAAAATCCTTGAACAACAGTTATTTTGTTCTCAGCACATTGAAGATACCGTTCTGGTTTCCATTGTGACTGCTGAGAAGTCTTGCGTCAGTCTAACTGCAATTACTTTGTTGTTGATCTATATTTGTTCCAGGCCCTCTGCAGTTTCAATCTGATGTAAGTACTTGTGAATATATTTTTCTTCATCCTTCATGGGATTTCTGGGTGCAGAGTTTTCTGTCTTAGAACAATTTGGAAAAACTCTCGGCATGGGCAGCACTAGTGTGAAGTCAGGGAGGTGTCTAGGGCACCACATTTAAGGAGGTACTCATTCTTGAGTTGGTTTAAATGCAGAATTGGTCGTGAGGGTGTCTAAAATAAATTTTATGCCCTAGGTACCTCACCCACTTCACTCCTATCCTGGTCCTGCTTCTACAAACACTCCTCTTTCTTATTCTTTCCTTTATTTTCTTCTGTAAATACAATTAAGTATATATTAGACAATCTTATTCTATCCTCCAATGTCACGTATGTAGTTCTTTGTATTCTTCATCTCTCTGTATCTTTGGGTCACTCATTAGATTTCTTTAGATCCATTTTCTAGTAAATGAATTCTGCCTTTAATAGTATCTAATCAGGGTGCCTGGGTGGCTCAGTCAGTTAAGTGTTTGACTCTGAATTTTGGCTCAGGTAACGATCTCATGGTTGGTGAGTTCGAGCCTGGCATTGGGCTCTGCGTTGAGTGTGGAGCCTGCTTGGGATTCTCTCTCTCCCTGTCTTTCTGCCTCTTCCCCGCTCACACTCTTTCTCTCTCTCTCTCAAAAATAAATAAATAAAATTTAAAAATTAATTAAAAAAAACCCCTAGTATCTAATCTGCTATTTAATCCATCTTCGTTTTAATTAAAAACATTTAAAAAACTTTTTTTTTTTTTTTTGAGAGAGAGAGAGAGAGAGAGAGCGTGCGCGCAAGCACTGGCGTGAGCAGGGGGAGGGGCAGAAAGGAGACACAGATTCCAAAGCAGGTTCCAGGCTCTGAGCACAGCCTGATGCGGGACTCGAACCCACTAACTGTGAGATCATGACCTGAGCCAAAGTCAGATGCTAAACCAATTTAGCCACCCAGGCAACCCTTAATTTTTTTTTTTTTTTTTTTTTTTTTTTTCAAAATTGGCTTGGTTACTTTTTATAGTCTTCTACCCCTGGCTCATATGTTTAAGGCTTATGTTTATTTCTTGAAATATAGTACATATACTTACCCATTTTCTGTACTTGATAATTTTTATGTCATATTTTTGTGGATCTGATTAGACTGTCTGTTGTTTCTGCTGGTTCTCATTTATGGTGCCTTGTTTCCTTGTGTGTTTTGTGATTTTCAGCTTTAGGCCCAATTTCTTGGAATTTTATGGGCATTCCTTAATGCATCAGTTGAAATTATAGTCCTTTAGAGATAATTTGTATTTGCTTTTACCATTACTGAGCTTTATTCCTACCTGAAGCTACTTAAATTTTCTGCTTGAAGTTTTCAAGTACACAAGGTATAGGTTGTATGAATTCAGTCTATAAACTCGTGAAAGTTGGTTTTAGTTATGAATTTTCAGGGAAGATTTGTTTTTCTTTGCTCATGCAATATCAGTGTTTGCCAAACAAATTTCCTTGCTGTCTCTTCTGTGCATTGGATATATTTCTCACTCATCCCTTACACTGAGGCTGTAACTTTTTGTGTATCCTTTTGAGGGGCTTCTATTAGGCTTATTACCTTGTGTGATATTACCTTCTGCCTGCCTCTGTTACCTTCTTATCTTGTATCTTCTGTCTTCCTCATCCTTTGTATTTATCAGAACGAAAGCTTTATGTCACCAGGTTACTGCAGATACCCTAAGGGGAAAGCTGTCTCGTGCACTCACTTATGTTCCAGAGTTGCCATTTTCTTTTCTGTTTTTCTTTTCCTTTTTTATCTTGGCCTCTGACTATTTCTTTCTTCTTTTAATTTCTTTTAAGGTTTATTCATTTTTCAGAGACAGAAACAGAGCATGAGGGGGGAGGGGCAGAGAGAGAGAGGGAGACACAGAATCTGAAGCAGGCTCTAGGCTCTGAGCTGTCAGCACAGATCCTGAGGCAGGACTCGAACCCACGAACCTCAAGATCATGACCTGAGCCAAAGTTGTCCAATTCAGTGATGTATTTTTGAAAAAATTCTATATTTTATTCAATACTTGGAATTATTTTCATTGAGAAAGCCATCCAGGGTATTTTGGTCACCATACCATCAGAAACTGAACCAATTCTTTTACATTCCCAGAGAAAGAGGTAGCACGGTGTAGTATGAAGAGTTGGAGGTTAGACCATACTGGGTTCACATCCACATTTCATTCTTTCAAGACCAGGGTGCCTGGTTGGCTTAGTCGGTAGAGCAAGCAACTCTTGATCTCAGGACTATGAGTTTGAGCCCCAGTGTGTGATGTAGAGTTTACTTAAAAACAATTCTTGGGGTGTCTAGGTGGCTCAGTCAGTTAAGTGTCCAGCTCTTGATTTCAGCTCAGGTCATGATCTCGGAGTTTGTGGTACTGAACCTTGCATTGGGCTCTGTGCTGACAGTGCAAAGCCTGCTTGGGATTCTCTTTCTCTCCGTCTCTCTGCCCCTCCCCTGCTCGTGCTCTCTCTCTCAAAATACATAAATAAACTTGAAAAAAAATTCTTACAAGAATCCTATGATGTAGGTACCATTGTTATCTTCATTTTATAGATCAAAAAACCTGCCTAAGGCCACAGGATGGAATGAGGAACCAAACCCATGCAAGACACTGGAGCTTATGTTTTTATCTTCACTGCTATTCTATCTTTCTAACAGAACAGTCCACTGAATCCTAAAAATTCAATACTTATCTAAATATAAATGCACTGAAATATTTTATCTGTGGGGTGGGGTTGGGGGGACAGAATAGAACTAGGGTTGTAGAGCATGTGGCTCTTGATCTCAGCATTTTTAGATCAAGACCCACATTGAGCATAAAGCTTACTTAAAAAAAAAAAAAAAAAAAAAAAGATGGGCGCCTGGGTGACTCAGTCAGTTAAGCGTCTGACTTTGGTTCAGGTCATGATTTCATGGTTCGTGGGTTCAAGCGCCGCGTCAAACTCTGTGCTGACAGCTGGGAGCCTGGAGCCTGCTTTGGATCCTATGTCTCTGTCTATCTCTGCCCCTCCCTTGCTTGTGCTCTTTCTCTCTCTCTCTCTTAAAAATAAATAAACATTAAAAAAAAAAGTTAGAGCTAAAACACTGGACAACAGACAATGATTTTGAGATCCACTGAAAGTTTCTTTATTGGCTATGAGGGAGGAAAAAGGACAGAGTAAAAGATGATTCCATATTTTTGAGTGACCAGATGGAAGGTGCTTTTAGGAATAGGGAAGTTGGGACGAGAGCCGAGTTTGCTTTTGTTTCGTGCCTCAGTTTCCTCATCTGTGAAGCAAGGTGGTTGGGTTGACCTACAAGGATTTTGTGGTTCTAGACCTCTTGAAGTTTCAAGATTGGCAAAATGACTCAGGAATAATTGTCTCGTAGGCAGCTGGAATTTAGAACTGGGATCTGGATGAGCATCTAGGTCTCTGTGTGTAGACATGTTGACCTGCATGGGAAATTGGGAAGGGGAGGGATGATAGTTTAGACCATGGAGATGAATTGACAGAGGAGGATGAGATCTTTGGGGATCATGACTGTGACATAGAATACAAGGGGTGTATTAGTCTACTAGAGCCACTATAACCAAGTACCACAGACCCCGTGGCTTAAACAACAGAAACTTATTTTCTCACAATTCTGGAGGCTGGAAGTGTGAGGTCACAATGCCAACCGAATTGGTTTCTTCTTAGGGCTCTCTCCTTTACTTATGGAAGACCCTGTCTTCACATGGTTTGCCCTCTGCCTGTGTCCCGATAAATCAACCAGTCATATTAGATTAGGGGCCACCCTAATGGACCTCATTAATTACTTTTTAAAGACCCTATCTCCAATACAGTCACATTCTGAGGCGCAGGGGGTTAGCATTTTAACATATGGATTTTGGAGGGATGCTGTGAGGCAAGAAGCAATACAAGGCAAGAATCAGGGGCGGGAAAGGGAGAAGAGAAGGGAGGACAATGGAGTATAGTCACCCAGAGAAACCAAAGGAGGAGAAAGGTGTGGAAATTAGGAACAAGCAGTGGGGAGGGGCGCCTGGATTAACAGCTGGTGAGCTGGTGCGCCTGAGGACTCCCTACAAGGAAGCCTTTTCAGTAGAGAGGTGGAGACCAGGCTTTGAGGGTTTGAGGCAGATGCCAGCATGGTAAGGGAGTAGAGGAGCAAGGCCAAGCAGCAAGTTTTTGGTTTCACTTCTAGACACAATAGATATTCCACATAGATATTTGTTGAATGAATATATTAATTTTCTTTCCTCCCTCCTCTGATACTCCATGGTCCTAGGACTTGGTTTCTCTTTAGAAACTGTGAGGTGAGGCCGCATTCCAGGACCTTGGGCCCGAGTTTATTCTTTGATGTGGCTGGATCTTGAGGACAAGCCAAGGGGAAGAGAACATCTTTTCTGTGAGGAAGAGAATGAATTGCACGAACCGAACCAAATTGCATTATCAGTAAGCTGCCACATCGTAAAGAAGGGAATAGGGTGACAAGAGGTTGGAGAGGCCTTGGGGGTTATTTTGTAATTTTCCTGTCCGCCCTTCGGAAATGAAGAGGTTGTTCATTCATTCACTGAAAGAAATTTTAATGAAGCATCTACTCTGAATTGGGCACTGTGCTAGGCAAGAGGGAGATATCAGTGGAGCAAGTATGAAAGATTTATTCGCTGCTTATGTAATGCCATGTCCTGTGTTAAGTACTTGGTATACCTCCTGCCTTCAAGGACAGTGTGAGGCAGGGACTGTGCATGTTGCTTTTGCTTTTTTTCACAGATAGGGGCATGGACTAACTGAAGCCTAAGATGGTGGCTCACTGTGGGTCACAGAGTTGTATGTAAGCAACTTGGATACATCTTTTCTTCCCCGCCCTAGTTTCACCCAGGCTCCTGGGCTTCCCCCAGGGTGCAGTAAGGGGCTTGGCTTGGGGTCCTGCATGAGTCAGGCTGAGCTGGGGATAAGCACTCACAGTTCCTGCCGTTCCATCCTGTCCTTGGCCTGAGCAAGGACATAGTTGTAAAGGGACGGATGTGGGCTAGGATAATAATGCCGAGTCACTGCTGATGAAAGCCCTATGTGTTCACCTCCCCCCAGCCACCACCTGAAGGCTGTCTCCTCTGCTGTCCTTATTGTCATACTCACATCCCTCTCAGTCCCACTGAAAACAGCTGGGATTGTGTCTCATGAACCAAAAACGTGTTTCCTTCCTTCTCTGGGGCTACCTCAGGGCTACCTGAGAACACAGCCAGACTCTGAAATCTTATCCCCCAATGCCTGGGATTTCCCCTCTGGTTCCAGATAAAGGGACATACGTGGGTTCTGTGAGCTTCTTTTGAGCGGGATCGTAAGGAAACAGTCCAGTGACCTCTTTCTTCTATTTTGAAATGAGGAGGAACGTGGTCACACCGGTGACCAGTGAGTCAGTGAGTATAGGGACTGAATGCTATATTTGGGTAGAGACACGGGAGGTAGAACCAAATTTGATGACTCACTCCCAGTCTAGTCTAATCTGGCAATCAGAAGCCCTAAGACTTAAGGCGTCCGTAGAGATATGTATACAAAGATGTTCATCACATTGTTTTAGTAGTAGCAACTTACATGCCCATCTGTAGGAGGTTGATTAAATCAATGATGGTTGCTTTTTACAAAAGAAATTGAAGTTGCCTTTGAACAGTGTGTGGTGAACCTATCAAGTATAGGTATAGAAAGGTGTTCAAGACCGATTGTTAGGGGTGTCTGCATGGCTCAGTCAGTTAAATATCCGACTCTTGATCTCAGCTCAGGTCTTGATCTCAGGGTCATGAGTTCAAGCCCTGTGCTCGGCTCTGCACTGTACATGAAGCCTACTTAGAGCGAGAGAGGCTGATTGTTAAGCGAATAAAGCAGGCCACAGAAAAGTGTATGTGTGTATATGTTTCTATAGCCGTGGATGTTTTCTGGAAATACACATGAGAAGCTAACTGGTTATTTCTGAAGATCAGGAATGGAGGTTTGGGTGAGGAGTGAGACATTTGCTATTCACTTTTAATATTTTAATGAACATGTATTGTTTTTATAATACAATGATAGTGATAAAAAAAAAAAAAGGTGGAAGAAAGAAAGGCTTAAGGTTCCAAACCAAAGGTACTAAAACGATTCAGCACCGAATCCAGGAGTGCTGAGGGCAGGAGGAACCACAAAGTGGGGCCTGAGATGACTTTGTATGATGGAACTTTCTCTTAACCACTGCTTGTAGAGAATGCTTTGACCAGCCAAGGGTGGACACAGAGGTAGGGACTGGCAGGAAATCACTGTTTGCAAGGCTGGCTCGGTGACAGAAAGTGTAAAGCAAAATCAAGGCCAAAGTTCAAATCCAAGAATAGGAACTGGAGTCTCTTATAACAATAGCTAACACGTACTGAGTACTACTGAGTACGTGTATCACATATGTATCACACTGTCATGTATCACAACACTGTCCTAATTGTTTTACTTAGCATTATTTCATTTAAATTTTCACATCAAACCCATGAGGTAGCACTGTTGTTATCCCAGTTTTACAGGTAAGGATACTGAAGCTCAGAGGGTCCAAATACACACAATTAGAATTGGTAGGGCTGAGATTAGCCCAGGTCTGTCTGTTTCTAGAGGCAGTTCTCTTACCACCTCCTGAATACTACTCCATGTTGAACTCTAAGGCCCTAGGGTCCAAGAACAGGACATCCTTACCATCAAGGCGCAGTCTGGATAGCTGGGGAATATTGCACTAATGTGTGTGGAATATATAGTATCTTATATAAGGCACACATTCGGATTTAGCTGGGCTGCAAAGATGATAAGCATTTCTGGATTTTAAATTTGGGGAGATCTGCAAGTTCTGAAGTTGTTAATAAAGGCATCTTGGAGGAGGAAGGATTTAAACCGTAGGTCTGGAAGGATGGATTGAATTAAGAGAGGAGTACGGAGAACATTCCAGAGAAGAGAATGCACAAGTTGTGCAGAAGTAAGTCTGCTCTGTTGTTTCAGAGACAGTGACACATCTTGCCTAATCAGAGTGAGAGTTGTGTACATGTGATAAGCGAGCTGCTGTGTGTGGGGAGGGAAAACAGAGCATCATAAGTCATCCTGAAGGGTGAAAGCTGGCAGAAGAGTTGTAACTTAACATGGGAGGAAATCAAGAGAGTCTGAAGGTATTTTGGGGCAGTGAGGAGATACTGCAAAGTGATGCTTCAGAGAGATTAATGTGACAGAGGTGTCCAAACGCCTTGGAGTGAAGGAGGGAGCCAGGGGAAAATATCGGTGTGGGGTGACAGAGGCCTCAGCGAAGGTACTAGAGGGATGAAGCAGAAGGGTCGGGTGAAAGCTGCTGTAAAGGGAGAGAGGGAGGAGACAATAAGACTTGCTGATTGAAAAGAAACAGACTATGAAAGCAAGGGTCCAAACCAAATAGTTCTGGGCTTCAAATCCGTGTGTCCAAAGAAGGGAATGCCTATATCTGGAACAGGGAATTGGGAGAGGGTTTGCTATTGGAGGTGGGGTGGGAACAGATGATGAATTGTGTTTTCATTCCAAACCTTGCTTTTTCCTGTGACTGTAAGTCAGTATAGGGACTTTTTCTGTCTGTTTTCTTGGCTATGTAATGCATAGGACTCCCTTTGTCTGGACCAGTTCATTCATTCAACAGTTCTTTATTAAGTTGTCATTATGGTCTGATTGTTGGGAACACAGCATTGAGAGCCAGAGCTGGTCCCTGTCCTCATGAAAGGCAGATATTGAGCAAGAAATTATAATGGTCCTAGTATCAGGGTGACATTTCTTCCCCAGACCAATCCTGCTCTCTACTCCCCAAGTCCGTAGCAGGCACCAACTGGTAAGGGCATTTGTCAAACATTTTACTATACATTGTATCTTGAAAAAAAAATCATCACAACCATTTATGTATTTCTTTGTTCTATAAATATTTATTACATGGCACTGTGGCTATGTATTTTTAGCCCCCATGCTCACTTACTAGTGGAGGATACTGACAAGTAAACAGATAATGATAACATGGTGTAAGAAGTATAGTGAGGGATAAGCACCAGGTTGTGGGAGCAACTGGGAGGGATATGTGGCTGGCCAGGTGAGTTTCTCTGACAAGAATAATGAGGTATGGGGCATCTGCCTGGCTCAGTTGGTGGAGCATGTAACTCATGATCTCAGGATTATTGGTTCGAGCCCCACTTTGGGTGTAGAGATTACTTAAAAAAAAATAAATCTTAAAAAAAAAAAGGGACACCTGGGTGTCTCAGTTGGTTGAGTGTCCGACTTTGGCTCAGGTCACGATCTCATGGTTTGTGGGTTGGAGCCCTGCGTCAGGCTGTGTGCTGACAGCTTGCTCAGAGCCTGGAACCTGCTTTAGATTCTGTGTCTCCTCTGTCTGCCCCTCCCCCGCTCACACTCTGTCTCTATCTCTCAAAAATAAATAAATGTTGGGGCGCCTGGGTGGCTTAGTCGATTGAGCGTCCGACTTCAGCCAGGTCACGATCTCGCGGTCCGTGAGTTCGAGCCCCACGTCAGGCTCTGTGCTGACCGCTCAGAGCCTGGAGCCTGTTTCAGATTCTGTGTCTCCCTCTCTCTCTGACCCTCCCCCGTTCATGCTCTCTCTCTGTCTCAAAAATAAATAAACGTTAAAAAAAAAAATTAAAAAAAAATAAATAAATGTAAAAAAAATTTTTTTTTAAATAAATCTTAATAAAAAACAAAAAACAATGAGGTGTTAGCTACACAAGGGTGGGAGTGGGCATGGGATATGTGTTCTATGCAAAAGGAACTTACAGTTCAAACACCTGGATGCTGGAGAGGCCTAGGGTTGTTGGGGGAATGATTTACAACCTAGAATTTTATACCTAGCAAAACTACCAGTCAAAATGTGAAGAGAGAACAGAAGGCAAGATATATGCTGATATGCAAGGTCTCAAAAAATTGACCTCTCCTGTATCTCTTATCAGGAAGCTACTGGAGGACCCACTGCCAAAATCAAGATGTAAATCAAGAGAGCAGATACACAGGAATGACTACTTGGAGCTCAGGTAGGCGGGAGCTGGATCAAAAAGGGTTCTAACGGCATAGGGAGGAGTTTGGACTTGCTTGTAATGACAATATTACCTAAAGTAATAATAGAAAGATATTCTAAAATAGTGATTTTTTTTTTTTTCCAAACTTTGAATTCTAGGGACCCGTTTGAGCAACCTTGTGATTGGTTCCTACCAGAAACAATAGTTTTAAATCTATTTTTCCTTTGTGTTCCTTTGCAAAGAATTCTGCTGAATTTTAGAGTTTGGAAACAATTGTACAAAAAAACCCAAAACTGTGTATAAGTACTTCTTAAACAGTCTCGTGCAATTTGGCGGGGCCTCCAGAAGCCAGGGCTATGAAAATTCCTGGAGCAGTGCACTGTGGGATAGGGGAGAGTGATACAGGGAGATGATAAAACGTTGTCACCAAATTTCAGCAGGACTCTTGGCTGGTCATTCTTCCATCCGCAGCAAAGGTGATCACTAGAAGAATATTTCTACTAGAACAGATTTGTTTACCAATTAAGTGTTGAAGCAGCCTTCCCCAGTGACTTCCAGACTGCCAGCAAATAAATTTTAAAAATGAAAACTTGGGGTGGGGGAAACACAGTGAGACCATAGCTCCTCTCCTACTGAGCTTTGTCACAGTTGGAATAAGGCAGGGTGTAGATGACCGTGTGTGTATGTGTGTGTGTGTGCATGCGTGCGTGCGTGCGTGCGTGCATGTGTGTGTGTGTATTCAGTGAGCTTAAAAGAAATTCATGGGTATGTTGTATGTTATATTGTAGCAGGGATCCAGTTGTTCCCTAAATCTGGAGCCAGGAGCCAAGGAGAACCTTTTCTTTATGGATTCAGCAGAAGGCTGTTTGTTTTCTTTTTGATATCTGCATTTCAAGCGCTATGATAAAAGATCAGCCCAGAAACCAAGCAGCTTGTTAAGGTGTTTGCTGGTTTTGCTAACCATAAAAAAGGGCGTTCCCCAGTTCCCCATCAGCTGGGAGAAATCCTTCCCCACCCTCTCCTGACCAATGTCTTTCCCTCCCCCTAAGCAAGTGAATTTTAAATACCGATCTAAAGTTGTTGGCTGGTGACCTGGAAAATTCCTTTTGCTTTGTTATCGTGTTAATGGCCCATCAGTTTAAACCTCCTATCCCCAGAAACAGTTTTTTCTCCTAACTAGACTAGACTGAGGAGGCAACGGAAGTTAAAAGAAAAAATGAAAGAAAGGATTCCTATTTCTAAGGGCTTTGGGAAGATTCAAAAATGGCCAGGCCTGAATGAATGGAAGGAAGGAATTTCATTTGTCTTGATTTGTCTGCACAGCACCTAGCAAATGTAAAGGCAAGTGTAAATTAAATTAGGGTCTCTACTGGATGACTTTAGAGGAAGGTGATAACTGTCGAATGTAATATTAGCTCTACTGTGTAGGATTTTGGTGGGCACAGGTCTTCTGGAAGACCACTAATTCAGACTTATGTTAGAGATGTGTAAGCTAGTAAGTATGTAAATGTCAATCACCTTCCTTATTTTCATCTGAAAGGTACATTTAAGGGGCACCCAGGTGGCTTAGTCAGTTAAGTTCCTCTTGACTTTGGCTCAGGTCACGATCCCACGGTTAATGAGTTCGAGCCCCACATCGGACTCTGCACTGACAGTGTGGAGCCTACTTGGGATTCTCTTTTGCGTCTCCCCTACTCATGCTCACACGCATGCTCAAAATAAATAAATACACTAAAAAAAAAAAAGGTACAGTTAATAATTGTTGGGGAATCTTGTAATTGTTAGTTATAATTGTTAGTTACTATTTTTTATTATTTTTTTAATGTTTATTTTTGAGAGAGAGAGAGACACACGCAGAGTGCAAGCAGGGGAGGGGCAGAGAGAGAAAAAAGGAGACACAGAATCCAAAGCAGGCTCCAGGCTCTGAGTTGTTAGTGTAGAGCCCAACACAGGGCTCAGAGTCACGGACCATGAGATCATGACCTGAGAAACTGGATGCTTAACTGACTGAGCCACTCAGGCACCCCAAACCAATGGTTACTATTAACTGCATGTACCCAGTACAGGGCTCAGGACTTTTCCTGCATTGTCTCATTTAATTCTCACTGGACAGTTCCGTGAGGTAAGTACTATTATCATCCCCATTTTATTTTTTTAAAAATTTTTTTTTTTTCAACATTTATTTATTTTTTTGGGACAGAGAGAGACAGAGCATGAACGGGGGAGGGGCAGAGAGAGAGGGAGACACAGAATCGGAAGCAGGCTCCAGGCTCTGAGCCATCAGCCCAGAGCCTGACTCGGGGCTCAAACTCACGGACCGCGAGATCGTGACCTGGCTGAAGTCGGACGCTTAACCGACTGCGCCACCCAGGCGCCCCTATCATCCCCATTTTAGAAGAGAGGAAATGGAAGCTTAGGGAAGTGGTACAGAATCCCACTTGGGTTCTCTGTCTTCTTAGCTCATGCTCTTAACCACAACATCATGCTGTTTATAAACTACGAAGATCTAAGAAATCATAAAAAGGAAGCAGAGTGTGGCTAAATTATTCTTCCCTAGAGCATGACAGTTCACCTCGTGCTGTTCCTGCAGACCGCAAAGTTACCAAGGTATCAGGTCCTCACTGGAGGGGACAGTCCTGCATATAATGTTCCAAGCAGACCCTTGCTCCTAGCCTTTTGGATTTCTGGGTTGAGGTTTGGACCACAAAGAACTATTGTCTATCTTCAGGTCTTGGTCTGTCAGGTTCCATTTCTCACCTTCCAAAACAACACATAGATGCATAAGGAAGTCTGAGCCTTTGAACTTCAGTGCCACTCCCTTCACCTACCTCTGTGGGATAGGTAGCACCTTTGGCAGTTTTCCCCTCCGAAGTGAGCTTTGTCACCTCTTCTATCAGCTGGGGCTTCTAGCTCTCAAATCCATCCTCTATCACCCAAAACTTACACGGGGCATTCCCTGACTGAAGAGGAAGCAGCTGACCAGGTAAGAGACTGCCATTGTAATGGCATGCTGAGGACAAAGCGGCTGTGGGCAGCAGTGGAACTGTTAACACCAGCTGGAAAAACCGGCAGAGATGACATTGGCTGGGGGCCTATCTTGGATACAATTCCCAGAGCCCAAAGTAGGCTTTTATGCTCCCCTTTTTCATATTTATTTTTATTTTTTATGAATAGAAGTCCCTTTATCTAAAAAAATTAATACACATTTGCTGTCAACAACTTAAATAATATGGTGATTAATAGAGAAAGTAAAAGTATGCCATTAATGCAACACACTGCCCCACTGTTACCTCCACCCATACGCATCTGCCCAGTCATCACTAGAACAGTTGGGAATCTGTCCTTCCAGATGGTTCTGCTAGTTTCCGGTGTGTGTGTGTGTGTGTGTGTGTGTGTGTGTGTGTGTTTGGTGTTTACAGAAATATCAATGAGAAGATCTTGTTCTGTACCTTGTGTATCACGAGCATCTTTGGAATCTATCTGTACAGCTCTCCCCTTTTTAATAGCAGCACACTATTTCACTGTAAGATGGACCAGCAACTTCCCTTTTTTCTAATCTCTGCTTTAACAGATCTTTCACTTCCTTGGGAACCTGTCTCAGTGCCCTTCTCTGGGTCCTGCCTCAGGGAACTGCACAAATGGGAAGGCGGTCAAAAGGTGGGAAGGGCACTGGTGGGCCCCATATGGGAGGGGGTGGGGGCGGGTGAGTATATTCTGTCCTGGCCATACTGGGGTGCACAGAAAGTTTTCTCCTCATCCTGCCAAATGGTTCCTCCGTCTGCCTGAGGCAAAACTGCACATTTTATGGGAATCATCTTTGAAAATGACCAAGAAGATCAATGCAGAGAAACATAAAAGGCTGTTTTTCTTAGAGTTACCCTCCATTTTGGGACCTGCACTCTGGGCATGCACATCATTGTGCTGTCAGAATGACCAGAGGCCCTTCAGGCCAGTGCCTTGCCTCCATTCAAGGCAGGTTTGCAGCCCCAGCTCAGAGTACCACAGGCTTTTTTTCTCTGTAGCTACTCTGTGTGATTAACAACTCCGTGAGGTAGAAATTTGCTTCTTGTCACTGGAAAGACACTCCAGCTTAGAGGACTCAGGCTCTTGGCCAGATTTCCTCTCTGTACCTCCAATTCCTCATGTGTAAAATGGAGGTAATAACAGTACCCATCTAATTTGGTAGGGTTTTTCTCTGTAACTTAAATATGTGCATGGCATATTTGGTGTATTATAAGAGAGATGGCAAACACTCAGTGTTGTGAATGATTATAGGTTACTGGCTCTTCACCCTGGCTGCACACTGAACTCAGCCAGGGAACCCTCAAACAAATGCCAGTGCACAGGCTTCATTATCAGAGATTCTGATTCCCTGGGACCGAGGTGGGATCAGGGGGATCATTGTTTTTGAAAACCACCCTGGAGAATTCTAATTTGCACTTAGGGTTGAGAGCTACTGAATTTAGTTCAGTGTTCTGTTTCTAGGTGAAGAAACTGTGAGGCCTGGAGCAGGGAAGGGACTTGCTGGGGTTATACAGCCAGACCGGAAGGACCCAGGTCGCTCACATCCTGGATGTCAATTCCCAGGGCTTGTCTTGGGGGCGGGGGGAGGGAAATCCTCCCTGGGATGCCCTTCAGGTGGTCTTGGGGATGAGCAGGGATGCTGTCCCTGCTTCTAGTCTCTCTCTGCATAATGTTGCTGGACGTTTCAATTCATTCTTTGGTCACCAACTCAAGGAGTTTTCCTTTAGGAAGCCGTGGTTCTAGAATCTAGAATATGACCCTCTTTGATTACAGCACATACAGCATGTGAAATAATCCCACCCATCCATCCACTCATTCATTTTGAGAATCTAAGCCCCCTGGGGGCAGGGATGTTGTCTGTCTTGTTCCTGTTGTACCGGGCCTAGAATGGTGACCAGCGCTTAATTAAAAACAACAACAACAACAACAACAAACATTAAATGACTGAATGAAGGAAATCCCAGGAGGGTACTTGAGTATTTTATTATTTTTCTGGCCCTAGCCATCTGATTCTCATTACTCCTACAGCCAGGGAAGCCTCTCTCCGCCTTGGCGTTTTATAAACCTCGTGTGCGTACGTCGACATTTTAACCATAAATCCAGAGTTTGGGGGCTGGAAAATTCGAGGCGAGGGGATTGGGGGAGGGGGTAAAAACCACCCGGAGGTCCGAAGCCGGGCCCTGGAATTGGCGCGGAAGGGCGGGAGGGAAACCGTCGGGCGGGAGCGCCTCCGCCCCCCGCCTGCCCCCTCCGCGGGAGATGGCCCCGGGCCGCTGCATCCATCAGAGGGGTGCGCCGCCGCCGTCTCCTCGCGTCCGCGGGAATGGAAGGCCGCGGGGGAGGGGACGCGATCCGGGTTGCGGCCCGGGGCCGGCTCCGGCAGCAGCCCCTTCATTCCGGCCGCGCGCACCCCCGGAGGTGGCGCCTTGGGGAGGCTGTATTTTTTTTTTTTCTCGGAGCCGCAGGGGAGTGGGGGGGGGTGGGGGGGTGGGGGGGGTGGGGGGGAGGGAACCCTGTGTGTGTGTCCCTTTAAGAACCGGAGCGCTGCCCCCGCCTTGCAGGCGCCCGGAGCCTCACAAAAGAACAGGATGTTGTTGATTTGTCACCAAACCACAGAGAGGAAATGATTGTAAATTTCCTTTAAACATCCCCACCGCGCTCCGGCCGCCCCCGCTTCCTCCTCCGCCGCCCCCGCCCGGCCGGGCGCAGCGGGGCCTCGGCGCTCCCGCGGGGCGCCCGCTGCCTGGCCTTCCCGGTCAGGCCACAGGCCCCGGGCCGGCTCCGGGGCGCCTGCTGGAGCGGCCCCCCGCCCCCGTCGCGCCCCCATTCGCGTTCCAGCTGATTTCTTCTGATTTTTTTTTTTTTTTTTTTTTTTTTTTTTTTACACAACAGCTGTTGGAAGCGCCTTAGGGGACGCCCACCGTGTTTAGCCTTACTACTGACCTGCTGAGGCAGGAATCATTAGCTCCGGTGCTTGGGTGGAAACTGAGGCACAGGGAAGTTCCCTGAGTAGCAGAAAGTCACCAGCTCCTGAAACCTCTTCAGGGCTCTTGGAACATCAAACATAGATTTGTTTCACCCCCGAGCTTATGTTTGTAAGCGGTGCGCCATACAGCCGTGGGAACATTCTAGAAATTCCCACTTATCAAAAGTGGCAGTGTCTCAAAGCAACAGTGACCTCAAACGAGGTTTTTTATGAGGAGCATCCCCCACCATGTTCAACTGGGCACCCTTCTTCAAGGAGCTGTTTGGGTGTCCGTTCCATCTGTGCCTTTGTGCATCCTTATGTCTCCTCACACCCTTTCCCATTGTTTGCAATGATTTTTTGAAACCCTCTGGTGGAGTTCATGTTTGCTTTCAACCTGCAGTCCGTGGTCGAGTGGTCAAGTCTGTCTGTGGTGCAGAGAAAGGCTCCGTTTGCTGTACAGAGTGTTCTTTTGCAGCAATTAATGCTTATGATTCCGGCATTGGCTGCAATGGAGTTCTTGGCTTGAATATTCAAAGCAGCAGATAATGCCCCAGGCGCTGTGCATTCTCTGCTTTCTTCCTCACATAGCCCCCTTAGACATTGCTGGGGGCTTTCATACACGTGAGGAAACAGGTTCAGGGAGGTTGAGGATTTGGACCAGCTCACACAATGTTTCCTAATTCTAACTACTGGTGGTGTCCTTCGTTTGGCCCTTTAAAATTGATTATTTGGTTAAGAGAACAGATAGTGAAGGAAGCACAGGGTATTTTTGTTGGGTCCTTTCTCACCTTAACCCTTGGGTAACTCTAGGCCATATCTCACTTTCTGCAAAAAAGCATTTGAGTGATTGATACTGTCGGGCTGCAGTCTTCCCTTTGGGGCCTGATGAGGTCTTGAGTGGCTTGGAGGAAGAGGGGGACTGGTGTAGGGTCTGAGTTCTTTCCATTCTACTTGAATGGAAAGCAAAAAACATTATCTGGTACTGGATTCCTAAGGCTGAATAGTCCCTCATTTCCAAGACCCCCAATTCTAAACTCTAAGGGGGTGGTGAGGCGGACAGGGGTTGGGGGAAGGGAGGGTTGTGTTTGACTGCAGATATCATCGTATCCTATGAGAACACTTAATGTTTTATCATGTCCCTGCCATGGACCATGCCCTGGGGCCGTGTGCTTTCTCATTTGATGCTAAGAAGGTCCTAACGGATGAAAAGTAGATACCCAGAGAGGTTGTACGTCTAGGAATGGTATAGCTGGGGTTTGCAGCCGTCTGCACAGGGTCCCTTGTGTCTGTGCAAGAGGAAGTTACCCAGGCGCGCCAGAAATGGGACTGCAGTGCTTGTCTTCAGTCAGTGCAGAAAGCCACGAGGGTCCTGGATGCTGGTGGATTTTGGAGAGAGAAATGCAGTGGCGTTTGGCTCCTTTGTGCTGCAGCTGTCTGCACTTCTTCAACTCTGAGCACATTTGTCGATGGATTTCCAGAGCCACTGCAGTATCTCCACCTGTCCTTTTTGCTTTTATAGATTGCCAGTCACTGGGGCATCCGGGTCCTGAGCATTGGGGGGGAGAGCCATCTGCTTAATTATTTCCATTCCCCAGACAAGGAACACAGGACACCAACATGCTGAGCTGTTGGTCTGGGCAGGCTGGCTTGAAGCAGAACGAGACAGCAGGAGCTAAGGCCCTCAGCCGCTACCACTGCTCAATTCTAGGGAAGCAGGAACCAGAGGGTAGGTCATCTGATGTCTCTTGGCCTCGGTTTCCTAGCCTGTGTAGAACTTTGGCCAGCGTGGTCTCTGATGGCTCTTTCAGGCCTCATCATCCAAAGAATAGCTTCTATTTACTCATTCAGTTAATATTTATTAAACATCTACTGTATGCCAGGCATCCTTGCTGAAGGTGCTGGAGATACAGCAGACTACAAAACAAAAGCTCTGCCTTCTTGGGGTTTACCTTTTAGGTGGAGACAAAAAAAAATTAAACACACAGATATATAAAATGTCAGATAGTTCTTAGTGCTATGGAAGATAAAGAACATAAGAGGGGGATGTAGTGTGTGTGTATGGAAGGAGGAGCTACTGTTTTATTTAGGGTCTTAAGGGAAGGCTCACTGATAAGGTGGCACTTGAGAAGGAAGAAAAAAGTGAGCCATACTGCCTTCTGAAGTTTGCTTTAGGTAGTTGGGATGGCAAAGATAAGAACCAGGAGATGGGAGTATCCTGCATAGCACTTACAGTGTGTCAGACGCTGTGCTAAATGCATTATGTTATTTAATCCTGTTGTCACTGTATTTTATTTGAAGAAGCTGAGACTCAGAGAGGTTCAAGCGATTTGCCCAAGGCCACACAGCTAGTGGGTAGTGGAGCTGAAATTCAACTGCTCGTCTTAACCATCATGCTGCTTCCCACTCAGGGACTCTTTTGGAACTAGTGTTTAATTCATGACCTAGTTCTTTTGATTTCTTGGGGATTAAGTGACAACTGTGGCAGTGACTCCTGGTCCCTGAGTTGCCTGTGTTGGGGAAAGAGCTCAGGGCCTGAAGTTCCTTTTTGTGAGTGGAAAAAGGTAATATGTTTGATGCTGGAAAACCTCATGTTGTGTTTATGGCAAAAGGGTGAAAAAACACCTTCAGATTAGTGTAAACAAGAGAAATGGGAGAATGGGGTAGCCTGAATCCCTCCACCCCCCTCCTTCGCTTTAATTTCCCCATGTTGGGCTCAACACAGCATGTTGTATTATACAGCGATAATTAAAACACTTGGATTAGTGAGCTGAGATTTATAGGGCAAACAGGAGCCAGAGGAGAAACGACAGTCATGTCTTTTATTTGCAGGCAGATATCCAAATTGCCACTTGCTTCCTTTTTCTTCCTGACACTATCACCTACTCTGCTTAATTAGATTCTTTTTTTTCTGTATCATTTCCAACACCCGCTCAGCCTGCTGTTCAGCAGCGAGTTTAGGGAGCTGCATACTGAAACCTTTCCCACAGCTCAGGGAAGATGAGTCAGGAGCATGGCAAATAAAAGCCAAGGAGGGTGCCTTGGCATCAGGCTTTGGAGCCCACCTGTCTGTCAGCATCGTAAAGCAGCCCGGGAGGGTGGAACCCAGGGCTGCAGAGAGGAAGCATCGCATATGAAACACCCTCTATCTTGTGGGGAGCAGAGAGTGAATTCCCCAAACAGCAGACCACCCCCAAGACAAAAAATTCCGTTTCAAAACAAATAGTTAAATCATGTTCCCAAATTTTTATTGAATATTTTACTATATTCAAAGTATCATCATAGACTCTGTGGGGGGCGAGGGGTAGAGGGTAGTGAGATGAAGAAACTGCTGTCCAAATTTATCATCTAGCAGAAAGAAGAGTTGAAAATAACTGATGAGAATTTTGGTCAAATTCATATGTTTGATAAGTACTTCTTGAATATCTAGTACATGTCAGGCATTGTTCTAGGCACTTAGGGGACACAGTAGTGGCTAAACACTGGAAAATCCCTGTCCACGTGAATTTACCAGCTCTTGGGCTGGGGGATGGGGCAACAGTGAATTCATCACTAAAGAGCCTAAAAACTATGGAGTGGGACGCCTGGGTGGTTCAGGTGGGTGCACGTCCGATTTCGGCTTAGGTCATGATCTCGAGTTCGTGGGTTCTGGCCCCATGTCAAGCTCTCTGCTGTCAGCACAGAGCCGGCTTTGGATCCTCTGACTCCCCCTCTTTTTGCCGCCTGCTTGCACGCTCTTTCTCAAAAATAAATAAACATTAAAAAAAAAAAAAAAAACTATGGAGAAAAATTAAGTGGAAAAGGTGGCTAAGAGAGTCCTGGGGCTGGTCATTTTAAAAACAAAAAGGGTGAAGGCAGCACGCCCTGGTGCAGACTGACAGATCTGATAGGGAATCTGGGCTTCCGCACCTGCTAGCTGTGTGACCTTCACGTTTCTGTAATCAATTGGTCTGAACTTTATTTTTCTCACCTGTACAATAGTAGGACTGGTCATAGACACTCATAAAAGGATTAAATGAGGCAATATATATATATATATATGGCAAAATATATATATATATATATATATATATATATATATATATATGAAATATTAGGAGCACCTGGGTGGCTCAGTCAGTTGAGCGTCTGGTTTTGGCTCAGGTCATGATATTGCAGTTCGTGAGTTTGAGCCCTGATTTGGGCTCTGTGCTGACAGCTCAGAGCCTGGAACCTGGAACCTGCGTTGGATTCTATGTCTCCTCTCTCTTCCTCTCCTCCGCTCATACTCTGTCTGTCTCTGTCTCTCAAAGATAATAAATAAATATTAAAAAAAGAAATATATAACAATATAAAAACATATTAAATACATATATATAATCCATACCTAATTAGGGCTCGGTGAATGCTTGCTGTTTTCAGCATTATATGCTTATAAGAAGGTCATGCGGAGCTGAAGGCACAGTGAGTAGTTACAGTTGGAAAGAAAAGGGTCGTTAACCACGTCCCCCTTCCCTCACAGTTTGTGCATCCACCCAGAAGGCAGGAGTGTGGGTGCGCTCCTGCGGCAGGCAGCATCAGGACTGCAGAGGGTTTAGGTCCGGGTTTGGTACGCAGGCTGTATAGGCGGGAGCTGGAGGATTGTCGAGTTCTGCATTCACTCTTAAAAATTATTTTCCACATGCTTGGTGTTCACCCTGATACTCCACAACCAGCGTGGCAGGGGGGTTGGGGCTGCCCACTTGACAAACGGGAAAACAGGCACAGGATGTGAGTGCCTGGCCAAGGTCACCTCCAGTCTCCAGAGGAGATCTCCTGCCGGCCTCAAGATGAGTCATCCTGGAGTGTTGTTCCCGGGGTGAAATCACAAAGGAAGGAAGGCTTGGATTTATTGCAGGCAGCCCGGGAAGTTTCCTGTTCTTGAGAAACCTCAGAAACAGTAACTCCTCCACCTGCAGGGCTTTGTTCTTCCTAGATCAGCCTACTCCGGAGCCCCCCGAACCTCCAGGATGATACAGGGTCTGATACGGGGCTAGGGCGAGAGCAAGGGTAGAAAGCCTTTGACATAAACAGAGGAGGAAGAAAGAAGAAGCCGTGTAGGGGTGGAGAGCTTGGGCCCTGGGGTCAGACACATCTGGGTTTGGTGGTTCTGCCACTTACCAGCTTGGGCAAATCACCTAGCCCTCTTCGAGCCTTAGTTTCCTCATTTGTAAAACGGAATAGTAACAGCCTATAACTTACAGGTTATTGAGAAAGTGAAATAAGGTCACGTGTGCCAAGAGTTTAGCCCAGTGCCTGGCAGTAGGAGGAAAAGGGGGCAGCTGGGTAAGGGAGAAGGGGTGAGAGGGTCCTCGGGTTGAGCATCCCTCCAACGCCAGAGCAGTTAGATGAGGTCTTGGTGAAGTTCTTTCCACCCAAGGCTTCTGGAGTCAGTCCCACGGGAGGTGCGTCTTGACCCCCTAGGAGTTTATGCTGGGCCCAGCAGAGCAGGACCAGTCAAGTCTCCAGTGTCTTCCTGCTGTTGCTCACCGCATCGTGGTTCACTGGGCACGGCGGGCCTGGGGCGGGGAGGGCCCCCTCGGTTCACTTGCTCCCCCTCCCTTTAACCTTTGCTTCTCTGGCTCAGACCCATTATTCGTCCTGTTGCTGTTGACTCTATATAATGAAAATAATTGAGCCTGTCTCCACCGATGACTGTCTAGGAACAAATCAAGCCTGGCCCAGTCATCTGCCTCTGATTGAACACACCCCACCTGCTGCAAACGGTGCTGCTGGAGCCTGGGTTTAACCCGGGCTGCACTGCTAGGTGCACTTTGCAGCGTGGCTGATGCCCTACTGGACAGCTTCATGCTTTGCTGAAGGGTGTCTAAAGGTTCTGGGACCAAGGCGCAGAAGCTCTGAGGACACCTCTAAGCATTATCCAAAGCCCTAATTGTGTTCTCCAGTTAAGCATCTGCTTTTCATCCACCGGCCCAACTTCCTTGCCGCGCCCTGTCCCATTGGATGTAGATTTCTCGAAAAGAGATATCTGAGGGAGCTAAAAAGTTGCCTGGGCTTGGGGTGGGGAAGCTACTGAGGCTTCTCAGATTTTTCTGATTTTTATGTAAATGTTCCAAGAGCAGATCTCAGAGGAACAGCACTGCCCAGCAAGAGTGGGCAGGGTTGTTGATTAGAGGGATCTTATTTAATTGTATTAGTCTAGTCCAAAGTCACAATTATATCTGTATATTTTGCTAAGATAATATCACAATCTTAACGTGAAAACAACCCCACCACCCTGTCTTCTTATCTCTAAAAGGACCCTGCCCTTTTGCCTGGGATCCACTCTCCTCTTTACCCTTGCACATAATGTGAACTGGCTCTCCCGGGGCCAGGACTATGCTAAATGTTTACATATTTTCCACTTCCACCAAATGCTTGCAATAATTCAAGAAGGAACGAATTATTATTCCTGTTACTTTAACAAAGAAAGTGAGGCTCTGAGGTCCGGTCATCATAGTTAGCAGAACAAGGATTCAAACCCAGGTTTGATTCTATCCAAAGTCTGCAAATTTAGTGATAGATATGAGTGTTTTCCACTCACCATGATACTATAAACATTTCCCCATGTTCCTTTATAGTCTTCCTAATTCTTGTTTAAAATAGGAACCTCAGGTATTGGGCTACGTGACATAAGCCAGTCCGAAAAAGGCAGATGTCATATGTTTTCACTCGTATGTGGAATTTGAGAAACTTAGAAGACCATAGTGGAAGGGAAGGAAAAATAAGTTACAGAGAGGGAGGCAAACCATAAGAGACTTTTAAATCCAGAGAACAAATAGAAGGTTGATGAGGGTGGAGGGACTGGAGAAAATGGGTGATGGGCATTGAGGAGGGCACTTGTTGGGATGGGCACTGGGTGTTGTATGTAAGCGATGAATCACGGGAATCTACTCCCGAAGCCAAGACTGCACTGTCTGTTACCTTAAGTGACAATAAATTATTTTTAAAAATAAAATAAAATAAGATAAGAACTTCAGATTCCCCGAACCATCACTGTGTGACCATCTTCTCCTTTTGGATGTTTGCGGACAAGGGTACTGGCTAAGGGCTGCTAAGCAGCGGTGGTAGCAAAGGGCACGGTGTGGAGGGTGGAGGGCTGGGCTCTTGGAACCTGGCACACATTACCGCTGAGAGGAGCACACGGACCTGCTACCACGTCCGCTCGCTTTGACCCCGGGCACTGGGGCAGGCAGCCCCTGCACGCTCGCTCTCTATTTCACCTGTGTGAGTTGGGGTGGGGACTGGGTCAGGGCGGCAGCCGGTCTCTGCCCGGGTGAGGGTGGTAGGGAGGGTGCAGTCCCCTTGAGGTAGACGGAAGTGGAGTTTCTATCCCCATCTTACAGAAAAGAAACCTGCGTCTCATGGATGTCAAGAGACTTGCCAAAGCACAGCTCTGTCGTGGCAAGGTGAAGAACAAGGTGTTGGCATCCTGACTCCTGTGCCATTCTCCTCTGTCATCCTGACGTTTGTCTCTGCTCTTCTGGGTATCTCCTCCAGACCACTTCTCTTCCTGGTACATGGGGATGCTCCTCAAGTAAAACCGCGTCTGTAAATCCACCCCAGATACTGGTGGTACAGCAAGGCTAGCCCCGTGGAGAAAACAATTTCTTTTTCTTTTTTTTTTTTTAAGTTTATTTATTTATTTTGAGAGAGAGAGAGAGAGGGAGTGTGTGTGTGTGTGTGTGTGTGTGTGTGTGTGTGAGCGAGCAGGGAAGGGGCAGAGAGAGAGAGGAAGAGAGAATCCCAAGCAGGCTCTGCACTGTAAGCACAGAGCCCAATGCTTGGCTTGAACCCACAAACCATGAGATCATGAGCCAAAACCAAGAGTCGGATACTTAACTGGCTGAGCCACCTAGGCATCCCGAGAAAACAATTTCTAAAGAAGGGCAGAGTAGCTGGTAGGGAAAACCAGGAACCTGTTTCTGAAAAGCTTCCCAGAAACAAGGTGGAGTTTTTCATCTTGTTGGCCCAGGATCATGGCTCAGATTCCTCCTGTAAATCTTTAGGATTTAATGCGGCCACTCAGCCTCTGTCCCAAGAAATGCAGTGCTGCTAGAAACACCTTTTTCAAGTCTAAGCAATGATCCTGCACAGTTTTCTTTCATAAGAGAAAAACCTGAGACCCTTAAAAGAGTGTTTGCAAACAGCATTGAGTTCTTAGAATGACAAGACAGTTTTAAGACAACAACAACAACAACAACAACAACAACACATTGTCTATGTCAACTCTTCAGCTTATCAATATGAAATGAAGATGAAGATTCATTTATGTGAATAGACCATTTTTTGGTTGGGGGGGTTGTTAAAAATTCATATATCTTTGCTAATGGAATCATTTTCACATGCACAATGGGGGAAAAACACCAAACAAAAAAACAAGGCTCGTAAAACCTTTCCTGGAACAATCAGCAAGGGAGTGAGGCCCTGAAAATGCAGATTTGTGGTATTATCTTTGCATATTGGCAAAATTCTCCTAGCCCTCCAATAGTGTGTTATGGACCTAATCTGCTGTTATATTGGTTTAGCATCCTCTTTTAAATTATGCTTTTCCTAGACCATGTTTATCTGCCCTCACTCTGAGCCACCTGTGTTGGCCCACTTTGCACTCACCGTGGCCTTGAATCCTTACAACCCTTACCCCTTTGAAATAGCCAGGGTTCCTCACTCTGTGAAAACACAATGAGAAACTAGAGTTTTGCAACATAAGGGCCCCAGAGCTGTAGTTAAGAGTGATGACCAAACTCTGAAAGGCTCCTAATGGGAATTTAGTGGGAAAAGCAGGACCTGAATCCAGCTCTGGATGACCCCTAACACATAGTGTTTTGCACTGCTCAGTTCTGCCTTAAATTAGTAAACCTGTGCTGAGCCCCTTCTGTGGAGTAAGGTGCCCTGTTAGGCACCTTGAAGGATATGCTAAGGTGAGTCAGAATGTTTATCCTCTTCAAGTCACCTGCAACCTAGCATGGGTTGGAGGGTTATCCTTTATTGTATAGAAACATTCATTAATTTGTGTTTTTTTAATGTTTATTTATTTGAGAGAGATAGAGAGCGAGTGGGAGAGGGGCAGAGAGAGAGAGAGAGAGAGACAAAGAATTTCAAGCAGGTTGTGCACAGTTAGGCTGAGCCCGATGTGAGGTCCCGAACTCATGAACTGTGAGATCCTGACCTGAACTCAAACTGAGAGTGGGATGCTCAACCGACTGAGCCCCCTAGGCGCCCGAAACACATACCAACTTGTAATCCTCATTTTACAGTAAGAAACTCAATCAAAGAGGTCAGGTGACTTGCTGAAGGTCACATAGCTATGATGTGACAAGACTTATTAAATGGGTGTTGGCCAGAGGCCCACAGTAGTCCAAGCCTCTTATGTGGGCCATCACATTCCTACCTGCTAGGCAGGTGGTAGGTCAGAGCTGCACTTAAAGGGCAGACAGAGGCCAAAGTGGCAAGTACTTAGAGGGTATGGTGCTCAGTGCTCCTGAACTGGCGAGAATTTCCAAAAGAGCCCTATCCCTTCAAGATGCCTGTAGACTCCTGGGTCCGTTGTCTTAACGTGCAACAGAACTCATGGGCTCACCTGCCTGGCTCCCTGTGATGAAGAGTCCCTGCTTTGGCAAGCAGACGCAGGAGACTTCTGTCCCCAAAGATTTTCCTGTAGGACAGAAGCCACCAAGGCCTGCTGAGTTGGGCTAGGCTGTACTTGCTTTAGGCTGTGTAAGCCAAGGAAAGCCTGGAGGAGCAGAGGAAGGAGGGCAGGCTTGGTAGATGCCCTTTGCTGACACAGAGCAGTTAGCCCCACCCTCCCCAGGTGTGGGTTTTCCAGGCCCCACCCCCCCGGGGGTTACTTGAACTCTCAGCTTGTCTGCTCAGCTCTGCGTGGGCATGAGGATGACTTCGACTCCCTTTGCAGTGTTGGGAGGGGAGATGAGAAACGATTGAGTCCATTGGTGGACTCAGGGTTGATGCTTCCCATGTTTCCTTCCTTTGAATTTCTAGCTGGTCAATAAGCCCTAGAGGACTTTTCTGCCATCTTCACATCTGCAGTGACAGCATTTGCCTGTCCCACACCCTAGGCTCCTTGATGACTGCCCCGCTATACATGGGTTTCATTGGAGATGTGCACATTCAGAGTTAAAAGATGCTGGGGTGCCCATGTATCATACCAGGCATGGAGGCAGTGAGGCCATTCTTTTTTTTTTTTTTTTTTTTTTAACGTTTATTTATTTTTGGGACAGAGAGAGACAGAGCATGAACGGGGAGGGGCAGAGAGAGAGGGAGACACAGAATCGGAAACAGGCTCCAGGCTCTGAGCCATCAGCCCAGAGCCTGACGCGGGGCTCGAACTCATGGACCGCGAGATCGTGACCTGGCTGAAGTCGGACGCTTAACCGACTGCGCCACCCAGGCGCCCCAGTGAGGCCATTCTTTTATTTGGCCTTTACAGTCACCTAGTTTGGGTGTTCCTCCTATCTTCTGCCTCATTGGCTGTGTGACCTAGGTTATGTTATTTAACCCTCCTGTGACTCTGTTTCCATATTTGCAAAATGGAATGAGAATAGTACTTTTTCCCAGAGATGCAGGAAGTATTCAACACAATAGTGCCTCAGAGCCCCGTGGCACTGGTACGTGCTAGGAAATGTTATCTAAAACACCAAATCCAGCTAGAAGGGACTTTAGACATCAGGGCCCACCTTTTAATTTGTTTAAATTAATTTATTAAGTAATTGACAATAATGATAAGTAACAGCAATTGCTGATTGGGGCTCTTGCCACGTGCCAGGCACTGGGCTGCGTACTTTCATACGTTAAGTTACTGATAAATGTGAAGGTGCACCAAGTTCTTTTCCAAAGAGGCAGCCACCATCACCAATGCTCTGTGCATCTTTACCTTTGTCCTCTGTGAGCATCCAGATATTTAAATCTTTTTTTACCCCTTCAGCTTCAAATTTGAGAAATCTTGACAAATTGTCATAAAAGTGCTTATGCTGTGGAGCCCCTGGGTGGTTCACTTGGTTAAGCGTCCAACTTCAGCTCAGGTCATGATCTCATGGTTCCTGGGTTCGAGCCCCATGTCAGGCTCTGTGCTGACAGCTCAGAGCCTGGAGCCTGCTTTGCATTCTGTGTCTCCCTGTCTCTCTGCCTCTCTCCTGCTCACACTCTGTCTCTCTCTCTCTCTCTCTCTCAAAAATAAATGAACATTAAAAAATGTTTCAAAGAATGTAAGTGACTGTAGGGGTGCCTGGGTGGTTGGGTCAGTTACGTGTCTGACTCTTGGTTTCAACTCAGGTCGTGATCTGAAGGTTCGTGAGTTCGAGTCCCACATCTGGCTCCGTGTTGATAGTGTGGAGCCTGCTGGGATTCACTCCTTCCCTCTCTGTCTGCCTCTCTCTCTCTCTCTCTGAAAATAAAAAATAAACTTAAAAAAAAACATAAAAGTATGCAAGGGACTATTTAGAGTGATCAAAGAAATACAGTATTGTATGTCAGCTGTGCTTGAAATTAAAAAAAGGAAAGAAAAAAAAATAAAGAGTTCCAACATATTTTAAAAACCAACAAATACCTCAAACATTAGCAAATCTAAAAGAATAACATTTTTATTAATTAATAGCCTGACACACCTCTATCTCACTTTTTTAATTATTTTTTTTAATGTTTATTTTTGAGACAGAGAGAGACAGAGCATGAGCAGGAGATGGGTCAGAGAAAAAGAGGGAGACACAGAATCCGAAGCAGGCTCCAGGCTCTGATTTGTCTGCACAGAGCCCGACACAGGGCTCGAACTCACAAACCACGAGATCATGAACTGAGCTGAAGTCGGATGCTTAACTGACTGAGCCACGCAGGTGCCCCACCTCTATCATACTTTTTATTCCTACATTTTCTAGCTTCATTTTCTTTGCTCCCTTCTTCATATAATTTTCTAAAATAATCTTCTGTGGAGAGACTAAAAGATAATTCAGCCTTTTTTCTAGCATGGTTGATCAAAATTTGTCTTTTTCTTGTAGTTTTATAGTTTTATTAACACAAACACGATGTGCACATAAGCCGTCTGTTCATTTTCTTTGCTGTGCAGCCTGGCATTGGGATTGGTCACTGTGATGGCCAGCGGGGCTGCTCTCTCCACAATGGTTCTGCGGTTCCTGGAGGAGATGCTGTGAAGCAATGTCTGTACAGTAAGATCTGTTGCACATCAGCAGCACTTCAAGCTCTTGTCAGTGCCTCTGGGTTTCCGCCAGTTGTGCTTGATTTCGACGTGTCAGTCTGACTGGTGTTGGATGAATTTCTTGGTCCTCTTTTTTTTTTTTAATGTTTATTTATTTATTTGTGTGTGTGTGTGTGTGTGTGTGTGTGAAAGAGAGAGCGAGGGAGAGAGAGAGAGAGAGAGGGAGAGAGAGAAAGCTTGAGTTGGGGAGGGGCAGAGAAAGAAGGAGAGAGAATCCCAAGCAGGCTCTGCCCTGTCAGCACAGAGCTCGACTCGGGGCTCCATCTCATGAACCGTGAGATCATGACCTGAGCCAAAATCCAGAATCAGATGCTTAACTGACTGAGCCACCCAGGCGCCCCTTCTTGGTCCTCTTTTTAACAATCTTGGGCTTCACCAGCGGTTTGAGGGCAGCCATAGGGCCAAGTAAGAGGTGGCTGGTGAGATTTGTCTTTTGTTATTAACAGTTGAGATGCAGGAAATGAGCGAATTCACATAGCTACATGCACCGTTTGCAGTATTAATACATGTTCATGTCCCATAAACAGGAATTTTGGTCAATTCTGTTTTGTGTGATTGTCATCAAAAATGAAAAAGGAGACTACGGTGCACTATTACTGTGTGCATCAAGTGCATTTGTGAGAGAAGAGAACTTCCCCTTTGACCACAGGAACGGAATCCTCCCCTTACGGTTTTATAGATCTCACGGTAAAAAGCCTTTCTCACAGGATGGCATCTGGCTCTGTACGTTTTAAACATCTTTCTCTCTTCCCTACCACATGTAGTAGTCTCTTCAGTGTTGGGCACCGGAGCACATGTTCATGTGGTGTTTCCCCCGCTGATGTGGCCGGTGTCGGGATCTGCGTGGTGGGCACTTGGGTGCGGGAGTACTCGGGAGCTGTGTCTGCCCGGGAAGGTTTGTGGTAACTCGTCATACGTGGGGGTGACTGCGGACCACATCGATCTCTCCTTCCAGAAGCTCAGTATCTCACCTGTCTGACTCTTGCTTGGGCATTCCCTGAATGCCAAGGCCACTGTAACACCACACAACAGGAGGGCGGGCATAACAGAAGGGAAACTGGGGTGGGGAGAAACAGGACTGTTTCTACTTGTGGTTGAGACTTGACTTTGGCAGAACTTAGAGAAACCCAAGACCATGTGCACATGTCTCTTTCCAGGGCCCTGGAAGGGGCTACTGTGAGCCAGGGCTCTGAAGCTCTAGCTCTGTGAGCTTCACAGTGACCTGGGTAGCTCTTGCTTGTATTTGTGGTTAGAGAGAGCCATGGAGCCCATTTAGAAGCTGTGTGACCTTGTCTCTTATAAACATGGGTCCCGCAGTAGTAAGCATGATACTGTTACTAATATTTACTTCACTGGGAACGTAAACATGAGGGCGGGCGCCAGTCTGATTGTTTATTGCTGTGTTCACGGTGTCTAGAACACACAACCCACACTCAACAAATACCTATTTTGTGAATTTCTTGAAATGCGGGGTGTTGGGTGTTTAGCCCCAGGCTCTCAGAGAAAAGGAAACTGAGGCACAGTGCGCTTTCCTGTGCTCTACACTGCCCCTGGTTAGACCCAAGGGAAACCCTGGGTGTGTGGACCTCCTTTCCCTCCCGCTGACCCTGTCACATGTGCTGCATAGGAAGGGGAAGCTTAACTCACTTCCAAGTGCCTGAGATAATCATCGGAGTTATTCCCTCTGTTATGGACATGAGCCAGGGTCCCTGGGTCTCATCCCTGGAATTTGCTCTGATCCACAGAATCCACTGTTCCAGAGATTCTCCTGTCTTCTCCCCCTCCACTCCCGGCCCTAGGTCCCTGGGAATGGTGGGAAGCAAGGAGACAGTTGAAAGAACAAAGGTGAATGGTTTTGAGCCATAAAAAAGTGAGCCTGAAAAACAAGTTTGGAAGATGAATGGCTTTGGGCTTGCAGAGCTTAGCAGGGGCAACCCTGAGAATTGTTGACATTCCCGCCCAAGAACTCCCCGAGGCCCTGCATGAGCCACAGCCCATGTCTGTGCAGCTCCCCCTCTATTTGGGGAGGTCCTCAAGCAAAGCTAGAAGTCACCCTGTGCTGTGGAACGTTGGAGATGAGGCCACAGGGGCCTCCTCAGTCAGTGGTCATCTTGTCATCACGTGACGGGAGCCGTGGTCTAAAGCGCCAGCTGGTTGCAGGTGGTCACTCTGCTAGAGACGCAGAGCCCGTGCCAGAAGTGCAGTCTGGGTCCTGTAGATGGAGCATGCCTCTTTGCCATCCTCTGTCTGATGTGGATTTCCAGCCAAGCTCTGCACCGGCTCCCACCTCTGCTTCATGCTAAGCTGCCCCGATGGATGGTGTGGGCCTGTCCTGGGATGCTTCCCCTTTCTAGGGGGAGCTCAGGAAAACATGAGGACGCTTACTGCTCTTGCATCCCCCCTCCCCCCATTAACAAGACAACCGGGATGCTGCAGGCTCTCCTTCCAGCCTGATTCCTTCCCGCCCCCCCCCCCCCAAGCCCTGGGATAATATTTATATACAAATGCTGGCTCCGGTCTCCACCCAGGAAAACACCAGCTGCTATTGAAAATCTTTTTTGCATGTGATAGAGAGCAGAGCACTGGGCCTCACGTGGGCCTCCTTGAGCTTCTCTGGAGGGTGGTAGGGAACAGCAAGTGGGTTTTATTTGTGTTTTTCAAAGTCGTCCCAGGGCTGTGTCCAGGCAACTGAAGGCCTGTCAGAGCCAAAAACGCCCCATTCCTTTTTAGAATAGACAAAGGGATTAGGTGTCCCGGGGACTTTAACAAATGCATTGTTGGTGGTTTTGATTGAGGTTTCATTGAGGGAAGGCGAGTGCAGAGAAGAGGATGCCTGAGTTCCCGGCTGCCAGTGTTGTGAAGATGCCTGGAGACAGGCATGCATAAACTCTTGGCCGTGATGTAAATTAGTGCAGCCTCTTGGAGAGAAATTTGGCAGCATCTTTCATAAAAAATGAGTGTGACCTTTGAGGCAGCAATTCCACTCCTTGGAAACTATCCTAGAGTGATGTTTGCCCCTGTATACAAAGATCTCTGTGCAGAAATGCAAAAAAGTAGGAAATCACCAATGTGTCTCTCACCAGGGGATGGGCTTAGTAAATGACAGTTCATCCAAATGAGGGAACACTATATGACCATTAAGGAAGACAACAAAGTAAATACAGTAGTTCTCCCCCTCCCCCTCCCCCACCATTGAAAGGTTTGCTTTTTAGAGTTCCAGTTACCTGTGGTCAACTGAAGTTCAGAAGCAGCTGACCTTCCTGAAGAATCTGCAGAAGTAGCCTGATGCTATGTCCCGATGCCTGCGCCATTCACCTCACTTCATCTCATCACATGGGCATTTTATCGTCCCACATCATCACAAGAAGAAGGGAGAATACAGTACAATAAGGTATTTTGACAGAGAGGGAGACCACACTCACCTAACTCTTATTACAGTATATTGTTATAATTGCTCTATTTTATTATTGGTTGCTGTTGTTAATCTGTTACTGTGTGAGTTCTTTTTTTGTTTGTTTGTTTATTTTTGAGAGAGAGAGAGAGAGAGAGAGAGAGAGAGAGAGAGGGCATGAGTTGGGGAGAGGCAGAGAGAGAGAGGAAGAGAGAGAGAATCCCAAGCAGACTCCATGCTCTGCACTGAGCCTGACCCAGGGTTCGATCTCACAACTGTGAGATCATGACCTGAGCTGAAATCAAGAGTTGGACACTTGACTGTCTGAGCCACTCAGGCACCCCTGTGCCAAATTCTTAAATAAAATTTCTCACAGGTATGAATGTGTAGGAAAAAACAGTATATATAATGGTTTCTAACATCTATGGGGGTCTTGGGATGTATTATTGACTGTGAATAAGAGGGGTTTGGTGCAGTGGGAATGGCCAACAAACAGACAGTACTTACTCCACACAGAATTCTAAGTTCTGTACTTATTTTATAATATTTATGTATTTATAATATTAACTCATTCAATCTTCACAACAATCCTTTGGTTGCTATTAGAATAATAGACAGGGAAAGAGATGTAAAGTTATTTGCCTAAGATCCCATACCTAATGAGCTGGGCTTCAAGCTGGCTGGCCTCAAGTTCTAGAACCACCACACAATGCTTGTAACTCCAGATAAAGAAGGAAAGATGCCCTTGAGTTATTCTTTTTTTTTTTTTTTTTTTTTAATTTTTCTTAGTGTTTATTTTTGAGAGAGAGAGGACAGCATGAGCGGGAGAGGGCAGAGGAGAGGAGAGAGAGACCCAGAATATGAAGCAGGCTCCAGGCTCTGAGCTGTCAGCCCAGAGCCCGACGTGGGGCTTGATCTCACAGACCGCGAGATCATGACCTGAGCCGAAGTCGGACACCCAACCGACTGAGCCACCCAGGCGCCCCGCCCTTGAGTTATTCTTAAGTGAAAAATTTAAGTAGCAAAGAGTGTGATTTTATTTATGTAAAAATAATTGTTTGTGTATGTGTATGTGCACGCACATGCATGCACATGTGAATGTATCACATGTATATGTAAAATTCAAGATCCGGAAGAATACATATATCCAGGCAGTAGTTCCCTTTAGGGAGGCATAGGAGATGGGGTATATAAAGAGTACTCTTTTTTTTTTTTCGTACTATTAACTAGATATAGCTTTATATTTTCTTGAACGAGTGCTTTTGGAATTTTAGGAACAATAAGTTTGACCACACTATCAAGGTAATGATAATAAAATAATCATTTTTTAGTTTCTTTTCTTTTTTTGTTAAAAAAAAATTTTTTTAATGTTTATTCATTTTTGAGAGACAGAGACAGAGTGTGAGCGGGGAAGGTGCAGACAGAGAGGGAGACACAGAATGCGAAACAGGCTCCAGGCTCTGAGCTGTCAGCACAGAGCCTGATGCAGGGCTCGAACTCATGAACCACGAGATCATGATCTGAGCCAAAGTCGGACGCTCAGCTGACTGAGCCATCCAGGCGCCCTTGTACTTTAGTTTCTATTTCTAAATGGTCCTTAGAAAGGAGAGACTTCCTATAATCATGGGCTCAGAATAACCCTTGTGATTAACTACAAAGTAAAAGATGCAGAGGCAGCCTAATAGACAGGGCTTGTGATAAATTAGATGAAGGTAGTCCAAGTTCTTCGGATTGGCTGAAAGGCATCCTGAGATAATTATTCTTACTCTCATTACCCTTGAAAGTCTTGCCTTCTCCTCGAAGCCTTTGCCCAGACATTGGAAGAGTCTGGTGATTTTTTCACACACAACCCCTCCACGTGCCCTCCTCACTCCCCTGCCTCTTGCATTTAATGTGTTTGTGTGATGCATTATTGTACCTCACATAAATACTCTAGGCATTTGAGCCCTTGTGTCATCACTTTCCCTTCAGGGTCATCCTGTCCCAATGCACTCATGATGTATTACATTTTTAGGTACTTTGCAACTTGCAAATCTTATTCCCATTTCATTATTTCAATTAACTGAGCATGGTGCCTTGTCACTGTAATGCACTTCACCCAACATCTTTTTTTTAGAGGTAAAGCAGGGGCTTAAGAGAGGGTCTGATGAGGAAAATGAAGGCTATCAAAATTTTGACACCCATTATTATTAAAAAAAATTTTTTTTTTATGTTTATTTATTGGAGGGGAGGGGAGGTACAGAGAGAGAGGGGGAGAGACAGAGAATCCCAAGCAAGTCTTGCACTGTCAGCACAGAGCCCGACACAGGGCTCAATCTCATGAACCATGAGATCATGACCTGAGTGAAATCAAGAGTCGGACGCTTAACCTACTGAGCCACCCAGGCGCCCAGACCCCCCCATTTTTAAATCCCAGTGTTTAAGTATTGATTTGTGAAATGTGACCTATCACAGACAATACAGAAAAATAACCAGAACGGTTCTACTTGCTATGTCTGGTTGCAATGTACCCAGTCTTCCCACATGTTTTATTTTAATTCTCGAATTAAGATTAGGGGATAATTTTTATCTCCCGTTATCTCCATAAGGAAACTGAGGCTCAGGGAGGTTGCATGAGGTCCTCAAAGTCGTACGTGTGGAAAGTGGGAGATGGATTCTCACCCAGGTCTGTCTGTCTGTCTTGTCTGTCTGCAAAATCTGAGTGCTGAGCACCCAACAGAGGAAAAATAGAAAAGTTTCACTCAAATAACACCTCCCTAACATACTGTTAGCAATTTAGTTTTATTTCCGTAGTTTTATCTATTTAAACAAAATTAATTAAGAAAAATACAAACTTGGTAATGGAGGATATATAAAATGTTTATACTGTTTTTCTTTTTCACTAACATCACAAAACTGTCATCTTTGTTGCTTTGTGATGTCATTTATTTTATTTTATTTTTTAATTTTATTTGTTTAATTTATATCCAAATTAGTTAGCATATAGTGCAACAGTGATTTCAGGAGTAGATTCCTTAATGCCCCTTACCCATTTAGACCATCCACCCTCCCAGAACCCCTCCAGTAACCCTCTGTTCTCCATATTTATGAATCTCTTATGCTTTGTCCCTCTCCCTGTTTTTATATTATTTTTGTTTCCCTTCCCTTGTGTTCATCTGTTTTGTCTCTTAAAGCCCTCAAATGAGTGAAGTCATATGGTATTTGTCTTTCTCTGACTGACTAGTTTCACTTAGCATAATACCCTCCAATTCCATCCACGTAATTGCAAATGGCAAGATTTCATTCTTTCGGATTGCCGACTAATACTCCATTATATAGATATACCACATCTTCTTTATCCATTCATCCATCGATGGACATTTGGGCTCTTTCCATACTTTGGCTATTGTCGATAGTGCTGCTATGAACATGGGGGTGCATGGGTCCCTTCGAAACAGCACACCTGTATCCCTTGGATAAATACCTAGTAGTGCAATTGCTGGGTCTGAGGATAGTTCTATTTTTAGTTTTTTGAGGAACCTCCATACTGTTTTCCAGACTGGCTGCACCAGCTTGCATTCCCATGTGATGTCATTTTAAATAATTGCATACTTTTTAAAACTCAATACCAAAACCCCATAATTACCTGATTAAACTGGGCTGGACATTGAGAGAGCATTTCTCTAAAGAGGACAAAGAGGCTGACAGGTATTTGGTAAAATGATCAATGTCACTACTTATCAGGGAAATGCAAATCAGGCCACAATGAGATACCACCTTACACCAGTCAAGATGGCTACCCTAAAAGAAAAAAAAAAACAGTGTTGGCAAGGATGTGGAGAAATTGGAACCCTTGCAACTGTTGGTAGGAATGCGAAGTGGTGCAGTTGCTATGGAAAACAGTATGGAGGTTTCTCAAAAAAAATTGAAAATAGAAATACCATATGATCCAGTAATCGTGCTACTGAGTATTTACTGAAAACTATTGAAATCAGGATCTCGAAGAGATATTAGCACTCGTATGTTCACTGCAGCACTATTCACAACAAAGTGTTCCATCAACAGACGAATGGATAAAGAAACTGGTATATTCATATAACAGAATACTGTCTAGCCTTAAAAATGAAGGAAGTTCTGCAATATGTGACAACATGAATGAACCTTGAGGTCATCATGCTAAGTGAAATAAGCTGATGACAGAAAGACAAATACTGCATGTTCCCCTTACGAGGTATGTGGAATAGCCTTCATAGAATCAGAGTGGAACAGTGGTGTTAGGAGCTGGGGGGGGGGGGGGAGGGGGGGGGAATGGTAATTACTAATCAATGGGCATAAAGTTTTAGTTATGATGAGTCAGTTCTGGAGACCCGCTGTACAACATTGTATCTATAGTCAACGGTAATGTATTATACACTTAAGAATTTGTTAAGAGGGTAGATCTGATCTTAAGTGTTCTTACCACAGTTAAATAATAATAATAATAAAGATGTGTATTGTTCCAGGAGAGAGCTATTCTTGGGAGGGATTCCCACACTTGGAATTGGTAGGTCATAGAATATAAATGTTTTTATGATTTTGCTATACATTGCTAAATTGCTTTTCAGAAGGGTTGTATTAATTTGCATTTCAGCCAGTAATTTTGAGTGTCATTTTCATCACGTTGTAGGCCTAAGTTATCATTAAAAATGAAAACACACAACGAATCTGACTTGCTTGCTAATATATACCAAACTGTTTCCTACTGGTTAGTCTGGAGAGTCGGATGAGGCTGGTGGTGGAGGGGAAGGGACAGTGAAGGGGATGTCTGTTTTCTACTTTTCCTAATGTGGTTCTATTAAAAATATCTTATTATGGGCACTTATTATTTTTGTCATATGTATATTTTAAAGTTTTTAGAAATAATTTGTCTTACAGAAGAGTTGCAAAAGTAATACAAAAAATTCCCTGTATGCCTTTCGCAATTTTTTTTTTTAAAGGTGAAATAATTAGAAATGTTCCCAAATGTCAATCCCTTACATCCACAAGGCAGACTCCTGGGCCTGAGAAGAATCTATGAAATCAGAATGTTTGTCGGTGAGGGTGAAATGCATTTAAACAGCCTCTCCCGGGGGCACCTGGGTGGCTCCGTTAGTTAAGCATCCGACTCTTGGTTTTGGCTCAGGTCATGATCTCCTGGTTCGTGGGTTTGACCCCATGGGCGGCTTCATGCTGACAATCAGGAAATTGGTTGGGATTCTCTATCTCTCCCTCTCTCTCTCTCTGCCCCTCCCCCGCTGGTGCACGCATGCTCGCGTGCGCTCTCTCTCTCTCTCAAAATAAATAAACTTAAAAAAGCAAATCAGAAAAAAAACTAACTTGCCTCTCCCTCAGGTAAAGTTCTCAGAGCCCTCAAGGGCTGAGAGCCACTGTTGAAAGCTTCTTCCTTTTCATTTTATTTTCTCCAGCAATATTATGGCTTCCTTCCTTGGAAAGCCCTCCAGTGTGCAAAGATTCGGAAGAGTGAGTGAAATCCTGAGCATCTTTGTTGCAACTTTTCACACTTTGTGTTGCTGCTGCTCTGCTGCTGCCAAGCTGTCTTGTAATTCGTTTTCTCAAAAGCCTCCTTTCTCTCCTCAAGCTAGAAAGAAGTACCCCCGAGGGAAGCCAGGTCCAGAGTGGCAGTGTGGAGGGTGGTGGTCCTAGTCACCCTTGCCAACTTCTTTGCTGGGTGTCCCAGGAGTGGTGGCTGGAGCTTTTCCCGTTACCTGGCTCCCTTGCAGGAGCAGCCCGGGGGGGCCTGATGGGGAGGCATCCCTCCGAATCTGGCGCCAGATCCTCCTGCCGTTTCTTTTGTTTAATGCTGATGCTTTTCCACAGTTTGTGTCTCTGGACACCGTGGGCATGTCCTTTCCACACGTGTGTTACATACTGGCCATTTGCCAGGTCATCTCCATAGAGGCTACTTCACCTGCCCCCATGACCTCCACTGTCCTCTCCACCTTCCTCTCTGCCCCAGAGATCTTCTTTCCAAACCATAGATCTGACCGTGTCAGCTAACAGCTTAGTGACTTAACGACTGTGAGAAAGAAGTGTGGGAAATGTGGCCAGCAGGGAGCCAAACTGGGGTGGGTGGAGGGAGCTTTAAGATGAAGGAAGGTTTATTGTTGTTAAATGTCTTTTAGTCCTAAGTTTATTGTTTCCCACATTAAAAAAAATATACAACGTACCAAGTGTTATAAGCCTATATTACCTTAGAAATGGGAAAACAGTTTTTTTTTAAGTATTTATCTATTTTGAGAAAAGAGAGAGAGAGGAAGACAGTGTGCACAAGCGGGGTTAGGGACAGAGAGAGAGGGAGACAGAGGTTCCATAGCGGCTCCACGCTGACAGCACAGAACCCAGTGTGGGGCTTGAACTCACGAACCACGGGATTGTGATCTGAGCCAAAGTCGGGACGCTTAACTGACTGAGCCACCCAGGCGCCCCTGGGGAAATTTTTTTTTTTTTTAAACAGTGTCCTATGGCTAATATAGACAATTTGGAAAATAAAAAAAGTGGAAGTGGAGGGGGAAAGTTGCCAGCAGTCCCACCAGCCAAATCAAGCTATTGTCTGCACCCAGGTGTGGAATAGCCTGGAGAATGAGGGCACAGGCCCTGAATTGGGCAAATCTGAGTTCAGATCCCTTTTCTCCTCCTTATTAGCTGTGGGCAACCACTGTGCAGCTTCATTATCTTCTCGGAGCTTGAATTTTCTTCTTGATAAAGGGAGGCCCTCCTCACTGCCATGAAGGTTAGGTGAGATAAGAGCAAAGCAGTTGGCAGGACGCTCACAGAGTAAGTGCAGGTTGTTTACCAATACGGCATAGTTTTGTTAACCATTTCTTTATTGTTCTGTAGCAATTACTTCACGTTCCTTGTTCCCAGAACCTATGTATGAACACTTTAAAAATTTGTTTTCTTTATGTTTATTTATTTTTGAGAGAGAGAGAGAGCTGTGTGTGTGAGCAGAGAGAGGGAGGACACAGAATCCAAAGCAGGCTCCAGGCTCTGAGCTGTCAGCACAGAGCCAATGCAGGGGCTCGAACCCACGAACCGTGAGATCATGACCTGAGCCGAAGTCAGACAGTTAAATGACTGAGCCACCCAAGCGTCCTGTGTATGAACACTTTTTATGTGTACGATGTCTCCCTTCTTCCCAGTCACTGTCAGTTACAACCATTTCCTTGGGAAGAGTCTTAGAAGGGAGATTATAAGGTCAAAGGGCATGAACTTGTATCAAAGTTTGTGACCTATACTGCCAAATTGGTTCTTGTGGAGTCCAGTTCTGTTTTCAGGGCAACTGATGAGACTGGGCTGAGGGACCTGGATTTCACTACAATGCATTGTAGCTGTTGATGTGCCTGACAGAGTTGGAGGAACACAGTCAGATCTGGAGTTTGAGTGGATTCATCTGGCTGCCATTGGGAGGGTGGATGGGGGCAGGGTCAATGTTACAGAGTTCTGTGGTGAGGCTCTGGCACAGGGCATTGGTGCCATAACCATCCATGAACCTGGTCAACGCCCCCATCTTTGGGAGTACCTGTGGTCACAGTCTCACAATCCCCGTTTTCCTTGATAAGTTACTCTACTTATGTATCCTTTGTTGGTCTAGCATAAGTAACTTCAGATTGTTTCTGTCCTTTGTGATCAAAACGAGAAGGATTTTTCATCTTCAGGGATCACAATATAAGACAGTAAGTTTGGGAGCTCTGGGATCACTGCTTGGATTGGGATCCCAAGCTTACCACTTATTAACTGTGATTTTGGGCTTCAGTTTTCCCAGTCTGGGAAATGCTACCTACCTCACAGGATTGAACAGGCGTTGTATATTCAGCAGAGAAAGTGCTGAGTGGTATTATTCTTTTCTGTCTCCTTTTTATTTATGTTTTTAAATTTTATTTATTATTATTATTATCATTCTTTTACTGAGGAAACCTTTATTGTTTGCAACGGGAATTAAAAGAGGAGGGGACACGACAGCCTCTGGCTCCAGGGGCGGCTCCCCGGACCTACTCTTTCGCTATCCCGGGATCTATCTCCTTTTTAAATTAAGGTTTTTTTGGTTGAAAGAAACTAATTCAACGTCTAGATTCACCACTTTCCTTCCTTCTAAACCTAGCAAGTTGCATAGGATTAGGAACAATACCAGGAAGCCCACTTTCCCCAAATATGTGCCCCTCGGAAATCGGGGGAGGGAGGGAAGGAGCTTGGGGAAGCCACAATGATGGACCACAACCATCCTGGGATGTGATACTTCAAGGGCTAAAACCAGAACAGTCGCTGACAACCGAGGATGCTTGGTCATCCTAGCGTGATGGTATTGGGTGACAGGATCCGGTGAAGTTCTCTCCAATGGAGAGAGAACCACAATCTGGAGTATTTGAGAAGTATGTCTTTTCCTTTGGTTGTTGTTTGGCAAAACCCACTTGAGCATTCATTTCACCTGGAACTTCTGGGGATGAATTAGCTGCCAGAAAGGAGGACCCACCCAGCTGGGGTGGGAGTGGGGTGGGAGATAATTAAGTGTCCTCCCAGGAAACAGGGCTGGGCACTTCAGTAGCTCCCAGACTCCTGGGTGTGAGTGAAGTGAGGCTGGGGGTTAGTGCACACGTTTTTCCCAGTCCTGGCTGGTTGTTCTGCTCTCCAGAAGCTCTCTTTCTTGGCCCAAAGAGGAGTCAGTAGCCCTGAGTGGACAAGGGTTTGTTCTCGCTTCTGCTCCATGTCCCTTCCTAGCCCTGCGTCTCTATGTGCAGCAACCCCCGAGACAGAGGCTGCAGGAAGCGAAAGTGACCATGTTTGGGCTGCAGGCGAGTGGAGGGGGTCAGAGTCTGTACTTCCTCTTCCAGCCCTTTGAAAAGCATTTTTAATCCGATTAGGTTTTCAGCAAACACTTGAAGGTTTGCCCTCCTCTGAGAGGCTCACAGAGCTGAGGAAGAGCCTTCCTCTGTTTGCTTTTCCTTTATGTGGAAACCTACTTGGGAGGTTTCTACATTCAGCTCCTCCCTCCCAGACTACCCCTGCCCTGAGATTCCAAGCAGGCCGGAATTCACCAACCACCAGGGCCCTGGCCATCCCCGTTGCTTTCCGGGCCTAATGAACCCTCATGCCCTCCAGGAGCACCACTTTGAACAGTGGGCCCAGGCCACTGCTCTGACCCACACTGGCCTCGTAAGTGTGCGGAGACTGGAGAAGTGAGCTGACGGCCACTGACACTGTAGACTCACCTCCCTCTTTCCTCCTGTGTGTGGAGAAAGCCAGGAAGATGGGGCCAAGATGGGCTTGGTTTTGGAAGGCAGAGAACTGACTTTCAGCTTCACACTGCTCCTCTTCCTCCCCCTTTTAATTAATTCAATTTTAACATAAGCTATGTGCCCACTGTGGGACTTGAACTCACCACCCCTGAGATTCAAACACCACACACACACACACAAACACACACACCCTTTTTAATTAAGCCCCTGCTAGGGGTAAGGCTGGGTGGTGTGGAAGGGAAGGAGGGCAGATGGTCAAGATAGACTTCTATGCTTTATTCTGTGTACTCAGTGTATTAGATAAGTAACGCATTAAATATACATATTAAAGTATATATTAACATACATATTAAACCAGGAAGTTCTCCCTTGTGATCAGGAGGCTCACTGCTAGGTAGAGTACAGGGTCAAGCTTGGAAGATTCAGGAATGACTTCCCAGAGGAGGTGGCAGGTAATGGTAAGTAGTTAGATTTGTTGATTCACAAATATTGAATGTCTGCTGGAGTCAGATACTGTTCTAGAAGCTAGGAGGCTAGTGGAGAGGCAAAGTGCGTATGACCATGCCAGGTCCAGTGGAGAGAGGACAGCTGAAGGAAAAGATCACGTTAGGTGGTGTTGAAGAAAAATTACTGACACAGGTTAAAATGGTAAGGAAAGACTTGATTCAGGACTGTTTTAGTAGGAAAGGAGTGAGTTCACTCTGAATATAGCAAAGACAGCTGGACATCCATGACCCACAGAATTGAGGGGGCCTGTGTATGGAGGAGACATTGAGGGTGGGGGAATTTTTGTCAAATCATCTGGATTCTTAGAGAAGGCCGGCCAAGCATGTTATACATCCAAGTGGGGGTGGAGGAACTTGGTCAGGTATCAAGGTAGGGGCTGATTTGCAGGACTCTTTGCTGAGAGCAGACCAAGGTGCAGGCCGGGTTCAGAAGAGGGCTCGTAGGAGCCTGACTAAAGTGTACTCGGGAGTGCTGGTGACAGAAGGTGCCGTGAATGAAATAAAGCAGGGTGTGCCTAGAGCAGCTAGACAGAGACCGGGGTTGCTTTTTATTAGACATGGTTAGCAGGCCTCTTGAGGGAAGTAATTACCCAACAGAAATGCAGATGGTGTGAGGGAGCCAGACCTTCCAGCACCCCAGTGCCCCAGGTAGAGTGAGACAGCAAGTGGGAAGCCTGGGAGGGTGGTTGGGGGTGTTAGAGCAACTATGTGGAGAAGTGGTCTGTAGGAAGTAAGTCAGGGAAGGGGTGTGAGCAGGGGGATAGAATCCTGCAGGTCTTTCTTGTAGGATGTGATCAGAGGCGTGGAGTGGGTGGCTGGAAGGATAATCTGGGCCCAGGGTAATGAGAGGGAGTTTTGCGCAGGGGTTCTGTGTTGCCCGGGCATAAAGAAGGAGCATGTGCCAAGGTGAGTGTCTGCCAGGGGGCCCAGAGGTGGCTGAGGACTTGGGTGGGGGCGGGGGAGATTGAGAGCTGAAGGGAAGGGGTGGACCATGTGGGACTTTTTCCTTCTCTTCAAGTCAGGGTTTCTCAATCATTTTAATGAGAGCCTCCTTCCAGCGGAAAAAAATCAAGCAATAAAGGGAGGAAATGCCTCTCCATTTAACGTAGGAGAACTACAGGAGACAAAGGAGGTTTGGTTGGAATAAAGTTGGAGCGGGCCTAGTTTGGCCGGCTGCCGGTCCTATAAATATCGCCCTCCTGGTCCTGGAAAGGCATCAGCGATGGCTGTTGCGAGCTACTGGGGAACATCCTTCCTGTTCAGATGGGCCAGGGGTTGGCTGCCTGTGCACATCCGCGCGCAAAGTGCCTGGAAGCAGGGGGTGAGCGCGCAGAACAAGAAGTTCGGGAGTTTGAGCCCACTCCTTTTACCCTCGGGGCCGGCCCCACTTCCTTTGGGGGCCCAGGCATCCCTCTGGCAAGTCTTCAGCTAAGCAATCTGCAGAAGTCGTTGGCCAGACTTAGAACTAATCCTTTGTGCCAAAGGGGTTGGTGGAGGGGAGGGAGCTCTTTGCCAGAACCAGGATGTTCCTTGCTAGTGGTGAACTCGCTTGCTGCCTCCCAGCCATCCCGCTGCTTTTCTTTTGGAAGTGGGGGAAATAGGAATGAGGGGCCAGTGTAATTCGGCAACATGGGAGTTAAAAAGCAGATGAAAACCCACAGAGTAACCAGACATTCTTCTCTTTGCATGCAAGATCCTGCTGAATGTTGGAAGAGGAAGGAATATTTTTCTTGCTTTTCAGACATTACATCCTGTGAGGAGAAGATTTGGAACAGATGGGGGCCAGGGGGACCTCACTGCATTTGCTTGTTTCCCCCTACCCCCTCCCACAACCAGAAATGGTTCATTTATTTTTCCCTAGTGAAGTTAATTTTTTTTTTTTTTTTTTTTTTTTTTTAAGAGAGTGTAGGAAAGTAAGATAGCAGGGGTCAGGGAGAAAAATCCACATTGTTCCAGAAAAAAAAAATCTTTTCATCACAGAGGCTTCTTCTAAGGCTAAAGATAGATAATTAACTAAAAATGAATTTTTTAGTTCATGGGGGTGGGACGGGATAAAGGATCCCTTACCAGATGGAGAAAGAGGCTCTCTGAGTAGTGAAAGGTAAGGAGTGCTTCTGAAATCTTGGGTACACAATGTGGGAAAAACAAAGTTGATGGTGTTTTGTGGGAGCAGCTCGGGTGTTGGAATGGTTTGTCCCCCCACTTTTGTTGGAGTGATTGCCTTGGGGAAGACCATGAGATTGGGGATGTTAAGTGGGCTCTGGTGTATTTGATTGGCTGCCACGGGGTTCCTGGTAGAGTGGGGTCCCTGACCTGGCTGCAGGCAGCGAGTCGTCTGGTGTGATGTTAGCCCCCAACCACAGCCGGTCCTTTTTGCTGAAGACAATTCAGACCACAGTTCTCCTTCCCCTGAACCCTGAAGGGGGCTCTGCCAGTGGAGTCTGACGGCAATAATTAGCAAGGGTGGACCTACTGAACTACCTCTGCTGTTGTATCTCTTCCCCAAAGGGAGTGTGGGGTGATGGCATGTGAACACGGAAGGGCCGAAAGAAGAGCATGGGGCCTCTGCGTTTTCCTTTATCGCCTTCCTTTCTGGCTCGTTGAAGCCTGTGACAGGGCTGTCTCTTTCTTGGGAGGGGATTGTGAGGTCCAGGTGTGGTCCACTACCTGCCTCTGGCGTGCTGTTGCAGAAGAATGTTCTCCAGAGTCGGTTCATTGAGGCAATAGCTACAGCAAGCTGATTCGGGAAGGGAAGAAGGAGGAGCTAATGGCTGTAATCTCAGGTTCCCAGTGGATAGAAAGAGCTCTCCTCCCCACCTAAGAGACCTAATTTAAAAATCAGTTGACAGGAGAGAAATAGGGCCCACGTGCCTACAGTGGGATCTCCCATCTTGAGTCTTTGATTTTTGTTTTTAAGTTTACTTATTTTGATGCATATATATGCATAAGCGAGGGGTGGGGGTGGAGAGAGGGAACCCCAAGCAGGTTCTACATTGACAAGGGGCTCAATCTCACAAACCATGAGATAATGACCTGAGCTGAAATCAAGAGCCACTCAACCAAACGAGCCACCCAGGTGCCCCTTGAATCTTCATTCTTAACTTTTAGAACTAGATAATGTGGTAGATGATATGTGATGGAAGCAGTAGGTTCTGCCTTTCTCTGTAGGGTTCAAATCCCCACAGACATAATGTGGCCGTTGGAGAGGATGCTGGAAGAGCAGCCCATATTGCTTGAGTACCATTACCTACTGGGCACTGCAGTTAGGACTTCAGGGGACACATCAGTGAATAAAATACACGTCCTGCTTCCCCAGAACCCAAATGCAAATATAAGAGCAATTAATTCACAGTGGAATCACCAAGGTTAGGCAAACATATACACATGAGACTGAAGAACCTCAGTCCGCAAGAATTAACTGAGCATCTGCTTACTGGTGAGACCCTGTGGATCTATCAGAGGATGGGATGGACAGAGTCCCCACCTTGTTGGATCTACAGCCTGGTGTGGTAGATGGCCTAGTCAAAGGCTCTGGGGATGTCTTCCTGGAGAAGTGATGTTTAAGTTAATCCATTAGTAAGAAGAGCTGACATTTGTTGAGTGTTTACTCTTAGTTGGCCTGGGCAGTCCTTTGGTCCTGCCATTTTTATTCCCTCTTTCACTTGGAAAAGTGCTATGTTGGTATCGGGAATCGTATGGCACTCTGCTGTGTGCCAAGCAAGAGCTCCACCATTAGAGTAGTTCTGGCTCATTCCAAGTGCTCGAAGGTGACCTATTTGCTGGTCATTTGACTTATCATTTAATCTTTATAACAACCCTGGGAGTGGTAGTTATTGGTTAGGAATGCTTTTGGTTGCAAGTAAGAGAAACCCCATGTAACAGTGGTTTTCGGAAGAATGGCATTTATTATTAACAAAACAAGAATTCTGGGGTTGGTAGTCCCTCAGGTTGGCAGTGGCTCACCCCCCTGACATCGAGGACTCAGATTCTTGTTTCTTTCTACTCCACTATCAAGGTTGGCCACGTAATTTGTGGGTCCCAGTGCAAATGAAAATGTGGGATTCCTTGTTTAAAAAGCAGGAAAAAAGTGCCATTTTAGGTACTAAAATGTAAAGTTTTTTCCTGTCTTTGTAATATTTGAGTGTGGTAATTTTTTATCTGCTACTTAATGTTCTAAAAAAGAAATTTATTTTTTTTTTATTTTAATTTTTTTTTTTCAACGTTTATTTTTTTGGGACAGAGAGAGACAGAGCATGAACAGGGCAGGGGCAGAGAGAGAGGGAGACACAGAATCAGAAACAGGCTTCAGGCTCTGAGCCATCAGCCCAGAGCCCGACGCGGGGCTCGAACTCACGGACCGCGAGATCGTGACCTGGCTGAAGTCGGACGCTTAACCGACTGCGCCACCCAGGCGCCCCTAAAAAAAGAAATTTAAATACTGATATATTAGCATGAGTTTTACCACTTATATTGTGCAGTGCTGTTTTAAATGTAAACATGAGAGCATTTAACTTATGTGCAAAATTATACACTTACATTCAAAGATAAGAAAATATTCAAGATACCTTTTTTAACGAGATGTTTTTCTAAAATGCTCACATTTATCGATGAGATGGAAAAAGCAAAACAAACTTTTGTAATTAGTGTTAAAATTGTAATCAAGATTTTTTAAAGCTGAAAAAGTCCTTTCAAATTTGGACTTAGTTTTTTTTGTTTTTTTTTTAAATTTAATATCTGGGGCATATGGGTGGCTCTGTCGGTTGAGCATCTGACTTCAGCTCACGTCAATAGCTTGAGTTTGTGAGTTCGAGCCCTGCGTTGGGTTCTGTGCTGACAGCTCAGAGCCTGGAGGCTGCTTTGGATTCTGTGTCTCTCTCTTTCCCTGTGCCCCTCCCCTGCATGCAGTCTGTATCTCTCTCTCTCTCTCAAACATAAATATACATTAAAAAATTTTTTTTTTAGTTTAACATATGCAGTTACAATGCTCAATGTCCATTTCATGTCCAAAGAATTAGTATTGGGGTGCCTGGGTGGCTCAGTCAGTTAAACATCTGACTGTTGATTTTGGCTCAGGTCATGATCTCAGTTTGTGAGTGGGAGCCCCACATGGAGCCCCACTGTGAGTGCAGAGCCTGCTTGGGATTTTCTCTCTTCCTCTCTCTGCCCCTCCCCCGCTTATGTGGGCATGCGCACGCACATGCGCTCTCACTGTTAAAAAGTAAATAAATTTTTAAAAATAAAATAAAAATATGAAAATAAAAATTAATATTATGCCTCATGCATGTTCTCTTTCATATGTATGTGAGACACATACATGCAGTATGATGTACTTTCACAAAATGTTCCTTAACCACCATGTGCAACTGGGGTTAATGTAGCTCTGATTTGTGATTACCTGTGGAACCATGAATAGGAACAGAAGCAAGAAAATGGGTATTCAGGACTCCTGAGTTTCTATACTTCCTTATACAAGAATGTGCTGCCTTTGTGTTGAGAGGAAGGACCCAAGGAGATCATGTGTTTTGTCTTCCCGAAGCGCTCCTGGCACTCAGATCCTCTCCACCCCACATTCATAGCAGTGTTGGTTTCCCATGGTGGGCAAAGCACAATCCACAACTTCTCATTTGGGATGCATCCACCTTTTTTTTTTTGGTGGATATAGGCAAGAGACATGACATGTTGCTTTGGCATCTGGATGGTGTTAGCCCTCACAGCAGATGTTGAGGGTTATAAGTCATGCTGTGTGACCCTCAGGGACAGAGGCACCCATATATTCTTTAACTTGATAAGTGTGTTGGTGATGAGATCCTCTAAAGCATGGGGTTTAGTGCAGGGGCCTCTCTTGACTGGTTCTAAGGGTAGTACTGTGTTCCCAGAAGTCCTCAACTGACTTTGTCTTAAAATTAAAAAACAATTTTTTTTATGTAAGTAAGCTCTACACCCAACATGGGGCTCGAGCTCATGACCTTGATATCCAGAGTCGCACGTTCTTCTGAGTGAGCCACCCAGGTGCCCCTTCTCTTTCTCTTAAATTCGACTGTCCTGGATTAATCACTGGCAAAAGGAAGATGGGTTTCTATAGCTTACTGATACTGGTCAGGATGCACTCCCTGGAATGAGCATGTGGCCTCTGAACAGAACTTGCTTTCTGTTAGGAAGAAGGGAGATAGCTGGGTATTCAACCAATATGTCCTCAATTATTATTCCCATTTTTTTCTGAAAGGGAAATTGAAGTTTAGAAAGGTTAAAGTCACACACCTGGAAAAGGATGGAACTGTGGTTGGAACTCCGGAAGCCTGACTTGGGATGTGTTTTGAACCATTCTCCCTACTGCTTCCCATGGCTGATGAGTCTTGTTGGAGAGTGAGGAAGTAAAGAGGTCTGGAAGAAATATTCTACACAGAGGTGCAAGACCAGAGGGAGGCAGGAGAAGACATGATATAGCTGAGGATTGAAAGATATTATGAGAACTGTGAGCATGTTGTATGAAGGGGGGCTTCGGGGGATAAGGCTGGAGAACAGATGCAGCCAGGGCTGTTGGGTGGAGATAGGAGGTGGCAAGATGAGAAGCAGGCATGGGTCAGGAGGTTGTTGCAAGATTACAGTAGGGCAGACACAGTGATAACTGAAATAGCGGAGGGAGAAGGGAATGTATGCAATCAAAAGATATTTAGAAAGAAGAATTGAGGGGCGCCTGGGTGGCGCAGTCGGTTGAGCGTCCGACTTCAGCCAGGTCACGATCTCGCGGTCCGTGAGTTCGAGCCCCGCGTCGGGCTCTGGGCTGATGGCTCGGAGCCTGGAGCCTGTTTCCGATTCTGTGTCCCCTCTCTCTGCCCCTCCCCCGTTCATGCTCTGTCTCTCTCTGTCCCAAAAATAAATAAACGTTGAAAAAAAAAAAATTTAAAAAAAAAAAAAAAAAAAAAGAAAGCAGAATTGATAAGATTTGAGGATGTACAGGTGCAGGAGAAGGGAAAATCAAGAATGACACCTGAGTTTTTGTCTTGGAACTGGGTTGGTGGAGTGCCATTCAGATACAGAAAACAGGAGGTGGTGCCAGGCAAGGTGGTGAAGGACAATGAGTCCACCTTTTTTTTTTTTTTCAAGTGTGATATTGAACATGTTGAGTTCAAGGACATATAGTGGAGCTGTCCTATGGACTTTAGAGTCTGAAACTCAGGATAGAAGTCTATGCTAGAGAGATGTGGGCTTCTTCATGTACAACCTGTGGATTCCACTGTAGGTGAATGTGTAACACGTGAAAAGCAAGTCTAGAACAAGCCTCAGAATCCCAGTATGTAAAGAAAGGGGGCCCACAGAAGCAAGTGGGAAGTTGCTGCCTCCATTAGAAGCCAGGAGAATTTAGTGTTAGTAAAGCCAAGGAAAGATGGCTTGAAGGAGGGAAAGGTAAGGCCTGGGAAATGAGTGCCAAGGTAATGAAGGATTGTAGTGAGGGGTGGGTCCTAGAGTGGCCACAGCCTGAGAGCAGCCAGGTGGCCGGACTCTGGGATGTGGGAAGGTAGAAGGGATGTGGATGGAAGGTAGTGGTAGGTATAGAGCTATGGGAGGATCCAAGGAGGTTTAAAAAGAAAAAAACAGGAAAGCCTTGAGCGTGTTGAATTCCTGGTGAGAAATAGACTTCTGGTAGACCGCAGTTGCAGATACAGAGAAGAGGTGGGTAATGAATAGCACAAAGTCCTGCTTGGGGGGTTAGGAGGGGGTGGGATCCAGGGCTCAGATGGGGAGGGTACTCTGTCCCAGGGAAGGATGTGGCTCCCTTTGGAACAGGTGGGGAGGAGGCAAAGGAGGATGTACACGTGGGAAAGTGTGTGGCACCAAGAATTTGAGTTTCCTTTTGGATGGTTCCTTTGCTTTGTAAGGCAGCAGAAAGAAAAGAGGAGGCGGTGGGTCAGATGGTTAGGAAAGCTGAGCTCTGAATCGTGGCCTGTAAAGAGAACTGACTGGGGAGCAGGAGCAGCTCTACCGTGGGCCGCTTGCATAGCCACACATGTCTCCGGTTTAGAGGGGTTTTGTGTTTTGTTTAACGCTCTGCTGCCACGGTCTTGAAATTATTATTTTCTAAAGTTTATTTATTTTCAGAGTTGAAGAGAGAGAGAATTTGACTAGTTTAGGAGCAGAGAGAGAATCCCAAGCAGGCTCCACACTGTCAGTACAAGAGCCTGAAGCAGAGCTCGAACCCACCAACTGTGAGATCATGACCTGAGCCGAAATCAAGAGTCAGATGCTTAACTGAGCCACTCAGACGCCCCCTTGAAATTCTTAATTTATCTAATGAAGAGCCCCTCATTTTCATTTTCTTTTTTTTTTTTTTTTTTTTTTTGGTGTAAATATATCCCATGTAATACTTGGGACACACATGGAAAATGACTCATTGTGCATGTGAAATTCAGATTCCATTATATTTTGTCTGGTGACCTTAACTGCAACTGGGAAATTATGTGGCTGGTCCTGCTGGAAGGCCTAGGATGACAGTGAGGTGGTGTCACAGGCCCCCGGAGGTTTCCTCTGTGAAGCACCCAGTGGTGGTGGGTGTGGAGACCTGTTTGGTCTGGAGACCTGGTGGGTTTGTGGTGGCTGTTGCTTATGAGGCTGTGCAGCAGTCTTCCCAGGTCCCTGCCACCTGTATGTCCGTGTGGAGAAGGCAGACGGTGCGGGATGCCTAGATTCGATAATTTACCGTGTCCCTTGGGTGAAACCCAAAGGCTTTACCTTGGTTTGTGAGGTTCTGTCTTCCCTCCCCTTTCAACTCCCACCAGGCTGTTCTTCCTGCAGCCTCTGGTCAGCTTGCTGCTCCTCAAACACTCCAAGCAGGTTTAGCCCCTGGCTGCCACTGTGGCATTCCTTCTGCCTGGAATGTTCTTCCTGCAGGTAACCTCAAGGCTCATGGTCCTTATTCCCTCAGGGTCTCCCAGAGACTTTCCCTGACCGCTTTTTTACAAAGCATCACCACCTCCACCTTTTGTACTGTTCCCTTTTGACTTCTGTCATTTCTCACTGCCTGATATACATTTATTTTGTCTCTGCATTAAAATAAAAGCACATGAGAATAAAGACTTTATCTTGCTTACTACCCCTGTTCCTAGGCCTAAAAATTTGTTGAACTAATACATAAAATAATGTTATATCTTATCAGCATTTTAGGTCAAGTTTTTATAGGTGAATTTTTAAAAATCTTTGTGTAGGGCCACCTGGGTGGCTCAGTCAGTTAAGCCTCCGACTTGGGCTCAGGTCATGATCTCGCAGTTTGTGAGTTCGAGCCCTGCATCGGGCTTTGTGCTGACAGCTCAGAGCCTGGAGCCTGCTTCAGATTCTTTGTCTCCCTCTCTTTCTGCCCCTCACCTGCTCATGCTCTGTCTCTCTCTGTCTCTCAAAAATAAATGTTTAAGAAAAAGTAAAATCTCGGTGTGTATGTATCAATGATGCTCAACAATCAAAGGAATGAACTGATAGGTGCACCAACATACATGAATCTCAGGTACATTATGGTAAGTGAAAAAGACTCAAAAGGCTGCACACTGGATAACTTCATGATATTCTGGAAAAGGCATACTAAGAAGGTCATAAAACAAATCAGAAGTTGCCAGTGGCTGGGAATGGGGGGAGGGATTGGCACAAAGCACTTGTTTGGGGTGATGGAAATGTTCTAATTTTGACTGTGGTGATGGGTACACAGCTCTGTGTATTTACTACAATTCATGGAACTCTTTATGACAACGGGTGACTCCTGTATGTAAGTCATACCTCAGTAAACTTAACATTGTTCTCAACATGGATTTTTGTTACAGTATTCGGGCATTTCTTGTGTGAGTTAGCTAGAGATTCATTTTGCCTGGTGGCAAAGTGACCCCAGCCCTCTGGTGTCACTCATGTGTACTGCTGCCATTGAATGCCTGTGCCAAGGAACTGGTTTGTTCTTCAAGACAGAGAGAGATTTGTTTGGGTGGAAATGTGTTGTTGATTTCATTCCCAGGATCTCCCACTCCCTTCTAGGAAGAGAACACCTTTTCCTGTGTAGTTGGGTGGGGCTGACCTTTGCCCTGTGTCCCTAGGAGTGGTTATGTGATCTGAGCAATTTGAGTCCTATCTGGCACTGTGCTGCCAGAACTCTGGAGGAAGATGGTCTATTTTTGTGGGGATTGGTAGGATGTGAGTGTGAGGCTTTTAGTGGGTATCTTGTTCACCAAATGGAGAAAATAGAACAGATCGGGCGCTGGTATTTGAGCCCCTGAATCTAGCCATGCCTGAAGCTAAATATCTACCTGGGACTCCCCAGTGATAGAAGCTAATGAATTCCATTTTCCCCCACTTAAGTCAGGCCAACTTTGGTGGCTTCTATCAATCACAGCTGAGCAAGTTCTGACTCACAGTATTCTGGTTGAAAATGAGAAGTTCTTGACCTATGCAGTGATAGGAGATTAGACCACTTTAACTGAATTAATGAGTTGTGAGAGGAAGTTCTATTTTCTCCGAACCTTTTTATTATGGAAGCACAAGTACAGAGGGCTGAGATGGGGATGAACGAGGGAGATTGAAGGGTGAGTGGCAGGCATCCCCCTGGATAAATGGGGCTGGGGACGCTAGGATGTCCTTCCCTCCCGGTTGGGGTTCCCTGGCTGGCTGAGGAGGGCCTGGAGTCAGCAGGCAGAGGGATTAGGGGAGCCCGGGACTGTAAGCCAGCTCCAGGCTCTTGACTTCAACTTTGTACACCTCGTTACTGATGGGTTGCTCACCCCAGGGCTCGTGAGACCCTCATCAGAGGGGACAGCCTCCTTTGGTGACACTTTGATGAAAACGATCAACCATCTATAGCTTCATTTGCTCAAAGGTAAAAGGCTGGGCTAGACAGGGGCTTGAGAATCACTCAGTGTCTCTTGTAGACTTGGGCTTTGATCTGACCTTTGCATGAATGGCAGATGACAGATCATTTTGGGTAAAAGGACGAGAGGAAGCATAAAAGTAGGGCCTAGGGACTGAAACTTGGTTAGGGGTCAAAGATGGCAGTGTGGAAGGAAATTTCTGAATGCTAGCCTGGGCGCAGGGCCTGGGGCAGGCTTCTGGCTAGAGTTGTTAAGTGCCTTTCACGAACTGGAAAGAAGGAAAGACCCCCCCCCCCTTTCAAAAATGTCTTTCTTTTTAAAAATAATGTAGGGGCGCCTGGGTGGCGCGGTCGGTTAAGCGTCTGACTTCAGCCAGGTCACGATCTCGCGGTCCGGGAGTTCGAGCCCCGCGTCAGGCTCTGGGCTGATGGCTCAGAGCCTGGAGCCTGTTTCTGATTCTGTGTCTCCCTCTCTCTCTGCCCCTCCCCCGTTCATGCTCTGTCTCTCTCTGTCCCAAAAATAAATAAACGTTGAAAAAAAAATTTAAAAAAATAAAAATAATATAGAGTTTTTCTGAATACAAAGTAATCATCTGTTTAAGAATTTTGAAATACAGAAAAGTACACATAAGGAAACAAAACCACCTGTGATCATGATACTTCCAGAGATAACACTGGTAGGATTTTTGTCGCTTTCCAGTATTGATTTTAGTACCCTTGTGTGTATTTTAAATATATGAGAGATGGCCTATAAATAAAATTTGACTTTACTCTGTATATAGATTTAGAATCTGTGTTTTTTCACTTAATGTATGATAGAAGCATTTTCCTATATATTTTTACATCTCTTTTTACAGCCTGATTTTTAATTGTTGTATTCCACATTTAGATGTATTCCTTTTATTGGATAGAAGACTGTTTCTAATTTTTTAGGATTATAAAGCAATATTGTGGTTAAATCCTTACAGATATCTTTGTGCACATCCTTAAATAATTTCGTAGGACAGAGCTTTAGAAGTGGAATGGGCTTAGAAGTCAAATGGGATGTCCACATAAGAATTTTTGTTTTTATCTGGCCAGGTTACCCCTGTTAAGTTAGGTGGTGCATGGAGATTCAGAATTCTCAATATCTGGCCCTTGCTGGATATTGCTGAATTTTTAGGAACTTGCCAGTTGATATGTGGGAAAAGCTTTTTCTGTTTTATTTTATTTTTTTCAAATGTTTATTTATTTTGTGTGAGAGAGAGAGTGCATGCACGCACACGCAGGGCACAGGCAGGGGAGCGGCAGAGAGAGACAGGGACAGAGGGTGTGAAGCAGGCTCTGCCCTGACCGCACAGAGGCCAAGGCGGGTCTTGAGTCACAAACCATGAAATCATGACCTGAGCTGAAGTTGGATGGCTCAACCGACTGAGCTACCCAGGCGGACCCCTCAATTTTATTTTAATATGCCTTTTTTTATGGTTACAATAAGTCTGAACTTTTTTTTTTCCATAGAATAATAGCTGTGTGTGGTGTGTGTGTGTTTACTGATTTATAGGGATTCTGTTTATAGTAAAAATATTAGCCCTTTGTGGGTACTGATATATTTTTAAGACTGTGGGGAAATGTTTTAATAATAGATCTTTTATTGAGGTCAAGGTAGAATGCTTGATTGGCTGGGTGGGGGTGGTGGAAATCTGATGCTGCCTACCCCCTTTTGTATACAGTATAATCTAGAAGTATAACGTATCTCAGGATGTTAAGACGTCCTAGAGCACAGCCTGGCCATTACCTTTGTTTCACAGACAGTTCTGTTTTCAGCCAGAGAGGGGGAACTGGCTCAACCCCCCAAAGCTGGCTATGTGCCGCAGCTCCAGTTTGCATGCCCTGGGCTTTCTGTGTCTTCTCTCCCAGGCTTCTAAATCTTCCTTGTAGGCATCTGGTGCCTGCAAGCTGGTTTTATACAAGCCACTCTACTAGAAAGCAAAATCTATTTGAAAGCTGTTTCAGGTTTTTCCAGAACTTCCAGTTTTTTAGAATCCACCTGTTCCCTTTGCCCCCAGCAATTAACATTTGAATTTCTCAATCTGCAGCTTCCTTTGTACAGTGCAGTGACTGAGTCCAAAGGGACCTTCCGCCAGGGGATTTTAGTTCCTGGGAGAGGGCTGTGGAGCCCTTCCTCTGACCTGGGGCCAGCCTCCCCAGGAGAGCTCCTTCTGCACACTCCTCCTGCGAAGCAGCAGCAGGTCGCTGAGGATGTGGATTCTCTCCACCTCTCAGAGGTTCTTTCATATAAATATGTTCATACAATTTTCTCCTGCTGCTCTTTTTCCTGCAAGAGTGAAGTTAGAGGCTTCGGTTGCTAAATTTAGCTCTTGCTGACGCACTGGCTCACTCTAGCAGTCTCCTCGGGTCTCAGTGTTGCTCTTACCCTCCCTCTTTTGCTGGTAGACGAACACCATCACATCCTACATAATACTTAGCTCTGAGGCGTTTCCAGATGGGAAATGCATTTCTTTATTTTCATAGCTGTGTTCTCGGTGTGAATGGACTGTCGTGAAGGTGGGGGCTGGCAGCCCGGGGCCGGGGGGGGGGGGTAGGGGGCTGGCAGCCAGCCTATGAGAAGCAGAAGATCCCTAGGGTGGTGACAGGGAAACCAGTGCAGTTCTTGCCATAGGTTTTCTTGCCATTGGGAAGAGAGCGCGGTGGCTCTTTGGGGAGATCTGGGGGTGGTATTTGACTGGGATGTGAATGGAGAGTTTTCACAAAAGGGGAACCCTCCTTGAAGCAAGCCTTAGTATATTGTTAAAGAAAATTGTTCTGACACTTGTTAAAATGAGGCAGATTTTATTCAGGGTATTGCAGTAGGAGAGAAACGGGGCTCAGCTTGGAATACAGCAAGGACAAGTGCGGATTTATCACCAAGAGCAGAATGAGAGGCTCACGGAATGGAGAATGGATAAAAGGAGAGATCCAGGGTAGGGGACTTACACATCAAAGTTAGGGGAGTCTCTCTAAACTGATGTAGCAGATTCTGGCTAAGACTGGGCTGTGCAGGCCCAGAAGGATGGAGGCAAAGTCAAGGCCTGGTGGAGAAGAGGGCTCAGAGAAGCCTGACTCAAGTTTGATCAAGGAGAGCATCTTTGTCAGTCCCTCCTGTGTTCAAGGACAGAAGAGACCCTTTTCTTTCTTCAGAATGATCTAAGTGCATTTCTTGTTTGGTTGCCTTTTGTTCATTGAGTACCAGCAGAACCATCTGTTGGACTTGGTAGCAGAGGACATTTGCTGGATGGTGCAAACTGTCAGATGTTTAAATGACGGGGACTCATGCTCTGCAATGGTGAGGGGTCCTTGATGTTTTTATCCAGCCTTCCAGCTTCAGCCTGCAGAGTTTCTTTAGATCTTGGTGGGGGAACTGATAATAGGAACTGATCAGTCAGGTTGTAGTTCTCAGTGAAGCCAGGTCAGGAGAGCGGGGAGAAAATTGGAAACAATAAGAATTGAGAGCTGGGTAAGGAGTGAGAAAATGTGCAACATGGCAGGCTGAAGTCCAGTTGGACAGGTGGGTAACACAGTAAAAACTAATTTACGAAGAGGTGAAAAATAGCTCAAGGACAATGAACCAGACCAGAATTTGATACCCACAAGGCTGTGCTATAGTTTCCTATTGAAACGTACAATTTCTACAGCATCTAGCCCTGGTCACTGGGTGGGTTTGTTGGAATGTCACCATGGAAGGTAGCCTGGTGTCACGCAGGCCTGGCTTCAATCCCTGCACCAGCTGTGAGATGGTGAGCAAATTGGTTTAATAAATCATGTAATTTGTGCACAGGTGATACTGATGGGCAAGTAGAGACCAGAGTTCATGTACTTAAATGGGTTTGGCACTTATTGGTGCTGGTAGGAGTGGTGCATTGTGCCCTCTCGGCAGGGGAGGGCTCTTCTATGAGGCAGAGAGGGAGCCTCTGACCTAGACTTCAGTGCCCACGAGGCAGACCCAGCTGGGAGAAGGGCAAGGCTGGCAGTGGCCAATGGAGGCTTCTCCAGAGACACCTCTCACTGGCTGTGCAGGTTTCATTGTGTACCAGATGGGTGTGTATTTTGGCACTCCTCACATCTCAGGTAGGTATCCTTCATCCTACTGTGCAGATGAGATGGAAGCTTAGAGAAGGTAACCACCTGCTCAAACACACAGGAAGTGGCAAGGCAAGGATTTGAGCCCAGGTCTGACTGGCCCAGAGCTCATGCTCTCTGCCCTGTTGGGCACCCTTGGTGACCAAGGAGGCAGACCCACACTAGGGAGGAATGCTCGTGGGCAGTGCTGAGGCACAGGGATACAGTGGGTAATGGCATGGGCTTTGAAGTCAGACAGACTGGGGTTCAAATCCTGGCAATGCTACTACTTAGCTGTGTGAGCCTGGGAATTCATTTAACCTCTGTGATCTTTGTTTCCTCCTCTGTAAAATGAAGGTGCTGTTAACTATGCCAAGAGAGAGTATGAGGATATCATGAGAGAAGGTCTGCAAAAGCTTGGCATAGGCCCTGGGGTGTGATGAGCATTCAATCAATAGTGGCTGCTGTGGTGTATATGGGGGTTGCTGGCCTCTTTCTCATTCAGTTGATCCCCTTGTTGGTTTTGGGGAAGGGCAGACTCTGGAGGGCAAGTCTCAGACATAGGAGTAAACTTGGGCAGAATTGTCAGTCCCGGGGTGTGTCATTGGGAGCTGTTTATCAGAAAGATAACCATTGAGAGGCACCTGGGTGGCTCATTCAGTTAAGTGTCTGACTGTTGATTTCAGCTCAGGTCATGATCTTGAGATTTGTGAGATTGAGCCCCGTGTAGCATCAGGCTCTGTGCTAACAACGCCGAGCCTGTTTGGGACCTCTCTCTTTCTCTCCCCCTCTCTCTGCCCTTCCCCCACTCATTCTCTCTCTCTCTCTCTCTCTCTCTCTCTCTCTCTGTTTCTCCCTCTGTCTCAAAATAAGCAAACATTAAAAAGAAAGAAATATAACCATTGAAGATTGGCAGGATAAGGAGAAGACAGGCTGGGTACGATATTCCAGAGTGGTCCAATTCTGGTCTTCCTAGTGATGGTCCAAAAGAAGAGACTAGAATAGGGGTTCATTTGAGCCTAATGGGACCTCCTGTAGGAACCTAGCCTGGCAGACATGGGCAGGGTCCAGAGTTCTCTTGGGGAAGGAGGGATTGCCTGTGTCCCTGGCAGTCTCCACTTGAACCTTTCATATCAGCTTGCCCTCCAGTGGTCCTGTTTTTTTAGACCCTTCCCCCTAGAGAAGTGTGCTTGCCACATCCATAAACCATTGGCTGACACAATCTCAGCACCTGCTCATAAGGATGTGTAAGGATTCAATGCTAATGGATGTAATGCTCTTAGACTCAAGCTTTACATGTGAGGAATGCCTACCTTCTCTCTGTGTGTGGCTCATTAATAATTAGTTGACTCTGGCACAATTTTAGGTTCAGAGGTCAAGTGATAAGCCAACAAACAAAAAGTCCACACACTCACAGGGGTCATATTCTGATGGGGGAGGACAGACAAGAAAAATGTAAGCATATAGATTTGAATGCAATATTGGGGAACAGTACAGCAGTGGAATGGGACAGAGGGGTCTTTTGGGGGTGAGCAGGAAAGTGACCTGTAAGCCCAAACTGTAGTGAAGCAAGGGCTCCAATCATGAGAATGTTGGGGGGTGCATTCCCGGGAAAGGCCCGGGGTGGAGCTGACCTGGCTACAGCAGGAAGGCCCATGGGAGTGGGGGAAGGGCTGGGAAATGAGGTCAGGGTGGAAGCTACCAGATGACATTGGCCTTCTCACCATTGGAACCAGTCATTATTTCCAGATCTCAGGGAGGATTTAGCTCCTCCCTTCCCTGTGTGCTTCTTGTGCGCACGCAGCCACTTTGGCAGTAGTCACCTGGGGTAGGAATGGTTGTCTGTTTTTTCCCCACACCCTGAGCTCATTAGGCTAGGAACCGCGTCTGTCTTGTTTACACCTAGCCCCTAGCATGGAACATGTGCCTCACACATTTCAAAATGAATTTGAGGGGTGCCTGGGTGGCTGAGTCAGTTGAGTGTAGTGACTTCGGCTCAGGTCATGATCTCGCGGTTTGTGGGTTCGAGCTCCACGTTGGGCTCTGTGCTGACAGCTCAGAGCCTGGAACCTGTTTCAGATTCTCTGTCTCCTCCTCTCTCTGCCCCTCCCATGCTCATGCTCATGCTCTGTCTCTGTCTCTCCTCAATAATAATGAACATTTAAAATAAAAAAAATTAAAAAATGATTTGAGGGGTGCTGGGTGGCTCAGTCAGTTGAGCATCTATCTGACTTTTGATTTTGGTTCAGGTCATGATCCCAGGGGCATGGGATTGAATGCCATACTGGGCTCTGTGCTGGGCAATGAGCCTGCTTAAGATTCTCTCTCTCTGACCCTCTGCCCCTCTTCCCTGCTTTGCTTTCTCTCTCTGTCTAAAATAAAATAAAACAAATAAAAATTTTAAAGTGAATTTTAGTGATGCTGCTGCTATCTACCCGGGTTTCTGTGCACCAGTTACCATGGTAAGCACCTTATATTTCATCATCCTGTTCCATCAGCCCCTCCTGAGGTGTTGTCGCAATTTTACCCCCAGAAGATACGCACTTAGGGTCTGCTGAGGTGGGATTGGAAGCCAGGACCGGAAGGGCCATGCTTTCTGCTCTGATAAAGCCTGGGGGTTGGCTGCATTCCGTGGCTTCGTGAGGGGTGGCCGCTGTGACCACTCTTCCCCGGGATGTGGTGTGCACTCCTGAGGGTCCTGGCATCACTTTGGCTTCGTGGTCCCACAGGAGTCACCTTGAGCCCTGCCTGCCTGTAGCATCGCATAGGGCCTGTGGGGTACCCTCAGACCTCCTCTCGGCTTCATAATCCACAAATGGAAAAGTGGCACTTAGAACGAATTTATTCAGGTGGGAACTGTGTAAGACATGGAAATAAGGCTTTTGAGCTGCTGCACATAAACTGGAGTGTAAATGAAAAGCTTTTTATTTGGTTTCTGAGCCAGACTTTGAGAAGCCAGTGGGCCGTGTGGTCTGGAAGCGCACGTTATGGGCAGTGGGTCGGAACAGGGGCCACTTTGACCGGCGAGGAGGGAGAATCGCTGTTGCACAGCTGGAACGGCCAAGAGGCCAGGACGTCAATAAACACAGTCGGGACACAGAAAGTCTTTTCCGAAAAGATGGGAGGCGGGGGAGAAGAGGAAAGGCCGTGCCTCACTCCCGGCGTATTTGAGAAGGAAAATGCTTGAGGTAACCCATGTTGGCAGCTTTTATAGCTTCCTCCCAGTAATGTGCCGGGCAGACCCTGAACAGGCTGGTGTTTTATTTTCATGTAACGAAGCCGAGTGGACCAGGGGCAGCTCTCCAGCAGTGGCTCGCCTGGGGCTTTGCCGGTGGAGCGAGGCGGGAGTGCTGGGTCCGGCTCCCTGACACCGCCCTCCTGCCTGCTGGGTGAGCCCCAGGGAGGGTGGGGGGCTGGATTCCCAGCCTCCCCTTCACGCTCACTCCTTTGGCTTGTCATGGTCCTTCAATGGGAGGTCCTCTAGGGTCAGTGCCAAAGAGGGAGGCGGCGGGTGGGGTGGGAAGGCAGCCATTCTGGGAAGAGAGGCACGGGTCTACACTGTCAAAAGTGTTGCTGCTTGGGAACTGCATAGGAACCATAGCACAGGGAACCCACAGAACAGTCTTTGTGCCTTTGGTTGCCACTTTCCAAGGCACTTTCCATGACTAGATTTAACCTGCATTTATAATCTCTTGTCTTTGGTAGTAAGTACATATGTGTGTGAGGTATATTTGGACATTGGATTACGTGTGTGGTTAAAAACATGTATCTTTCACATTAGTGACCCGCATGGGCGTGTTTTTTGAGAGCCAGGGGCTAGGGGAAACGCCCAATTAGCTGCTCTGAGATCCTCGGAACTCAGAAAACTCTGAGGTGCAGGTACGATCTGCTGTTTTATGTTCTTGTTATAGACCCCTTCCTGTTTTCTTCCACTTGATTATATGGAAACCAGATGTGTATCTTAAAATTTTTAGGAAGATCTTTTATCCTAAGAACTTCAGGTTTGTTTTTTAACCCGTATTAATTGTGGAAAAATTAGAAAATAGCAAAAGTAAGTAGATAAAAGTCCTGTGCATTCCCGTCATTCAGGGTGATTGCTGTTGCTGTTTGCGTGTTGATGCTCTTCTAGACTCTATCCTGATGAATATGTATTAATGTAAAATAAAATCTAATAAGTGATGATGGCTTAACATTTGAATGTTACTATTTGCCTGCACTTTACATGTGTAGACTAATTTAATCCTCAATAATCCAGTTGGTTTTTATTATTAAACCCATTGTACAGATGAGAAAGTTGAGGCCCACAATGATTAGGTACCTTAAGATCACATAGGTAAGTAGCCATGCTGGGACCTGAACCCCGGCAACCTGGTTCCGTAGCCTATGCTCTTAGCTACACATTACACTGACTGGCAAAAGAAAAGGATATGGGTGCCTGGCAGGCTCATCACTTGAGCACGTGAGTCTTGATCTTGGGTTGTAAGTTCCAGCCCCATGTTGGGTACAGACGTTACGTAAAAATAAATTCTTAAAAAAAAAAAAAAAAAAAGAAAAAAACTATTCATATCAATTTTAACTTGTTTTTTTTCACTTAATATATTATGAACCCCTTTGGATGCCAGTACTTACATTCAGAGCATCGTTCCAAATGGGTAAACTGTGATGGATACATCGCAAAAATGGAATGCTATTTTCTTGTGTGGCCATTTTGAGTAATAGTAATTATTACTGTATTTAAAAATAGCAGACATCAGGCCGCCTGGGTGGTTCAGTCAGTTGAGCATCTGACTCTTTATTTTGGCTCAGATCATGATGTCACCATTTGTGAGTTTGAGCCCCGTGTTAGGCTCTTTGCTGACTCTGTGGAGCCTGCTTGGGATTCTCTCTCTTTCTCTCTCTCTGCCCCTCCCCACCGCATGCATGCCCTCTCTCTCACCCTCTCTCAAGATAAATAACATAAAAAAAATAGCTAACTTCAAGGCTCTGCCTCATGCTGTGCTAAGAGCCTTGTGCGTATTCTCTAATTTAATCCTCATAGTAACTAGGGTTTCTTACAGGGAACAAGTTTGGAAGGATCAGGTGTAGATTTTCCATGGTGTATCTCATTTCCATTAAGCCTCAAATTTAGATTTTTTTTTTTTTAAAGTAGGCTCCATGCCCACCTGGGGCTTGAACTTAAAACCATGAGATCAAGAGTTGCACACTCAGTGAGTGAGCCAGTCAGGCGCCCCTGAAATTTAGATTTTGACTTATCTTCAAATAAAGTTAAATATACAGTAATAATATTTTGTGTGTTAATTTTAAAAACAACTTGTTATTTTGAAATAGTGTGACTCAGAGGGAGTTGCAAAAATAGTACAGAGAATTTCTGTGTATCCTTCACCCTGCTTCCCCCAATGATATATCTTCCATAACTGTAGTACACTGTCAAAACCAGGAAGTTTTTGTTCTCTGTTATTCAGTTTCTCTGTTATTAAAGTTAAATTGTTTAAAAAAAATAAACACAAAATACATCACACTTGATAATCTAGTTTGGTAGTTCTTTGTTGTTAAATATATAGGAGTCTCTAAGGGGAGAAGGCTGGGCCTCTCTCCTGCCTCAGACATGAACAGTGTTATCAGCTTCATTCAACAGGTAAGGGATAGGGGTTAGAGAGGGTAAGTCCCTTGTACAAAGTCACACAGCTTTAGTGCGCTTCAACAGCTGGGACTTAACCTTTCTGACCCTAAGATCCACTCTTGAGCCCCCACTCTCCCCAGCATCTTTTCTGGTTTGCTGCTGTTCAGGGCAAGGCTCTGAACATAAGTAGGGTGTTTACAGCATCCATGCATGCGTATGCACACATACAGGTATTCCTCCCGCTCTCCAGAGTTCCTTCTCTGAGACTAGAGAATGCCAGAGCTACAGAGGACCTCGAGTTGGGCATGTAGCCCAACGCCTCATTTAGTAGAGAGCAGTCACACCAGCTCGGGGGACCATGTGCTGCAGGCCACCTTCTCCCATAAACATGGTCATTTTTTTCCGTTACCTTTGGCGACTCTCCTCCAGTTGCTCGTTTCCACATTTGCTGACTTCCAGCTGCCTGGCTATTGGGTTTGCTCAGTTCCCTCCTGGAGGTGCTTGGGAAGCCCAAGCAGTGATGGGCTGAGCTGAGCCTCCTGAACTTCTCCACCCTCCTTCTCTTCTCCCATCTGCACACCCAGGGCCTCTCAGCCAGTGCCTAGGACTGTAGCGAAGAGCAAAGGCCATGTGCATAGGGAAGATGCAGGAAATAGATTTCTATAAACTCCTGTCCATAGGAAAAGATATTTTTACCCCATCTGAGTCCATCCTCCTCTTTTAACTGCCTTCTTTTCCAACCTTTATTTATTTATTTATTTATTTATTTATTTATTTATAAATGTTTATTCATTTTTGAGAGCGTGAGCGGGGAAGGAGCAGAGGGGGCAGAGAGAGATGGGGACAGAGGATCCCACACGGGCTCTGTGCTGACAGCAGAGAGCCTGATGTGAGACTCAAACTCACGAACCGCGAGATCGTGACCTGAGCCAGAGTCGGATGCTTAACTGAGCCACCCTGGAGCCCCCGTGCAACCTTCATTTAGAACTTGAGCTGTCAGCCCAGTCCACTTTGGCAACCCAGGAAGCAGACAAAGCCCATCCCCTTGCCTTCCCAACCACAGCCATGGCCTGGCACTTCAGCAAAGGTGATGTGTGGAACTTACCATTCCTGTTTAAGAAATCAGGGACCTGTCTAGTTGATCCCTGAAGTAACTGTGGCCAAATTTTTGTTGGATTTTATGCATAGAGCCATGGGAGTGCAGACCAGGATTGTTCCAGACACCACTTCAGAAATCCCAGGTGTGTGCCTTCCATAATGTTGCATGGATCGCCTGAGCAGTTGGGACCAAGCCCTTATTTGCTGAAGCTTCTGGCCACTGGTGGAGAGGTGATCCCGGGCCCAGGGCTGCCCCTGGTGGGGGCCAGGATGGGATGGGAGGCGATGAATTCAGTGGAGCACTGTCTGAAACTGTTATGAGAGATGGTCTTCAAGTTAAGCATGGCTTGCTGAGTGGCGTCAGCACCCTAATCTCATTACCTGCTGGGTCCTGTCCTCTGCCGTCCTCACAGGCAAGCAGAGAGAGACTGTATTTTCTCACCGGAAGCCCCTCAGCCTGAGAGGAGGAAACTAAGAGGGGATTAACTTGCCTCACTCTTGGACCTTCCCAAAGCTCAGTCTGCAGTTGAGACCTCTGGTATGCAGGAATGAATAGCTTCCCTCCCTAAACATGGGGAGGGGGAGCTACCGAGAGAACATTCCAGGCCAACAGGTGCCTGCCAGTGGAGGTCTTTCTGAAGGGTTGCTAAAAGATAGAAATATCAGTACTTCAGTTGCCCTAGTTTTTAAAGTAGATTCTACTATTGTAATATTCATTCATTCTTCCAAATTTGTACCATGAAAAGTACAGTACAAACGCAAATAAGACGGTCTCTGTCTTAAGGGATGAGCCAGCAGCAGCAGCAGCCCCTGGGAACCTGTTAGAAATGCAGAATCTGGGCCGCCTGGGTCGCTCAGTGAGTTAAGCCCCGGACTCTTGATTTCTGTTCAGGTCATGATCTCCTTGTTCAGGAGTTCAAGCCCCGCATCCAGCTGCAAACTGACAGTGCAGAGCCTGCTTGGGATTCTCTTTCTCCCTTTCTCTCTGTCCATCCCCTGCTATCTCTTTCTTTCTCTCTCTCTCTTTCTCTCTCTCAAAACTAAATAAATTAATTAAAAAAAAGAAAAGAAATGCAGAATCCCAGGGCCCTTCCCAATTATTGAATTAGAGCTTGCATTGTCTCCAGGTCCCCTGGCGTCTCACATGCCTCTTAGAATTCACATGTTCAGCACCTCCTTCATTCCTCCACCTGTGACATAAATCACTTGTTGATCAAATGAGTTTTCTACTGACTGTATATTTGAGTTGGCTCATGTGATGAAATCTCCTTGTCATCCCTATTGGAGTAGGAGAGAACTCACTAAGAAATAATTTCAGTGCAGTGTGATAAGTCTGCTAGGTGAGGTATAGGCTATGGGTTACGAAAGTTTTTCTTTCTTTTGATAAGAGTTTTGTTGCATACTGTGTGCGTGGGGCTCTGCTAGCAGAGGGTGTAATGTAAGGTCAGTAAACAGACCCCATGGGTTGGGGGAGGGGTGGATGATAAGCAGGATAGAAACATGCAAACAGGGTAACTACCCATGGTCCTAAAATGCTTTGCAGGGAAGAGACGGGGTGATAGGAGAGAGTGATGGTACATTGGGCATTCAGGGAGTTGAGGAACACATGAATACTCCCAGACAGCACATGAAAGGCACTTGATAAGGTTATTATTCTTCATACTGGGGTGTACATTTTATCTGCTAACGCAGATAGGTTTTTAAATTTTTTTTTAACGTTTTATTTATTTTCGACACAGAGAGAGACAGAGCATGAACAGGGGAGGGGCAGAGAGGGAGGGAGACACAGAATCGGAAGCAGTCTCCAGGCTCTGAGCCATCAGCCCAGAGCCCGACGCGGGGCTCGAACTCACGGACCGCGAGATCGTGACCTGAGCCGAAGTCGGACGCTCAACCGACTGAGCCACCCAGGTGCCCCGATAGGTTTTTAATTTGCAGCAGCGCATACTAAATTTCTGCCCCTAAACACAACTTCTCTTTTCTTGGCATGTGTGGGTGCAGCCTAACACTTGTCCGGGCTTTCCAGCCTCTCATCGTAAAGTCCACTTCTGCTGTCTTCTCTGCCTAAAACAAGATTCTAAACTGAGCACACAGGACTTCGGAGCCCTCCGGTGCTTGTCCAGTCCCCGTAGTCAGCTCTGATGCCTGCGTCAGCCCAGCTCTATGCTTTGGAGGAAGAACTTCTTTTCCTTTGCTTACATCCCCTTTCTGTCTTCCCTTGGAATCCGAATCCCATGTTCCCTTTTGAGTTGGAAACACATCCGACTGGACATCTTTATAGCTACACCTGATCACACCAGTGCCTGTGAGTCTCTCTCTTCCCTGATCTCCTACTTACCTGATGAGTGCTTGATCTGTGCCAGGCCTTGCACTCAGTGCGTGGCAGAAGTCCATGGGGGAATGCACGTGCTCCCCGCCCCTGGAGTGTGGGCACGTTGACTAAGCCTCTATTTACTGCATCAAATACAACACAGGAAAATTCCCTGGGAACCTATGCTGGGAAGGGGCCAGGTGCCTGGTACCTTGAGAGTCTCCAGTGAGGGGATCTGGCCTCAATGGGAAGGCGTTCCTGGGGGATCGAGGTCAAGATGCTGAACAGACCTGAACTCAGCACGAAAGGGCAGATGAACAGCATATGCAAAGGCAAGGTGTTGAGACAACCTGGGAAGGAGAGAGGTGAAAGTCTCCTGGGAACATGGGGGATCCCTGCACCCCCTCTCCATGACTTAAGGCTTCCCATGTAGCCCTGACTGCTTCCCCCCGCTCTAGCCTCTGTGGTCAAATTCAACGGTTATTCTCAAACCTCGTCTTAGTTGACCCACAGCAGCATTTGGCACAGTCATTCCTTTCTCCTTGAAACGTTTTTTTTTTGCTTGGCTCCCTGGACACTATGCTTTCCCGGTGGTCTTCCTGCCTACCTAGCAACTCCTTCTCAGACTCCCTTCTTGTCCTTGTCCTTGTCCTTGTTCTTCCTTCTGGCCTTCCCTGCTGAGGTATTCCAAACTTTTGTCTTCGGATCTCTTCTCTGTTCCTCACACTAGGTGGAATACCAGCTAGATCCTAGTTTAAATATCGTCTCCAAGTTTATCCTTTCCAGCTCTGACCTGTCTCCTGTCAGGCTCACATATCCATCTTCCTGCTCAACATTCCTACTCAAATATCAATATCAAAAATCAAGGCCCAAGTCAAATTTGCCTGCTTCTCCCCCAACCACATTTGTTCTTCTCAGTCTTCCCCCACCCCAGTAAATAGTTATTCAAGCCACAGTGTATTCAAGCCACAAACCTTGGAACCATCCTTGACCCCTCTCCTCCACTTCACTTCCATTCAGTGCTTCAGCAAATCCTGTCTACTTGGCCTTCAGTGTGTATCTGTAATCTTTGCACTTCTCACCACCTCCATTGCTACCCTTGGTCTAAACCACCTCTGTTTCTTGGCTAGACCATTGGGATCAACTCCTTCTAATTGTGCTTCTACTGTGACCCTGCCATTCTCAGCATGGCAGCCAGAATGGTCCTTGTAAACTATAATCAGGTCATGCCATGCTCTGCTCAAAATCCTTCAAAAGCTATACCATGTCACTAGAATAAAAGCCAAAGCCTTCACAGCGACCCATTTCCTCCTTCCCTTACACACTGTTCCAATGTGTATAAGGTGTATTCTCTTCCATGCATTCTTAGAAAATGTACATAGTTAACTTATGTGCAAGTTTCTGAAACTTTTAAGTATATAATTGTAGTTTAATATGTAAGTGGTATTGTTATAGATGTCATTCGGATTCTTTTTTCACCCAGCTCAGTATTTTTAATCTCATCTTGTTGCTAATGTATGATAATGTAACCAGCTACACACACAAGATAAAAAATTAATTTGATGCCATAATTGAATTAAAAAGGAGAAATGAAAGGAAATTAGTGTATAATAAAAGATGTAATTTGATATGTAAATGCACAGGCACAGATATACTAGAAGACATAATGAAATACATGCTTTTAAGGAAAAACTCTGGCTTTCAGAGAAGGAAAGATTTAACTACTGTTGTTGGAAGTTTCTATAAAGCTTTTGGTATTTTGAAGTAAGAGCTAAATAGATACTATGTGATAAACAGTTTCCGCAGGTGAATGTTTGGCAAGACATTTGTAAGTCCTGCAGGGCATAGTGTATGTGTGTATTTCCTGCACCTTGTGGGATCTCTAGTGTTCCCACCCTATTCTCAGTCACTGCCACACACAGAAGTGCCCCCACAGGTGTCTAACATGCCTCCTGGAGATGGATCACAGACCTTAATCTAAAGCCATGTTAACACCATAACATTTCTAGAAGAAAGCATAGGGGAAGATTCTTTGTGACCTTTGCTTCAGCAAAAAATTCTTAGATGCAACACCTAAAGATGAGCTCTAAAAATCAGAAATGGATAAATTGGACTTCACCAAAACTAAAAACTTTTGCTCTTCAAAAGTCACTGTTAAGAGAATGAGAAGATAACCCACAGAGTAGGAGAAAATATTTGCAAAGCACATTTTTTTTTAAGTTTATTCATTTATTTGGAGAGAGACAGAGACTGCACAAATGGGGGAGGGGCAGAGAGAGAGTAGACAGAGAATTCCAAGCAGGCTCCGTGCTGCCAGCACAGAGCCCGACGCAGGGCTTGAACCCATGAAACCGCAAGATCGTGACCTGAGTGAAACCAAGAGTCGGATACTTAACTAACTGAGCCACCCAGGCGCCCTCCCTTATAGTCTTCTTAACCTTTTTTTCTCTAGCTTATCTTATTGTAAGAATTATAGTATATAATTCATATAGTGTACAAAATATTTATTTGACTGTTTCTGTTATCAGTAAGGCTTCTGGTCAACCGTAGGCTATTTGTAATTAAGCTTTTGGGGAGTCAAATGTTACATACAGATTTTTGACTGTGAGAGGGTAGGCACCCCAACCCCTGCATTGCTCAAGGGTCAACTGTAGTCAAAACTAGTAAAACCCAGAAGCAACACAAATGTCTATTTACAGGGATAAACAAATTGTAATATATCCAAAATTCCCTCCGAGAGAGGGAATCTAAAGTCTAAATTTCTGCACTTCATGTTCAAGCCCTTCAATATCAATTTTCTTTCCATATTCTCTCCTGACAGGTCCCTCCTAGATGCCCTCTATGTCAAGTCTTCTAAGTTTTCTGAATACTCTAGCTGATTTTATAAGTGAAGCTTTGCAACTACAGTTGTTACGTCTTGGCTGGCCTATCCTTTATTTGGGTAGTTTTTCTTTTACATTTCTTTTTTAGATGATTTATATATGTGTGTGTGTAATCTCTCTGCCCAACATGGGACTTGAACTCATGACCCCAAGATCAAGAGTCACATACTCTACTGACTGAGCCAGCTAGGTGCCCCTATTTTGGCTTTCTTATCCTGTCACACCCCTTCTGAAGGCACCCCATATCCTCCAGAGTTAGATGCTCCTTTACGTAAACCTAGCAGAGCTCCTAAATATGATACAGAATTCATTTGTGAGTATGTGTGCCTGCTGAATGGTCAGTTCCTCAAGGGCAGGAACTAAGACTTGGCCTTTTGTTTTTTTCATCCTTTGCACTTCATATAGAGCTTGGTAGACCACAAGTATTTGAAGGAATAAATGAATGAATGAGTGAAAGAGTGAATTGGTATTCAGTTACATGTTTTATTATTGACAATCATAATCTCCGCAGCTGGGATGGTTGTATATGTGAGTTGGATCTTCTTTTTAACTGAAGATAAACTCCGTATCAGCAACAAAACCCAAAGTTGTCACCCTAATCATCTCATAGGTCACCGGGACACATACTGTCAACTAAAGATTCTTATAATGTACATAACTATTGCAACACTAAAAATAACAATAACCCAAATGTTCTTGAACAAGGAACTGATTAAATAAATCTCAGTTCATATAATGCAGTTCTTTGTGTTGGGTAAAAAGACTCATCTAGTTCTGTACAAAGTAATGTGGAGATACCTACATAAATGTAATTTTGAATAAAAAGTTTCCAAACGATAGAATAGGATCCTGATTTTGAGAAGGAAAACTGTATATGTATATAGATCTGTGTATATACTATGTTAGTTTGTTCTTAGGAAAATCTGGAAAAGTATTCACTCAGGGAATTGGGACATGATGGGAAAATTTCTTTTTTTAACTTTATATGCTTCAGTAGTATTTGAATTTGTTATGAGCACATAATAAATTCTTTTCTTTTAATAATGAAAAAACTCACACAGATTAAAAATATATCCCTGACCAGTAAGACTTACTGTTATTTATTTCACATACCTCCAAACATTAATTCTTAGATTTTTAGCATTGTAGATTTATATAGCATCTTCCTCAATTGCAAGCTGTTTAAACTTATAATCTTTTTTTTTTAAGTTTATTTATTTATTTATTTTGAGAGAGAGAGAGAGAGAGAGAGACAGAGAGAGGGAGAGAGAGAATCCCAATCAGGCCCCTGGCTGTCAGCACAGACCCTGACATAGGGCTGGAACTCACAAACCATGGGATCATGACCTGAGCTGAAATCAAGAGTTGGACCCTTAACCGAGTAAGCCACCCAGGTGCTTCTTATGATCTTATTTTCACCTTCAGATATCTTTTTGGGGAGCTGGCGTGAGGAGGGAACCCCAGTGCAAGAAGGGTGGACGCTGTGTCCGGTCGGAGTGTGGATTGCAGTTTCGTTCTCCTACTCTTAGCCTGCTGTGCTCTTCAGTGAAGTTCAGCTGCTACCTGACCAAACTAGAATGCTCGAATTCCTTTGGTTGGGTAAGCGCGTGGGCTTTGCAGTCACAGACCTGTTTTTGACCTCTGGTTTGCTACCTATTAGCCGTGTGACCTTGGTCAGGAGTCTTAAGAGCTTCGACGTAGCTTTCCTCATCTGCAGCATCAGGATGCCGGTGGCGTGTGTGTCCTAGTGTGGTATAGTGAGGCTTGGGTGTGAAGTGTCGGAAATGAACGCGGAACTTGATGGTTTGTGTTAGTTACTCCAGTAAATGTGGTGAAGGAATACCCAGCGCCTGAGAGACACGAGGCCACATAAAAGGAAATCAAATGAGGGAAAGGACAACAATGTTTAGTGTGGGTTGAAGATACAACTCAATTTCCCAGTTCCTCTTCCCTGCTCCCTTTAAAAAAGTTAAGCCTTCTTTGCTGAGTGCTGGCAGGTGCATCACTGCTAGCTCAGTAGGAGCTGTAGGAAGGCCCAGAGCAAATGCTCTGCGGTGTGAACAGGGAAGAGAGACTTGCATGGACTGGTGAAGAGCATTTATAGGCCAAGACGCTTGGAAACCCTGTCTGCAGTGCTGCAGCGACCCGGAAAGCCAGGCCCTCTCCTCTGTACTCAGAGGGCATTGGTGGTGTGACCAGTACGCTAGCCCTGGGGCTGAGAGCTCCACGAATTCCCAGGCAGAGTCAAGCTTTCCAGTGGGCTTCTTGTGCCCAGAACATCTCTGTGACTGAACACACTTCTGAGAAACGGTCCCGACCTGCTTTGTCGGCCTGACAGAGCCATCCTGGCCCGCATCTTACCGTGGGGAGAGAGGAGATAAGTAAGGAGAGGCAGCTGATGTGCCATTAATGTGGCAATGCCCGGAGTACTTCTTAGCTGTGGTGGCATGGTGTCCTTGGGTCTCTGGGGACAGCTGGCAGGTGGAAGTAGAGGGCACTTCTCACACGACCTTCACAACTGTGTGAGGCGGGGGTATGTGGCCCCGTGAATGCAGTCGGGTCCGCTAAAGTGTTGGCTTACGTAGGACCCTCTTAAGAGCAGTGTTTCATTTGTTCTATGTCGTGTTTGCAAAAGCGATCATAGTAACAGCTAATATTTATGTGATGCTCCCCGTGTGCCAGGAACTATGCTAACCGCATGTGTATTTTATGCATATAATTGATACACAAATACCTAGAAAGTTACATAACAAATTACATATGAAAATGTGTATATATCTTTTATTCCTCACACTTTGCTCTATGAAATAGGCACTAATATTACTTCTTGTGTTAGCGGTTTTTCAGATGGGGAACATGAGGCATGAAGAGGTTTAGTAAGTTGTTGAAGGTCACATGCAGGTAAATGGCAGAACTGGGACTCAAAACACAGCTGCTCTGGTTCCAGACCCCAAGCTCCCGTTAATACTACATTGCATCTCAATTTGTTTGAGCCAATATTTCGAAACTGGAATGTTTTATGTCAAAGTCTGGAGAGCTGACTTTTTTAAAAAAATTATTTTTAATGTTTATTTACCTAGAGAGCACGCACATGCACACACACGCGCAAGAGAGAGTGGGGGAGGGACAGAGAGAGGGGGGACAATCTGAAGCAGGCCCCAGGGTCTGAGTTGTCAGCACAGAGCCCAACACGGGGCTCAAACTCACTAGCCATGAGATCATGACCTGAGCCAGACTTGGACGTTCAACCGACTGAGCCACTAAGGTGCCCCTGGAGAACTGACTTCTGTTGACATATCAGAAGAACTGGGGACACGGGTCTGTGTCCCCTTGTAGTAACAATTGGCTGGTACCCAGTCAAGCCTGCCCCTTAAGTGGTCTCTGCGTTACCCCTGTCCCCACCTGCCCGTCTCACATCCAACTCTGAGTCCTACTCTCTCCACCCAGCTCCCATACTTATTTATATCTGCAGACGTTTCCATTTTCAACCCCTGGGTTAAGGTTGTATAGTATTCACAGATAGTGGTATTGATAAACATGTCAGGCACTTTTCCTCTGAAATAGGGACTCTCTTCATCTCCATTTTCTGTGTAAGGTCCTTACAGCAATGGAGAGGGCAAATACTCACATGAAGTAATGCAGACAGGGTTTGAGCTTTGCCTCCACCCAGAGTCTGTGCTTTGGTGACTGTATTACACCTCCTCCCCTTCGGGTCTGGGGGTTTCCTCCCACCCAGTTAGAGATTCTGTGGGAAAGCTGATAATTAGAGCAGAAGAAATTATGGTACTGTAAGAACCAAGGGTGAAAAAGTCAACCTAATAGCCCATGTCTGTTTTTGCCTGTACACAGAGTGGACAGTTCTTGAGCATAATCGTTTTTCTACAACTATTTGTTGAAAATAGACCAGCAAGAGTTTTGTTTGTTTTGTTAGTTTTTTTTTTTTAAGTTTATTTATTTTGAGAGAGAGAGAGGCAGAGAGAGGAGAGAGAGAGAATCCTAAGCAGGCTCCACAGTGTCCGCATAGAGCCTGATGTGGGGTCAAACTCATGAACCATGAGATCATGACTTGAGCAGAAGTCGAGTCAGACACTTAACCAACGGAGCCACCCAGGCGTCCCTTGTTGTTGTTGTTGTTGTTGTTTAAAAAAGCTGTACATCTATGTGGGATTGAACTCATAACCCCAAGATCAAGATCAAGAGTCCCATGCTACTGAGCCAGCCAGGTGCCCCAGAAGGAGTTATCCTTGAAGAGAGAAGAGAAATCTGAGAACATTTCAAAAAATGAATTGGTACCTAGTATATGTTTAAAAAATTTTTAATTTACTGAATTTGCCTCTTCCCCCTGATTATTGGACGAAAGGGCCTTTTTCTAGCCAGTATCTCCAAGGAATTTTTTTTTTTTTTTAAATGATACAATCCTGGCTCATTTCTCAGGCAAGTTTATTTTAAAGTTCCCAGGATTCTCTTTAAGTGGTTTAAGATTTGGAGCTAGTGATAGCAAGCACAGCTGAGAAATGAGGTTTTGGCCTGGTGATTGTCTAACCAGGTGGGTTGGGGTCCTTGAACTTTAAGAAGCTTTTGTATTTCCAGCTGTACCAGGGGGATTAGTGGCTTAGTCCCACCTCATGGGAGCAAGTTTTATTGTTACCTCTTATAAGGCTGAAACCATAATGCCATGGCTTTTTACACAGCGCCATCTGCCACAGGATCTCACCGTGCTTACTTAGAGGCCCCCCCCCCCCCGCCCCCGCCCAGTCCCTCCCTCCAAATAAGTTCAGATCTGGAAAAGCGAATGCACTTTGGATGTAGCAACAGATGTGCGTGGTAATACGTTAAAATGCAATTGGTTGGTTGTCCATCAGTTGTGTGGTCATTGAACATCTGATACAGGCCAGGCAGTGTGCTAGAATGTGTGCAGTGTCAAGGAAGAGAATCGAAATGTGGTTCCTGTCCTAAGGGACCTGGCTGGTCAAAGTAGACAGAAAGCACGCAAAAAGTACAACAGCCACAGGAAGTAAAAGAAGTTAGAATAAGTAGAAGAGAGAACATGCAGGCGTGAGTCATTTCCAAAGGCAGGCTGCAGATGTGGAGTAGCAGGGTGTGAGTTCTCTTTGGTAAGGTCCCTCTTTGAGCAGCAGCAGAGCCCAGAAGGAATGTGCCTGCAGCCGCACAGTGAGAGGGGCGCTTCGAGGGGGAACAAAGCTGCTTGTGTAAGCGCCAGGGGGAGTGCTGTCTCTTCAGCGGGGTCCGGAAATTCATTCTGTAACAAAGAACTGTAATTCCGAGTCAATGACACCTTCTCAGTCCTCACAGACTATGCTCAAAATTATAGAGGAGGCATGGCGAGCTAGTTCCGTTCAGCCCGAACTGGATAGCCGTGTACTTTGCTCAAATGCCTGGGATCTGGTGGAGATGGGCCGGCAGCCAGGAGATACAGCAAGTCGATACAGGACTGGGAGAGCTCTGATGCTGGAGCAGATAATGAGGAAGGGCCAGGGTTTGAAAGCATGACCTCTTAGTCTTCCTGTGTAATGAACGGAACATAATGGAGGGCTGAGATCTGAGACCTTAGCGCACCTGTGTCTGTGCCCAGCCGGGCTGCATCTTTGCATACCTTGAGTATGCTCTGTGGGAACTTCACAGCCTTCTGGCCACCTTTACGGCTTCGTGAAAAGAGTAGAAGGCAAGAGATCCTCCCTAAAGTAGAGAGGCGTGTGGCTTAATGGGTAAGGACTTGAACTTCAGTGTTAAGACCTAGCTACCCCATTTACTAGCTGTGTGGCCTTGAGCAAGTTGCTGACCCTTTCTGAACCTCAGAAACAGGAAAAAAAAGGGCGCCTGGGTTGCTCAGTCTGTTGCGTGTCTGACTCTCGGTTTCCGCTCAGGTCATGATCCCAGGGTCGTGAGACTGAGTCCCCTGTAGGGTTCTGTGCTGAGCGTGGAGCCTGCTTAAGATTCTGTCTTCCTCTGCCCCTCTCCCAGGCTCATGTGCATGCGCTCTCTCTCTCAAAAAAAAAAAAAAATGGGAAGAAAAAAGATGATAGTACCTATAGGGTTATTGTGGAGACTAAAATATAGAGGATAGGAAAGCACTTAATGTGTATGGCACATGTGAGTGCACAGTAAGTCAAATCTTTTATTATTAAAGGAGATGATCGTGAAGAGAAATGTTTTAAATTGCTTTTTCCTTCTGTAAGTTCTGGACCTGCATGAGACAGAGTGGGGATTCTTCTATTCTTCTCCCTTAGTTCTCCACCTCAGTCTTTGAGAAGATAGGTAACTCATGCAATGGATAGGAGGTGGGATGAGGATTTAGAGAAAGGCCCTTGTCTCCATGCCCTCATAACCCAAACTTCCTTAAAACTATGAAAGGTCAGCTCTCTGAAGGCGTGGGTGGGACACTGCTGCCCAGGGACCAGAATATGTTATTTCTCACCCCTTAGAGAACCTTAGAAATCGTAGAACAATGCTTCTTAAGCACTAGCCTACAAAAGAGTCACCTGTGATTCTGCATTTCTTTTTTTTTTCTTCTTAAATGTTTGTTTATTATTAAGAGAGAAAGAGAGTGAGAGAGAGAGCTTGCACATGTGCAGGCGCACATGTACAAAAGAGCACGGGAGGGGCAGAGACAGGGGAACGGAGGATCTGAAGCAGGTTCTGTGCTGACAGTACAGAGCCCGATGTGGGGCTCAAACTCATGAACTGTGAGATCATGGGTGAGCCACCCACTTGCTCCGAGATTCTGCATTTCTGACCAGTTTCCAAATGATGCTACTGGTTCTCAGACCACATTTTAAATAGCAAAGTCCTGAAAGGCCTTGGGTCCTTGAGTCCTGTGGCATGGTTGAAACCTCTCTAGAATAATTTAGTGAAAATGCTCATCCATTTCTGCCTGAATACTTCTAAGGATGACAAGCTCTTTCTGTATCCAGATGGCAGATGTGATGAGAATGTGTATCTTTTACTGAGCTGATAGAGCCATGCGTTGATCCTAGTTCATTACTTTGACAGCAGGGGGGGTGGGGATATGACACAGATAATCCTGAGGAGGCTTTTAACCTGGTTTTGGTCTTAGGGAAGAAGTCCATGAATGGGCCTCCACAATACTGATGGGGTCGGGGTGGGGGGCGCCAACCCCCTGAAAATGTCTATAGAATTTTGTTTGCATGTGCATTTTCCTGGGGAGAGTTTCCATAGCTTTAAATAATTTTTCAAGGGTATCTGTCTATTCTCCCTAGACCATTAAGGACCATTGAATTCTTTTTCATAGAATGTTGTATCCCACACAAATCTATTTGGAAGGCTAGACCCTCCTTAGTCTCTGTATTTCTTGTCTCTTTTTAAATTTGTTTTATAGAATTCTTTGTGTAGCATGGTTTCAGATATGCCGTTAGTCTTGCCAATTTTTCCTAGTTTATCTGGTCCCTCTAAGATTGTGTCCCCCTGCCCCCAAACCATGTACAAGTTAAACTCCAGGAATCATCTAACCAAGACTGTGTGACATCTCTCTTTAATTTGACTTGAGACTTCTCATAGTTCTTCCTAAAAGTGCACTTCTTTGGAAACCATAGTGTGCTGGACAGTACTATCAATTTGGAATGCTATGTTGCATACTAAGAAAAAAGAAGAAAAATTAACATTTAAAGGGAATTGTTGGTATATGTAACAAGGCACAGGCCTAGGGGTGGTACTGCCTTCAGGTGAGGCTTGATCCAGAGGCTCAGACCACTTTGACCAAGCACCCAGTTTCTTGTTCTGTCTTCTCATAGTCAGGAGTCTCAAGTCTTTTTCACATGTACCATGCTGAGCCCCATCTTCCACCATCCTGAATTCTTTGTATTGGTTTTTGGATCATGTATGCAGCACCTGATATTTATTACTATGAAGTACCTTGTCAGACCATAGTCCTGATCGTACCATCTCCCCCTTTGTCTCTGCGTCCAGCTTAGGGTCATCTTCAAATCTGATCAGTGTGCCAGCAAAGTAATGATGTTGAATTAGACAGGGTCAAGGCCAGAGCCACAGCACCCCCCGCCCCGCCCCCCAATACTTCTGCCCGGATTGGTGTTACATACCTTTGAACGTGGATGAACATATCTCAAAGTGCATTCTGAAGGACCCTAGTCTGTAGGATGGTCCTCAAAAATGGACCCATATTATAATCAATAATTGGTTGATTATAGCATATGCTATATATATATAGCATATATATATATGCTACATATGCTATATGTAGCAGATATGTAGCATATCTGCAATGCTTATGTTAGAAATTCTGATGAAAGAAATTGTTAGAACTAGTTTTCCAACAGTATTTGACCATTAAATTCTCCTGCCCCGCCCTGCTATGTGACTCCTAATAGTAATAATCTGTAAACAAATATGCTAGAGAGCACAGTCTGACAAATGCTCATGTAGATGTTCCAGTTATCAGTTACTTGTTTTATCATCTGGCCCGGATTCTTCCATTGTTGACCACAAGGGTAAAATAGATGTTGTAAATGCCTTGCTGAAAACCAGTTGACCTTGCCCATCTATCACCCCTTCAGAAGAGAGACTATTTTCAACTGAACACTGTTTGTCTGGGACGGCTTTCTTTTAAATAATTTTTTTTTTTTTTTTCAACGTCTATTTATTTTTGGGACAGAGAGACAGAGCATGAACGGGGGAGGGGCAGAGAGAGAGGGAGACACAGAATCGGAAACAGGCTCCAGGCTCTGAGCCATCAGCCCAGAGCCTGACGCGGGGCTCGAACTCACGGACCGCGAGATCGTGACCTGGCTGAAGTCGGACGCTTAACCGACTGCGCCACCCAGGCGCCCCTATCTGGGACGGCTTTCAACCTAAATCTGCCAGGTGAAGCCTGAGTGCCTTGGATGGATGTTTTTTGGGTGTTTTGGTAAAAGCAGAATCCACATGTACTTGAAGGTGCTCAGGGAAACCCAAAGCTGGGGTGGGCAGGGTGGAGGGGGAATCGTTCACAATAATAAGGGTGATTGGAAACAACAATAACAACAACTCGAAGCTACTGAACCTTTACTTTGTGCCAGGGATACCACTCAGTGCTTCTTATATAATACTTCACTCTTTGCTCACAGGAACCCGTACATATGAGTTGGGCGATACCGTTGTCCTCATTTTATGAATGAGGGCCCTAAAGCGTCAGGAGCTTGAAGAGTTACTCAAGTGGACACAGCAAAGGAGACATGGAGCTGGGCGTCAAACCCATGTCGGTTTTTTTTTTTTCCACAATCATGTAGTTCATTAAATGCTGACTTTGATTATGGCATGGTATTTTGTGAAGCTGAAGACACAGTCCTTCCCCTTAAGGGACTGGCACTTTATTTGGGGGAAGGTTTTTGTAGTTTAAGGCATAGAATACTTACTAGGCAAATAGAAGGAAATGCATGAAAATAGAACGCCAGATGCCGCATCGGTGGCCTGCTCAGACCTCCACAGCCGAATCTCTATAGCTTGCTTTTGAAAACCCACTTGCCCATGAATGTCTCCCTCCCATTCTTCCACATTATCTGTTGTCACAAATTCCCTTCTTAGTCTTCATCTTCCCCCTTGTCCCCTTGACCTCCACTTGTCCCCAGGGGAAACCACTAACCTCTTGGCCTCTTTAGTTTTCGGTCTGTGCGAATCCCCAGCTGACATTCACAGCACTTGGAGGTGACCTAGTTTGAATGAAATGCTGGCTTTTCAGTTATATCTTCAATAGGCTGAGTTGGCAGCTTGTCAGCAGGCTTATGTCACCTAATGACTGTGTCAATTCCCTTCTTGTCTGGCTTCCTGTTAGTAAATATCCTCAGGATGCTCTTGGAACCCAGAAGGTGTAGGAGGCCTGGTAAGGGAGCCAAAAAGAAAAGAGGAAAAAGAAAGGGGGAGAAAAGGAGAAAAGGCTTGCCTTTCCTTGCAAAAAAAAAAAATTACAAATACAAACGAAGTATACCAGAAAAAATAATTCCCTAAAACAGAGGGAGACTGAGGGTGTCTCCCTATGGAACAATTTTTGCTCCAAGGAGGAGCTTGTTTCTTTAATTTTTTTTTTTTTTTGACCTGTTCTGATCTCATTTATCTCCACCTCCTGCCCCCCCCCCCCGCCCCCCTCCCTGCCCCCCTCCCCCCAGGCTCTTCCTTCCTGTTTGGCACTTTTAAAATGGTATTACTTCTCTTCCACAATAGTGACCTGCTGGGAGTAATAGCAGAGACATTTCCTCTCCTGTGGCTCTAGTTGTCTTTTTAATAACAATCCCCACCCCACCCCCTTTCCCTCTGCTGCTCTTCATAAACATTTTCCTAAGGCTTGGTGGAAAAGCTTCAGGTGTGCCGGTTAGGTCTTGCAAAGGTTAGCCATGTTGGCGTCTTGAGCCACCCCCCCCTTCCACCACCCCCTGCCCGCTCTTTCCTGGGGACAGCAGCATCCACATTTCTGCCCACTGCCTTCCTTTTGAACTGTAGCCTCAGGTTTGGATGGTGCACTCTCAGAGGTTTGGCTCTTATATTTGAGGGTAACAGTGATTCTGTGAGCTCATTCTCTTGGGAGTTGCTTTAGGGATTCTAGGCCCTTCTGGCCCTGTGATGGTGGGTCAAGTATCTCAAGCAACAGTGGAGGTGCTTGCCTGTCCAGCCTTGCCTGAGGCCAGACAAGGTCATCTTTGGAGGCCCGGGCAGCCCCATGGTTGTCTCCAAGGACTGCCTCTGCAGAAGGCAAAGTTCATGTTTGCACAAACCACCAGAACAGATGAATTGGATAGAGTTCTCCGTATGTCCCTTCTTCTAAAAACATGGATTCATAATCCTGAAGTTTAGTTTCAAATGTTCTACCAAAACACCACTATTTTAGTGAATGTATCTCTCCCAGAGTTGAAAAGCCTAAGGTCACAATCCTTCAGCTCTTCCTTCCTTTGGCTAATTAGTTTATTCCTTAATTCATCCATTTGTTTCTTTATTTAATAAAGCATTTGTTGAACACTTCATTGCCAAGTGCTGGGTGAACAAAACAGAAAAGTTCCTGCCTTCGTGACGTTTATGGTGCCGTTGGAGAGACAGACAGTCATGTGCCCGAGCACTGAGAGTCCTGCCATGCAGTGAATGGTGGGGTTGCCTGTATGGAGAAGCGATGGGAGACCTGGAGAGGGTTGCCAGGCCTGGCCCACCAGAGGCAGTGACCTGTGAGCCCCGATGGGAAGGATAAGGAGCAGCCGAGTAGAGGGTCCTTGGCAGAAATGAGCTTGCCACTTTCTAGAAACTGAGAGGAAGCCAGGGTGGCTGGAATGAAGAGGGAGGTAGAAAAATGAACTTAGAAGGGTAAGCAAGGCTCAGGTGTTGAAGTCTTAACGTTTTCAAAAAAGCATACAAAATGTGCACCTAACTCCATAGTCTTTAAAACACATACATAGAAACCTGGGATACGGTAAAACTCAGTAAACGTTAGCTATTTCAAAGACGTTTTAGGGGTGCCTGGCTGACTCATTCAGTTGAGCCTCCAACTTCGGCTCAGGTCATGACTTCACGGTTCATGGGTTTGAGCCCTGCGTCTGGCTTTGTGCTGACAGCTCAGAGCCTAGAGCCTGCTTCGGGTTCTGTGTATCTCTCTCTCTGTGCCCCTCCCCCACTCCCCCTCTCTCTGTCTCTCAAAAATGAATAAACATTAAAAAAATGTTTTTTAATTACTATTCCAGGGGTCAGCTGGGTGGCTCAGTCGGTTACGTGTCCGACTTCGGCTCAGGTCACGATCTCAAGGTTTATGGGTTCAACCCCCACCTCGGGCTCTGTGCTGACAGCTCAGAGCCTGGAACCTGCTTCGGATTCTGTGTCTCCCTCTCTCTCTCTGCCCCTTCCCTGCTTGAACTCTGTCATCTCCAGTGTGCAGGCACTATGCTAGGTGTGGGGGAGCTATGCAGGATCAGCCCACTCATTCCCCTGGGGAAGGAACCATCTAGCTGCGGAGTAGGGCTTCGGTAGACACAACTCCACTTTAAAATAGTTCAACCAGAGGAAGGGTCCTTGCCCCAAAGTGGGGCTTCAGAGAGAACATCCTAGAGGAAGTGATGGCTGTATGACTCAAGAAGATAGTAAGAATTAGCCAAGGATAGGCAGGACTTTCCAGGAGGTAGGAAGAGTTAGCAAAGACCTGGAGGGGGAAACAGTGTGGAAAGTGAGTGGGAACCACAAGCAGTTTGACCAGACCAGGGAGGAATGTGCCATGGGGTGGGGGGGCTGACGCTGCAGAATGAGACAGGGCTGGTGTGCCTTTATGGGGAGTGTGGCGTGGAGTCCATGGGCCACGAGGCCACTGAACGACCTCTGGAAGGGCGTTCTGTGGTTGATTTGGGTTGGGTGGGGTAGTGACGTGCCACAGCAAGGTAGACTCAGGAGGCTGTTGCTCTTGTGTGGGTGAGAGGTATTGAGAGCAAAAGTAGGGCTGTGTAGTGGTTGGTCTAGAGAGGAGGGGTGGGCGAGAGAGAAATTAGAAGGTGGTATGCAAAGGCTTTGGTGGAAAAGGCTCCATGGGGGACACATCCCAGGAGAGGCGGGCTTTCAGGGATGGTGGGACGCTGAGGACAAAGGTATTATTCAGTGATCTTGGCATTGCCTCTGCCTGCCCCCACACCCGATGTGTCCTGAGTGCTGAGTTTTGTTCAGGGACCAGGACATCCCCATGTGGGCAAACATTTCCTTAAATAGAAACCACGTGGATTTGGGGGCTAACTTCTGGGTTGCTGATGTGTGCTTATGTGTGTGTTTATTTTTTTTATTTTTTTATTTTTTTCAACGTTTATTTATTTTTGGGACAGAGAGAGACGGAGCATGAACGGGGGAGGGTCAGAGAGAGGGAGACACAGAATCGGAAACAGGCTCCAGGCTCTGAGCCATCAGCCCAGAGCCTGACGCGGGGCTCGAACTCCCGGACCGCGAGATCGTGACCTGGCTGAAGTCGGACGCTTAACCGACTGTGCCACCCAGGCGCCCCTTATGTGTGTGTTTATAAAAAGACAGTGATGTACAAAACTTGAGTCTTTTCAACCCTGGCAGGACCTTCGGGGGGAAGAGTGTCACCATGTCAACTGCTGGGCTTGTGAGAACCTGGGTCCCAGGAGGGAGGAGGGGGATGAGAAAAAGGTATGTGGGCATCTGCCCGTACTCTGTGTATGACCAGTAGGGGACGGTTTTTGTTTGGAGTCTTTTTTGGGAAGGAATAGAACGAGCAAAAAACCACTGCTCAGTCAGATCCATGAAATTGAAATAATTTGCATCCTGCAGATCTTCCGCCCGTGAGGCCTGCTCTGTGTGTCCCACCCTGGTGAGACTCTAAAGCTGATCCTGGAGCTGAAATGACCGGACAGAGTGAGCAGTGTGTATTGTGTGGTTATGATTTAATAAAGCATGTGTTGTTCCCCACTTGGCAACGCAGCCAAGTCGCTCTTCTAGCAGGTGGTGGGTAACTGGACCCAAGCCCCCTGATCTTCGCTCAGGAACTCCCTGGTCCAGCCTTTGATATCAGAACAAGAGGAGAAAACAGTGACATAGGACACTTCCTGTCCCAAAGGGATTGTGATACAGGACACCTGAAACAACAGGCAGAAGGAAAGCTTCACCAGAGCTGTTTTGGGGGAGCTCGCCACAGCCTGCCCTCCCCAAGTCCTCTAAGACCTGGTCAGCAGCGGGATTGGGCAACAGCTGTTGGACCAGGGTTCAGCTCGATGGGTTATCATGTGTTCCCGTGTGGGCAGGGCACACACTCGACACTGACCTCCCACCCCCTGCCCTTATGAAGGATATGATCCAGTGATGAAGTTGAATAAGCAGGCAGGCACTAAAAATTATCGTGATGAGGTTTAACATTTTTTTCTAGAGCACAGAGAGGCATTGTGGAAGCCCAGATGATATGCTCCTGAACTGTCCTGGAAAAGTCAGGGAACGCTTCCTGGAGGAAGAGGAATCTAGGCTGGGACTTGAAGGATGAATAGGAGTTGGACTACACACAGTTGCACAGGCTCCAAAGGTCTAGGTTGAAAAGAAAGTGGAAATTTAAGCTTAAGAATTTTATTTTATTTTATTTTATTTTATTTTATTTTATTTTATTTTATTTTATTTTATTTTATTTTATCTTATGTTTTTATTTATTTATATTGAGAGAGAAAGAGTGAATGAGTCAGGGAGGGGCAGAGAGAGAGGGAGAGAAAGAGGATCCCAAGCAGTCCTCACACTGTCAGCACGGAGCCTGATGTGTGGGCCTCCATCCAACAAACATGAGATCGTGACCTGAGCTGAAGTCAGACGCTTAACCGACTGAGCCACCCAGGCGCCGCAGATATCGTGACGTGTCTGTTCTGAAGTACTCCTCCCCTAACAGTGGTGGATTTCTCAAATTCAGGAAATGTAACATTGGTACAATATTCTTTTCTCACAGTCCAGATTAAAATGGTTCTAACGGTTTTTAATTCAGATCAAGTCCAATCAAGGGCACATTTTGCATTAAGCTGTCATGGGTCTTTGGTGTCCTTTGATCAAGAATGGTTTTCCGGCCTTTCTCCTTCCGGCATGACCTGACACGTTTGAGGAGTCCAGGCCAGTCACTTTACGGATGAGACAGCTTATTCACTGAAGCATTAGGAGTGATTGCACACCTCCTGTGTGCTGGGCACCGTGCTGGTGATAGGAAGATACCTTGAGCAAGGTGGGTGTGGCCATCTTCCTTCTGGAGCCCATAGTCTAGTGAGAGAGCCTGATGATAAATAAGCAGGCTACACAAAAGTGACACATGCTGTGGGGCACTAAGAAGAGTTCCTGGTTGGACAGAGTCTGCTCCAACAAAATGGAGAAATAAAATAGGCCTGAGATAACGGAGGGGAGAGTGTTCCTTTTGATGGGTGACTGAAGAGGGCCTCTCTTTGAGGTGGTGATATTTAAGATGAGAGCTGAAGGATGAGGAAGTGCCCATGAGGAGGCCTGTGTGGAGTGTTGGTGACAGCATGCCTGGCAGAGGGAACAGCATGTGCAAAGGCCTGGAAGTTGGGAAGTGTTGGGCTTGGCCGAGGAACTGGGAGAAGGGCATTTTGCCTGGGGGAAGCAGGGAAGGAGGCATGAGGTGAGTTGCTGCTGTGGGCAGGGGCTGGTGGGGCTTATTTTAGATGCGATGGGAAGTCCCTGGAGAGCTGATAACGGGAGAGTCCTGAAATGAGATGTTCTTTATTTTATTAAGTTTATTTGTTTATTTTTGAGAGAGAGGGAGTGCAAGTTGGGGAGGAGCAGAGAGAGAGGGAGGGAGAGAGGATCCCAAGCAGGCTCCACACTGTCAGTGCAGAGCCTGATGTGGGGCTCCAACCCACCAACCTCCAAGATCATGACCTAAGCTGAAGTCGGACCCTTAACTGACTGAGCCACCCAGGCGCCTCAAGGTGTTCTTTAAAAAGTCCACCAGCTTCTGTCTGAACCACCGCTGAGGGTGGTGCCAGGCTGGAAGGAAATCACTTCCACAAGTTAATGAGGGTATTATACACACAGGGTATTGTTTGTAAGAACTTAGAGGTATCACAAGGGATGATTTAAATGCTTTATTTTTGTAATTGAAATTATACCCGAGTGATTTCTGAGGCATGGACTTGGCCTTTTGGAGAGATTGGTGGGGCCATGTCTTGTTTCCTTATTTGTCGTTGGTTTGTCAGTGATGAGAGCCAATGCTGTTAGGCTCTAGAAACAACGTAGTGGTCCCCTTGCCTCCCAGGCAGCTTGTAATTTGGTTGTGGGCTGGCGTCTCTGGGGACACCTGCCACCCTTGTCTGTGGAGCTCCTGCCTCCCACCTGCTCCCCCCATGCCCCTTCCCAGAGCCCACCCACGTTTGCTCAGTTGACCACCCTGGAACCAAAGCAAACCTTCAGAAGAAGCCCAATGGCAGGCCCAGCAAGGCACCCACCCGTTCTTGGGCAGGCCCAGTGCAGCCAGGGGCCCTCTGTCAGTGTGCCACATGCCAGGGAGCCACAGGACCCGGCCACCAGCCCAAAGCTTCAGAACCAGAGATGGAGAGAGAAGGATCCCCTTTGCGGATTATCATCTCAGGGTTTAACAGCACTGAAGTTAAAGTTACCTTTACCGTCAGCTCCAGCTTTATGCTGGTTGCTATGTATTAATTCACAGACACGCATCAATTTCTCTTCTCATGTGTCCTCCACGAAGTTTGTCCTCAGTTTTGATCTTCTGCATTCATTCTGCCTGTCTTTTCTCTGGGCCGAGAACGGTGCTGGGAGCTGGGGGGAGGTCACTGAAGAACGAGCATTACTGGAATCTGGGGCTGGCTAGAACAGCTGTGAGGCAGCTAGCTGCAGGCAGGGCAGGGAGGGATCTATCAGCTGCAGAGCCTGCCCCTGGCCTATCAGAGGCTGACCTCCCACCCCACCCCACCCTGTGCCCCCTGCAGCCACACTTAACTGTAGGAGTCCTGTCTCCAGTCTTGGGTCTTGGAACATTCCATGCTCCCCACCTCGTTAAAGTCTTGGCACCTGCTGTTCCCACTGCTAGAATACGTTTCCTGCCCCCACCCCCTCAACAGCCAACTACTACCCTAAGAAGCCTTCCTTTTCCAGCCACCCTGACCATATCTGATAAATTTATTACATGCATGCACGGAACTATTTCCTTCAGAGTACATAGTTCTGTTTTATGTATTTAGTTTTATTTTCAAAGTACTCCCTGCACCCATTGTGGGGCTCGAGCTCATGACCCTGAGAACAAGAGTTTTACGTGCTACCAACTTAGCCAGCCGGGCGCCCCCATAGTTCTGTTTTGAATAACGCATGCATATATGTATCTGATTATTTCATTAGTATTTATCTTCCCTACTTGGCTGTAAACTCTTGACAGTGGCAGGAACGTGTCTTTGGTTGCTCATCACCTAACCCCACGGTAACCTGTGTTTAAGCGTTTAGGGGTTGGGTTCCCCAGAGAACTGCTAGTTCCTGGTACTAGATGGAGGCTTGGGAAGTGTGTGCACGGTGGGTGTGTACATGGTGGGCAGCTCCTGAAGGCTACAGGATGGGGCTCTTTGTCCTGCAGGCACAAGCTGAGCCGGTCTGTCGACACATCCTTTGCAGATGTGAAAGAATCCAGTAAGATGGAAATGAGAGAGGGCTGGGCAGGAGAGGATGTTTGCAGATACTGGGCATTTCCTGACCTTCTAAACAGCAAGAACCCAGGACACCTGAACCGGTGGCTCCCCATTTACCTTCAGAGTGGGCCACAAGGCACTTCGTTTCACTGATGTCTCTATTCCATCACCTTTTTACCTCTTGGCTACCAGTCTCTATAGTAGGATTTGCTAGAGAGGAACAAGGGGCGTGCTTCATTTTTCTGCTCTATGCCAAGTCTCAGCCAGGGAGAGGAAGCTCTGTAATCAGATGTTTTCTCTCCTCTGCTCCTTTGTTAGGATACTGCTCTGAAAGAATGTCCCGTTTCATTGAAGAGCTGAGCCAGCCTCAGCACGAGCCCTTATTTCAGTTGGATTGTATTTATTCCCAAATGGTGCTGGGCAAATACACTTCTGTGTCCCCACTTCCCTGGGATGTCCTGCCGAACAACATTTTGAATTAATACTTAGAATCTGTGTGGCAGCAGGTGCATAACCCAGGAATTGGGTAGAGATGTGGTCTTTATCATCTGGAAAAAGAGATCATTCTTGAGTACTCCCAAACTGGGCTTCAAGCATGAGTGCCCAACTAGCCCTTCTCCTTGACCGTCTAATGAAAATAAAATACAACAGAGCGCAGTCTAGGTCAGACTGAACTGCCTACAAGGACTAGGGAGGTGGAGCTCTCCTGTAGTTGTAGAGTGTACTTCCTTGTTAGCTCTCTAGTCCTCACCACTCCCTTTTGTCCTAAGATTACAATTGACTGCCAGTTTTGAAGGAACAGACTCCTTAGGTGGTCACACATCTTAGTTTCTATTTTGGTTGTTAGATGTTTGGGATGGGGACTATGGCGAGCTAGCAAGATTGTGGCTGCTCTTGTGGTTATTCAAGAGGACGACTGCTTTTCAGTGGAGATTAGGGACCCTGTGTCACCAAGATAATCTGGGTTTTCAAGAGCAACTCGATATCTGGATTAATGTAAGATTTTCTAATTTTTTAAATATATTTTTTGAATGTTTACTTATTTTTGAAAGAGAGACAGAGCATGAGCAGGGGAGGGGCAAAGAGAGAGGGAGACACAGAATCCAAAGCAGACTCCAGGCTCTGAGCTGAGTCTGACAGGGGCTCAAACGCACGAACTGTGAGATCATGACCTGAGCTGAAGTCAGATGCTTAACGGACTGAGCCACCAAGGTGCCCTGTGGATTTTCTAATTTTTAAATGTTGACCACAAACCCATGATGTGAAATATTCTTTGTGGGTCTCACAAAACTTATCTGGGAGTGACATTTTGCCCAAGAGTTAGCAGTCCCTGGGCCAGTGCAGGGTGAGTCATCAGAAAGGCGCCATTTCTTCAAATGGCAGAATACAAGCAAATGGGTGTAGATGAGAGAAGGATTTAACCCCAAAAAGAGCTTCCAGGAAGCTGCATGGGGTGTTGGAGGGAGATGGGCTTTGGCCCATGGGGTCCCATACGAGAGAGTGTGAATGGCCCAGTCAGTCCACCTCACGGAGTCTCACCTTTCCAAAGCATGAAATGGGAAGATGGCATTTGTTTCTTAGAGCCCATCAAGGTGGCCTTTGTAGTGCTCAGTTGCTGTCACTCCATCAGGCCTCACCTTCAACGTGATCAAACAGAACTGGTCATGGCGCTCAGGTGTTCTGATGGTTGTTCAACAGCCCCATGTTCCATCTCACCAGTTTGGGCTCAGCTTTCTTCCTTGACCTGTAGCCATTGTCTGGGTCCTACCCCACATCTGTCTTCTGTCTCTCTTGTATTCCTTCCCTCCTCTTTACCTCCCTTGCCATCATTGCCTTGAGGTACTTATTACCTTTTAGCGGGATGATGGTAACTGTTTCTACACCACTAGTCCTCCTTCCTCCCGAATCACTGGACACATGTCTCCAGCCCACCTTCCTGTGGCGTATCTCTGCTGGGGGCAGTGTTTAGCCCCCCGACCAGTTGGTAGAGGTTCCCATGCCTGGCCCCATCACTTTCTTCATCTTCTCTCTTGCCAGCCCATCCAGGCTCTTCTCCTGATACCCCTGCTTCCCTCCTCTCACCCACTGGTCCCCAGCCCCTTTGGTCTCTTCCAGTTGCTCACGTCTGCCATGTTCTTTCCAGGATCCTGATACTTGGCACGTTGGTCTCCCCTCTCTTCACTCAGCCAACCCTTAAATGTTTGTGCCTCACATGACATTTCTCTAGTCTCCCCCCTTATTTGCCCATTGCACCCTAGACTTCTTGGCTTTTACCCCAGTGGTAATGAATTATTTGTGTATAAATGTGTCCATCTCTAGCTTGCTTATTGGACTGAAGGGCTGGGAAGGCGGCACCACACCTGGCTCTTCTGTGTCTCCTGTTCACTGAATGACTGTAGACTCTTCCTACTTGAACTTCTGCAGAGAAATGGAATGACTGGCTGTTTCATGCACTCACTTTAGAGTCTTTAATTACATGGGGTCTGGCATGGTCTGCCTTGTGTCACTTCTGTCTCTACCCCTATGGGCTGTATACCGTGTTGCCATTTTATCTCTTTGTGTCTTAATCTCTTCAACTGTAAAGTGGGGCAGATAATAGTACCTATCTGGCAGCATCCCCATCCTACCTTGTGTTAGCTGTGTTCCCCTTGGCCATGTAACCTCCCTGAGCTTGGGTTTCCCCTTTAGTAAAATGTGGGTGGTGATAGTAATACCCTCATCCCCGTTCATCCCCATTGTCGGGAGGATGAAATGAGGGAACGTGCAGGAAGTGCACTGCCCCACGCCTTGCATAGAGCACTGCTCAGTAAATGATTACTCCTTTTATGATTGTTATTAGTCTAGTGGTTGTTCTGGCACAAATTAGAGAGACCTGTTTCTGGTAATGCTTTTAGGGCCATGTGTGGGGAGAATTAGATGCTCCTGCACTGTTACTTGGGTTGCTGGTGGCAAGGGAGCGTTACATGGAAAGACCCATGGTCCACTACTTCTCTCTCCTGGCTCTAGCTCTTATTCTTAGGGCCCGTTTTTGACCTTGAACTAAGCTATTAGCAAGATAGCCTGTTTGTTGTGACTGGTGCAGCCTTGGACCATCTTTCACTTCCTGGAGGCAGCTTCCTCGACCATGCCATCAGAGATGCTTCTCCGTCCTCATTCCTTCTCCATCCCCCCCTCCCCCCCCAGTTTATTTCCATCATAGGATTTTCCCTGACTCATGACATTATGTGTGGTTTGTTTTCTTCCTTCCTAGACTGGAAGTTCCACGAGGTCAGAGACTTTGTATGGTTCTCTTTGGGGAGAGCAGAAAAGAAAACCCTGCAGAGGACCTTGGATATACTTTAAAAGTTGAGGATTTTAATCTGGTGTCAAGTCTGATTTGGAGATTGGAAACGATCACACACAGGAGGGCAGCTCTCTCTGTATCAGTGGAGTTTGACTCTGTCATGAATGGATTCTCTTAATTTCACACGGAACTTTCCATGTGTGTGGCCTGTCCATCTCCAAGGAGAACACAAAGCCGTCTCACCCCACTCTAAGCCGAGGATGTGTTTCTCCTTGGTCAGCTGGTGGCCTCCCAGAGCCCACTGGCCCGGCTGTACCCGGCTTGTCTCCGGATGACCTCGATCACGGTGGGTTCAGAACAGTAGTAGAAATAACAGCAACCAGCATTCATCTGTGGAGCTTTTCCTGTGTGCCGGTAGCTCAGTAAGTGCTCTTAGTGCCCCCGTTTTATGGAGGAAGAAACAAACTGAGGTTTGCAGAACACACGTTATTAGTCTAAAATCATACAAGTAGCAGGGCCAATGTGCAAACCATGCCATCTGTTTTGAAAAGCATCGGCTTCGCTGTTGTGGTGCTGAGCCGTGGAAGACTTTACATCACTCAGGTTTGGTTTGAGATCTGTTGCGGGCAGGTAGAGAGAGGGAGAAGGGCAAGGAAACGCTGTAGATTTATCTTGCTAATTTTACCAGGGCTTGAGCTAATATTAAAGTCATTTTGAGCCCTCCACTGACAAAGGCGGAAGAGAGAACCCAGTTCGATATTAAATATTTGCAATGGAAAATTCACAAAGCCTTTCTGAATGGAAGATATTTCCGAGTCATTCCCCTGGGACTAATTCAGCCAGTTGTTCCTTGTGCGGCATGCTTCCTGTGGTTGCTTCACTCTTCTCAGAAATGAACATTCCTGACTTTGAAGTCCTGGGGTTATGCTGGGCTAGCGGCTGAACTCTGCCTCGGTTTCCCTGGCAATGAGTGAATAGAGGGAACAGGGCTGTGTATTGCATTTAATTGTCCGAGTTATAATTCTCTGATATGTGAAAGTTACATTAAGCCCGGCGCCTTGGGTCACGGAGGTAGGATATATCACAATCATAATAACCGTAGTAGCGGATGCTGAGTGAGCATTTGCCGTGTGCCGTACTGAGTGCTCAGCACTTCACATGTCCTCGCTCTTTGAGTCCTAACTACTGCCCCGTAGTCAAGGTCCTATTAACCCTCTTTTATAGACTAAGGATCAGCATCACAGAGGTTAAGTTCTGGGCCCCGCTGGCACGAGGCAGAGTCGAGACAAGAAGCCAGGACGGCTTGACTCAGAGCTTCCACGCTGTCACTCACGATGCTGTGTGCCACAGAACTTTGAAGTGGTCGATGGAGGAGCTAGAGATCATTCCAGACCCCTGGCTATGGTGGGCCAGAATTGCCAGCACTGAGGGTGGAGGATGTCCATGTCTGCTTTGGCTGCCCTGTCACCTGCTGCATTCCTGGTGATCTCGGTCTGCTATACATCCAATCAGGCGAGGAACCAGAGTGGCTGCTCATTTTCAGTTTGGAGACACGCACCGTGAGCCCTTCAGGGGAGAAAGCCCTGGAGTGTAGGAAGTAGCAGTGTCCTTTCCTTCCTCACAGCCATGTCGCCTGAATTAGCGGGAGCTCCGGTTTCCGAAGAGGTAACCTCCGGGAGGGAAACTCAAGGAGGAGAGGGACTTTGTGAATGTTGTTCGGTGCTGTGTTCCCAGGACTCAGAATAGCACCTGGCACGCTGTGAGGTGTGTTACACATTTGCTGAATCTTCACTCCTACCTGGCCCCCTGCTTCTGCTGTTGACCTCTGCTGTATGTCTCCCCTTCAGCTAGAGCTTCTCATATGCTTTTGCACAAAATGCTGTTCCATCTGCATAACGTGGTGTTCCCTACTCTTTGCCTGCTGAATTCCTTCTCCTACTCGGGTCTCAGCTTCAATGTCACCCCTTTTGATGGGCTTTCCCAGATCTCCATGTAGCCCTGCCCCCACGGCCACATGGTGTCCCTTTGCTCAATGCTCTCTAACACCCTGTACTCTTCCTTTAAGGTATGTGTCCCAGTCTATACTTATACATAAATGAGTGGAACCGTTCAGTGTCTGACCTCTCACTAAACTCTTAGCTCCACAAGGGCAGAGAACCTGTCTGTTTTGTTCATTCTTGTAACTCCCTGGGTTTTGCGGGTGGTCACTAACATTTGTGAATGAATGAGTGTGTTCTTCGCTCTCCCCGCTGGTAGCAGATTCCTCCAGAGTGATAGGTTCCAGTGTAATTAATATTTATAACTGGATGAAGAGTTTTCTCCCCACCCTGACCTTCACAACCACGGCATTAGCATAACTCAGACTCACTGCATCACTGAAGGGAGTGGTTTATTTTCCCTTTGGATTTGAGGACACTCGGCTCACGGAAAGCTCTTGTCTGCCTTCACCATAGTTACCTGTCCCCATGCCAGAGGGTCATGGCTATTTCCTGAATATCTTAGGGTTCTTGAGAGTCATACAGAAAGAGTCTTAGTTCTCAACCATCTGTTTTATGGGCAAGGGGAAGAAAGGCACGTCTGTGGACCCACCTGTCTGTCTGTCTCTCTCTCTCCCATTCCTTTCTCTGCCTCATGGTATCATGTTGGCATTGAAATGAATGAATCATTCACTAGGGAAAATAGGAAAAGTTGGGAAAAATAAAAACCAATGATACTTTCCATCAAGGAAAAGCTGGGTTACTGCAGTCTGGGGGTGAGCAGAGAGCTCTTGTGTCTGAGGCCAGAGCTGGAGGGAAGCCTCCGAATAAAACCTTTTGCAGGCTGTGAACTGTCGCTGGGCTCCAGTACCCTTGACCTCTCTCACAGGTGGCCACTTTGAAGGGTAAGGCATACAGGAGAGACCAGAAATTCTGCTTGGGCCCTTCTGGTCTCGCTCTTTCCTTCATTCCCCTTTCTCGTTATTGACGAATGCAGCTTGGGCTTGTCCTCACTCAGCCCCTTCCTCATCACTGTTGGCTTTCGGCTCGCCCGCCTGACATCCTGTGGACGCTGCAGTTCAGACAAACAGCAAGATCATCAAAGAGAAGAGCATGAATGAAAAACTGCTTTATGACATGCCTTCAAAGTGTCTTTTTAGAAGTTCAAAGGATGTGGAGAGGAGGCAGGGGAATCAAAGACGATGGGGGAGAGCAATGAACTCTCCAAGGGATCGTCGGGTTTTTCATTGTATATTTTCTGTGACGCTTGTGATGTAAAAATCAAAAGTAATCTCAGCCCTCAAGGGCTGTGTGTGTGTGTGTGTGTGTGTGTGTGCGCGTGTACATCTGATGCAAAGAAGGAGAAAACTCACCTTGCTGGTGGACGGCTTTACCTTGGCCTTCTAAGTCCTATGTTAGCATCTGCATTTCCTGTTGGGATCTCGATCGAATATTTTGGCCTGGGAAGGCTGTGTCCAGAGATGGAGCTTGAATGCTGCTTATGTGGTTCGATGGAGATGAATAATTTAGTCTCTGCAGAAATCCCCCATTACCTTTTCCATTTAAAGACGAGCTAGAGTCTGGTTGTAGCAGTGGATGTGCAGAGCTCAGAAAAGATCTGGCGTAGATTATAAGATCCCAGAGCTTCCCTTCTGACAGATAGAACCAAGATTCCACTTGAGGCTGGAGCAGGACCTAACGGATACACTTGTAGGAGCACCACTGATACTTTGATACTTTGAAATGCCTTGTGCCCAATATACCCAGAATGTTTTGGCAACTAACATAGTACCTGGCCCATGGAGGATGCTTGAATGAAATGCATGAATGACGGAAAAAATGAACAGCTTTGTTTTGTAAGCCTAGAGAAGATTCTTTCACAGGAATGTTTCCTATTGTCCTTGGGCCGTTCAGGCCCAGTATACAAGGATAGTCTTGAGCATGAAATTTGAATTGCCGTTGGTCAAGTCTGCAAGGGATTTCAGCCGGAAGGGACAGATAGCCCAACTCAAACTGGATTGCGATAGAAGGAATTTTGTTGAATACAATTATTGAAAACTACAAAGGTAGATTTGACCCTGGCTTGATTGATAAAATGAAATGAATGTGTCCCTGTATAGTTCACACAGTACAACAACCCTAACGCTTAATGTGATGGTGTTTGGAGGTGGGGCCTTTGGGACATGATTACGTCATGAGGGTGAAGCCCTCCTGAGTGGGATTAGTACTGTTACCAAGGAGGCCCCAGGGGACTCCCTGGTCCCTTCTGCCCTGGGAGGACACAGCGAGAAGATAGCCGGCAGACCAGGAAGTGCTTGCCAGACATGGAACTTACCAGCACCTTGCTCTTGGACTCTCCAGCCTTCAGAGCTGTGAGAAGTAAATGTCTGTTAGTTACATGCTACTAAGTGTGCGGTATTTTTGTCACAGCAGCCCAAATGGACTAAGGCAGCTGATTGAAGGGCTCTGACAACGTCCTCAGGACTCTGTTTTACCCTCTTCATCTCTCACCTCTGCTTTGTGTGTGTTAGCTCTCTGCTTTCCCCCAGCCTCTCCCCGAGGGTGCCAGGGCACAGGAAGTATTGTTTCACAGCTAAAAATATAGTCTCTGGAGCCAGAAGCATACTTAATTTGAATCCCCAATCTGTAGCTTAATAGTTTGTTCAACCTTAGACTTGTTTCTTTTTTTTTTTTTTTTTTTAATGTTTATTTACTTTTGACACAGAGAGAGATAGAGCAGATGCTTAACTGACTGAGCCACGCAGGCGTCCCAAGACTTGTTTCTTAACATCTCTGTGCCTCGTTTTCCATGTCTTTACATTGGAGATGATGATGGTGATGGTGATAGTCATAGCTAAAATATACTGAGCACTTGCATGTGCCTGGTGTTCTAAAGACTGCACATAGATAAATTGACTAGTCTTTGCAACAACGTATGAGGTAGGTACTATTTTGATGCCATGATACAGATGAGGAAACTGAGGTATAGGAAGTTTAAATAACTTGCCAGAATTCAAATGCAATACTGTTGACCTCCAAACTATGCCACCTCATATAATAAATAGAACTGGCAACTCCTAGGACTCATGTGGGAATTAAATGAGATAATAATTGTGTGTGTGTGTACACACACACACACACACACACATACACACACACATGCTTAGTAAGTCCTTGGCACATAGGATTTAAAAACTTAAAAAAGAAAAACAGCTGCCCGCAACTTTTGGTCTCTATGCTATGCTCTTAGTAACCTCAGCAGAGAATGATTGTCTCTTCTAAGAGTGCCACAAAACTGTCAGAACTGGGTCTTGTTGACTCTTTTGGGGTCACACATCCATTGTTGAACCAGCCATTATGGCCAAGAGATTGTGACGTTCTGACAAGCGAAGCTGGTTCATATATGCCTCCCCTCGGACTGAGGATGGAGTCAGGACTACCTGGATCACATCATCTGAAAAGTGAAGGAGAGTTGTTTCTTCAGATCAGAATAGTAGGGTTACTCGCAGCGGATAGAGAAACCACACACAGTGTCCACACTGGCAATAGAGGCTGGATTTCTTTGGGAGAAGAGTGTTGTGGCTGATAAACGAAATGAGAAGGTGGTCTGAGACACCCCCCCCCCCTTCAAGTCCTGTTGAATCCTTTAGCATGGAGTAGTAAGGGAAGAGGGATGAATAGGCTTGGAAAGAATCACCATTTTATTTACTTATTTATTTATTTAGAGAGTTCGAGTCAGGGAGGGGCAGAAAGAGGGAGAGAGAGAATCCCAAGCAGGATCCACACTGTCAGCATAGAGCCCAACGTGGGACTCGATTTCACAAATTGTGAGATCATGACCTGGGCTGAAATCGAGAGTTAGATGCTTAACTGGCTGAGCTACCCAGGCACTCCAAGAGTCACCATTTTTAAGGCTCAACTCACTGTATTGTTTAGGGCAGCACTCAGAGAGGTTAAGTCAGGAAGTCAAGTGCTAGTTCATCTGGATCTACAGGAAGGTAAATAGGACATAATTACCCAGATGGCATGTGGGCAGGCCTTGAGGCCACCTTGTGAGAAGTGCTGGGCAAGCATTCGCAACCACTAATGATGCCCCTTAAGGCCCTGGTGCTGCTTAGAGATGGCGCCACCAGCCATTCCCAAGGTCCCATTCCCATGGTCCTGGGTGAGTCAGGCCGTGCTGTTGCAGCAGGGCCCCTGCCTGATTCACCCAGTCCCACTTCCTCTACTTCCTGGTGGTCCCCACCCACACAACCACCACACCCAGGTTAGCCCTGACCAGTGGGACCAAAATTAGCATCTGAGGCAAAAATGGGAATCTTGGGCCAAGGTCTTGTGGGTGGTAGATGAATTACAAAGGGGCCCAGAGGCACAGATACCAGTTTACCAGTTTATGTTTAGGTCTCGACCATGTTCCACTTACTGGGCCATCTCTTGTTGGAGGAGACATAAAAACATTTCCTTGAGTGGCCAAGTCTCAGCAGCTAACTTCAGTCAACCATCTCAAGGTTAGCCTGGCAACGTGAGTGTGTAGTGGGGACCATCGCCATAAAAATAACTTGATGATAGAAACTCAGCTCTTGGGGCGCCTGGGTGGCGCAGTTGGTTAAGCGTCTGACTTCAGCCAGGTCACGATCTCGCGGTCCGTGAATTCGAGCCCCGCGTCGGGCTTTGGGCTGACGGCTCAGAGCCTGGAGCCTGTTTCCGATTCTGTGTCTCCCTCTCTCTCTGCCCCTCCCCCGTTCATGCTCTGTCTCTCTCTGTCCCAAAAATAAATAAACGTTGAAAAAAAAAATTAAAAAAAAAAAAAAAAAGAAACTCAGCTCTTTGTCACAACTGTTTATCATATGTGTATATGGGTCTAGACAATTTTGTATATTATTGGCCATGCTGGTTCTTCCAAAGACTCCTACCCTGCATTCTTCTGTGCGTTGATGGCCTTGCTTAAGACTTCACTGAAGAATGAGACCGTCAACTTGACAACCCTCCTTCTCCCTCTGTTCTTCGCTGAGGCTCCAGAACCGTCTCCTTCTGCAAACTGTGGGTATCTTATCCACAGTTTTTTCCTTCTATCTCTCCCTGCTATATTATTGATTTATCTTTTCTGATTCCTTTCTTTAAACCTATGTTGAAATGACTCATTCTGCAAATAAGCATCTTCCCTCACTCTCCACAATGCCTGTAGCTATACCCTTTCTACCAAATGTCTTGAAAGAGAAGTGCGTTTATTATCCCCACTTCTCAACAGCCGTTACAGTCTGTTTCCATTTCTTTTTTTTTTTTTAATTTTTTTTTAACGTTTATTTATTTTTGAGACAGAGAGAGACAGAGCATGAACGGGGGAGGGGCAGAGAGAGAGGGAGACATAGAATCGGAAGCAGGCTCCAGGCTCTGAGCCGTCAGCCCAGAGCCCGACGCGGGGCTCGAACTCACGGACCGTGAGATCATGACCTGAGCTGAAGTCGGACGCTTAACCGACTGAGCCACCCAGGCGCCCCAATCTGTTTCCATTTCTACCACATCACTGAAATTGCCCTTCTAGGATTACAACAACTTGAAGCCCTCCAAATGTTTTAAATAGTTCATCCCTATCAGTAAAAAAAGAAATTGAATATGTGTCTCAAGGTATGAATATTCATTTGTAAATTACAGACATATGTTAGTATGTAAATATATACACTTATATAAAACATAAATCAACACAAATGATGATTTAAATGAAGAAGGTCAAATATTTTCCCTAAGACGACAGTCTCCTGCATGTTTGGGTCTCATTACGGATCCAATATATTTCATTGCATTTTGTTGACAATTTTATTGAGATATAATACAATGAAATCAGTTTTAAATGTACAAATCACAAAAATTCAATGAGTTTAGACAGTTGTATAAAGTCTTACAACCACTACCCCAGTCATAATATAAAACATTTATATCATCTCAGAAAGATTACCCATTCCTCTTTGTTAGTCCTTTACCCCTGGCAACCAGTGGCCTGCTTTTTTTTTTTTTTTAATTTTGTATGTTTATTTATTTTTGAGGGGGAGAGAGAGAGAGAGAGAGAGAGAGAGAGAGAGAGAGAGAGAATGAGCGAGGGAAGGACAGACAGAGAGGGAGACACAGGATCTAAAGTAGGCTCCAGGCTCCAAGCGGTCAGCACAGAGCCCAACGTGCGGCTCGAACCCATGAACTGTGAGATCATGACCTGAGCCAAAGTTGGATGCTTAACCAACTGATCCACCCAGGCACCCCAAGATTTTATTTTTTAAAGTAATCTCTGTGTTCAATGTTGGGCTTGAACCCAGAACCCCAAATTCAAGAGTTGTATGCTCTACCAACTGAGCCAGCCAGGCACCCGTAAATATATGTTTAATCTGCCATCTTGCTATTTGTTTTTATTTGTTCCATTTTTTTTTGTTGTTTTGTTTTTGGTCTTTCTGCATTTTTTTGGATTAAGTGTGTATTTTATGATTTCATTTTTCATCAACCTTATGGAGGTATAATTTACATACCATAAAATTAACCATTTCAGGTATACAGTTGAGTGATTTTTAGTAAATTTAGAGTTGTGCATCCCTCACCACAATCTAGTTTTAGAATATTTCTGACACCCCAAAGGGATCCTTTGTGCCCATTTGCAGTAAATATAATTCCTTTTCTAAAAAAATTTTTTAATGTTTATTTACTTTTGACAGAGACAGAACATGAGTGGGGGAGGGGCAGAGAGAGAGGGAGACACAGAATCTGAAACAGGCTCCAGGCCTTGAGCTGTCAGCACAGAGCCCGACGTGGGGCTCGAACTCATGGACTGTGAGATCATGACCTGAGTCGAAGTCGGACGCTCAACCGACTGAGCCACCCAGGCAGCACCCCCCCCCTTTTTTTAAATCTCCTTTAGTGGTTTAATCAGCTGTATCTCTTTTAATTTTCTGAGAAGTACATGTAGGGTTTACTGTATACACCTTTAACTACATCTTTCCCTCCTTTTGTTACTGTTAGTCATTTGTTTCTCTCTGTGACATGAACCCCTCAAAGCATCCTTGCTATTTGTCTTTTGAAAAGTCACTTCTCTTTTTTTTTTTTCAACGTTTATTTATTTTTGGGACAGAGAGAGACAGAGCATGAACGGGGGAGGGGCAGAGAGAGAGGGAGACACAGAATCGGAAACAGGCTCCGGGCTCTGAGCCATCAGCCCAGAGCCTGACGCGGGGCTCGAACTCACAGACCGCGAGATCCTGACCTGGCTGAAGTCGGACGCTTAACCGACTGCGCCACCCAGGCGCCCCAAGTCACTTCTCTTTTAAGGAGATTTTTTTTAAAGTTTTAATTTAAATTCCAACCAGTTAACATACAGTGTAACATTAGTTTCAGGTGTACGATATAGTGATTCAACAATTCCATACATCGGGATGTCTGACTGGCTCAGTCACTTAAGTGTCCGACTCTTGGTTTCGGCTCAGGTTTGATCTCACTGTTTTGTGAGTTTGAGCCCCTCTTCGGGCTCTGCTGGCGGTGCGGAGCCCCCTTGGGATTCTCTGTCTCTCTCTCTCTCTCTGCCCCTCCCCTACTTGCACTCTCTCTCTCAAAGTAAGTAAATAAACTTTAAAAAAAGTTCCATACCTCGCCTCGTGCTCATCACAAGTGCAGTCCTTAATCCCCATCACCTATTTCAGCCATGCCCCACCCACCTCCCCTATGGGAGAACCAACAGTTTGTTCTCTGTAGTTAAGAATCTATCTTTTGGTTTGTCTCTCTCTCTCTCTCTTTTTTTCCCTTTGCTCATTTGATTTGTTTTTAAAATTCTGCCTATGAGAGATTTTTAAAGTAAGAAAAAGGTGTATTTACCCGCATTCTTTTTATGCCTGGTGTGCTCCATTCCTTTGTGTAGACCTCACATTACCCTTTCCTATCATCAACCTTCGGTCTGAAAGACTTCCTTTAACATTTCTCATGGTGGTGGTCTGTTTATGATGATTCTTTTCAATTCTGTGTTCAAAAATGCCTTTACTTCACCTTTGCTTTTGCGAAAATATTTTTGCTGGGTATACAGTTCTGGGTTTAGAGTTTTGTTTTCTTTTAGCACTTTAGAGGCTGGGTTGCATTGGTTTTGACACAAAGTCCTCCATCAGTCTTTATTCCTCTTTGTCTTTTTCCCCTGACTATTAAAATTTTTTTCTTTTTGTCACTAGCTACAAACACTGTGGTTATGCTATGCCTTGGTATAATCTCTGTGTTTCTTCTGTTTGAGATTTGCTGCGTTTATTGCATCTGTAGGTTTATAGATTTCATCCAGTTTGGAAATCTTTCAGCTTTTATTTCTTCAAATATATATATATATATATATATATATTTTTTTTTTTTTTTAATATTATTATTTTATATTACTGCTAGGCTCTGTGCCCAACATGGGGCTTGAACTCATGACCCTGAGATCAAGAGTTGCATGCTCCACTGACTGAGCCAGCCAGGAACCCCTCTGCAAATATATTTTTATGCCCCTACTCCTGACTTATTTTTTCTTGGACTCCAATGACAAATGTATTTGCCTGCTTTATGTTATTTGACAGCTCACTGATGCTCTGTTGATTTTTTTTCCAGTGTTTTTTTTTTTTTTCCTGTCCTTGTTTCACTTTGGTTGGTTTCTATTGCTATGTCTTTAAATTCATGATTTTATTCCCTGCAATGTCTAATGTATTCCTTAATTTCATCCAGTTTATTTTACATCTCAGACATTGTATTTTTAGTCTCTAGAAATTAGACTTACAACTTTTCCTGTCTTTCATGTTTCTCCTTAACATGTTCATGCTTTCCTTTAGCTTTCTGGAACTTACATAGTTAGAGTACTGTTTTAATATTTTTGTATGCTCTTTCTTTCTTTCTTTCTTTCTTTCTTTCTTTCTTTCTTTCTTTCTTTCTTTCTTTCTTTCTTTCTTTCTTTCTTTCTTTCATGTTTACTTGTTTATTTTGAGAGCAAAAGAGAGGCAGTGTGAGAGAGAGAATCCCAAGTAGGCTCCGTGCTGTCAGCACAGAGGCCAACGCAGGGCTCGATCCCACAACCCATGAGATCATGACCTGAGCTGAAATCAAAAACTGGGTGCTCAACCGACTGAGCCCCCCAGGTGCTCCTATATGCTTTTACTCTATCATCTGTGACTTTTCTGGGTCTACTCCTCGTGATTAATTTTTTTTCCCTTTGTCATTATGAGGTATATTTTCACTTCTTTGCATGACTAGTCATTTTTTATTTGATTCCAGATATTGTGCATGTAACAGTGTTGGAGTTCTTTGTGTTCCTGTAAATATTGTTGGGCTTTGTTGCTCTGGAATGCAGTTCAGGTCCTTGGAATTAGTTTGATTCTTTTGAGGCTTGTTTATCAGCTTTGTTCAGGTGAGTCCAGGAGACTTGCTTTAGTGTAAGCTAGGGGCTGGCAAACTGTGGCCCACAGGCCAGCTGCCTGTTTGGGGAAATAAAATTTTATTGGAACACAGCCACACACGTTTGTTTACGTATTGTCGGTGGCTGCTTTTGTGTTCTAGCTGCAGCACTGAGTAGTTGTGGCAGAGGCTGTAAGCCCTACAAACCCAAACTATTTAGTGTCGGATCCTTTGAGAAAGAGTTGGCTAATATCTATTTTTAGCTAATTTGGGCTCAGTATTGAAGCAGTACCCATGCTCCTGAGGACCTTCCTGATGTTCCATGTATTGGGATGTCTTTCCAGTTTCCCTGGTTGGATGATCGGCTACTCTTGGCCCTGTATGAGCTCCTGGGGTTATTCCACCTCTCTCGTTGTCCCTCCCTGCGTCGTGGTCTGGAAACTCTGAGCAGGAACCTGTGGCACTCTTAGGGTTTACCTCGCTTGCTTACCTTCCTTTAAAGGATCATCATCTTGTGCTGTCTGTTGTCCAATGTCTTCTAATGTCTTTTTTTTTTTTTTTTAATGTTTATTTTTGAGAGGAAGAGAGAGCATGAGCAGGGGAGGAACAGAGAGACAGGGAGACACAGAATCCAAAGCAGGCTCCAGGCTCTGAGCTGTCAGCACAGAGTCCGACACGGGGCTCGAACTCATGAACCGTGAGATCGTGACCTGAGCCAAAGTCAGACACTTAACCGACTAAGCCACCCAGGTGCCCCTGTTGTCCAGTGTCTTAAATGTCTCATAAATTTTGTGTGTTTTTCTGGTTGCCTAAGGTAGGATATTAAGTTTGTCTCTCTTGTTCCATCATGGCCAGAAGCTGTTATCCATTAACTTTTTCAACTTTTCTCCCCCGATTACATAAGTAATGTGTTTCTAGCCTACTAGTTTCCCTGAAGTACTGCCTCTGACTTGCCCATCCTGACTTTTTATAATTATTATACTTTTTCCACAATAATTTCTCCTCCTCCTCCTCTTCCTCCCCCTGCAACTCCTTCTTTTCTTCCTCTTCCTCCCCCTCCCCCTCCTCCCCTTCATCCCCCTCCTCCTTCATCCTTTTTTGGTATTTTCTTTTTAAATTAATTTTGAGACAGAGAGAGAAAGCATGCATGCACGATCAGGGGAGGGGCAGGAGGGGGGAGGGGCAGAGAGAGGGAGAGAGAGAATCCTAAGCAGGCCCCTCATTGTCAGCACAGAGCGCCACACAGGGCTTGAAACCCACGGACCGTGAGATCGTGACCTGAGTCGAAATCAAGAGCCAAACACTCAACCAACTGAGCCACCCACGTGCCCCCACAATAATATCTTCTTCATCTGTGGTCTGTTTCTTCTGCTTTTCTTTGCTGGCTCTCCCTCTTTTTCCTGCCTTAAAGATTAGGGTAGCTGGTAGTGCTCATTTTTTCCATCTTCCCGCAACTTTAGCCACTATCTGGATGGGGAGGCAATAAATACTTAGGGATCCAAAGTACAGCTTGGAGTTGTTCAGGCCTGGATAGAAAACTCAGTTTAACCATTTATTTGGATGTGTGGAAACTCAAGAATTATAAGAATAATTTCTTTTTTTTTAAATGTTTATTTATTTATTTAAATTTTATTTCTTTTAATGTTTATTTATTTTTGACAGAGAGAGAGAGAGACAGAGCATGAGCAGGCAAGGGGCAGAGAGAGAGGGAGCCACAGAATCCGAAGCAGGCTCCGGGCTCCGAGCTGTCAGCACAGAGCCCGACACGGGGCTCGAACTCACAGACCGCGAGATCATGACCTGAGCCAAAGTCAGACGCTCAACCGACTGAGCCACCCAGGCACCCCATGTTTTATTTATTTTTGAGAGAGAGATAGCGTGAGTGGTGAAAGGGGAGAGAAAGAGGGACAGAGGATCTGATGTGGGCTCTGTGCTGACAGCAGCGAGCTCGATGTGGGGCTTCAACTAATGAACCCACCTGTGAGATCATGACCTGGGCCAAAGTCAGATGCTCAACCGACTGAGCTACCCAGGCACCCCAATAAGAAAAATTTCCAAAATTTTTGGGGGTCCTCTTAATATTTACCTGGTGATGTGCTAAGTACTTGATACATATCGTCTTTAGTCCTCCGCAACAGTTCTATGAGGCAGATATTTTTGTTACACCCATTTTATAAAGGTGGAAACTGAGATTACAAGAAGGTAAGCCAGTTTTCCCTATTAGACAAGTCAGATTTAGGGCCCAGGTCAGGCTGACCAGACTAGACTGACCAGCTGCCCTGTTTTCCCTGAGATTTTTCTTGTGTTAGCACTGAAAGTCCTGCTTACTAGGAAACCCCTCAGTCCTGGGCAAACCAGCCCTGTTGGCCTCTTCTCTCTACTCGATTAGTACTTTATGCATAGTTTAAACTCTGAATGCAGGTTAACCATTTTATATGGTGCCTGACACACGGTAAGTGCTGAAAAGTAGGAGCTGTCAGTACTGGTCCTATTTCTAACCCTTCTGAATGTGTCATAGCTGACGTTTGTTATTCTGTTGTCTTCCTAACATCTGAGCAACAATGTTGTGTATAGGACATCTCCTGCCGTGTGAGGCAGGACCCATTTCATACTCCAGAGGAGGCCTGTGGCAGAGGCATACCTCCAATCCCATCCCCATCCTGGCAGGTAGAGCACAGGCACAGGCCCGTGGCCCAAGCCGGACCAGAAGCAGGGCCTGTGCAGAATCCCTCCTTGTGCAGGTGGTCGTGGTGGACACATCCAGGCTTCTTGGGGGCGGCAGCCGTGTTCTAGAAGCAGAAGGCTGGGGCAGAGAGTGAATTTGGTGCTGCTCCTGGCTGCACAGGTGTTGACCATGGTTCTCTGGCTGGTAGAGAAAATCTGTGAATTTTCAGATTCCCTTTAGCGAGTTCCTTATCTGCTTGAGTTTGCCAGACTTGCTTTCTTCTCTCTGCAACTGAGAATGCGGATTGATATATATACCATCTGGATGTTGTGGGCACTTCAGACTTAATGGGTCCCAAAAAGGACTCATTACCTTCCTTCAGATACCTACATCATCTTACTCTGAATCTCAAACACTGTTCCTCACTATTGACTAGAGTTGTGTAATTTCAAGCCAGAGAGTCCTTTTTAAGTTCCTTTTCCTATACCCCCAGCCCTGTGGCGTTTACCAAACAAGGGTCTGCCTCCTCTGGTGTTGCTCACAGGCTTCTCTGCCACTCCCTTCCCCAGGTTCTGTTGTGTTTTGCCTTGATCACAGACAGCCTCAGATCCCATCTTTTTTCCTGCCGTTCTCCGGGCAGAAAGCAGAGGACGGCCAACGCACTTTCTAAGGCCTGAAATGAGGGCAAAGCAGAAGAGAAACGGAGGTAGATGAAGGCAGATCCAAACCCATGAAATTCATGCCTTGGTTGGGAGAGAAAAGAAACTTGTTTTAAAGGTTTGAAGGGAGAAAGATTACAAAATACCATTGATCCTCATTATTCATAGAGTCTATAGTTATAATTTTGCCTACTTGCTAAAATTTATTTGTAACCTGAAAATCGGTACCGGTGATGCTTTTGTGGTCCTTTGTGGACGTGCTCAGGGTGGCACAAGTTTGAGTCCCACGACGTGTATTTTCCTAGCTGAAGTGGATGACAGTGACACTCTGCCTTGTAGTTTCAGCCCTTATACTGTAAGCAAGCGTCTTTTTCACAGTCTGTTTTGTGCCACATTTTTTTGTGCTCTTTGTTGGTGATTTTCCTATTTGAAATAGCCCCCAGGCAGGGTGCTGTAGTGCTGTCTAGCGTTCTCAAGTGCAAGAAGGCTATGATGTGCCTTATGGAGAAAATACAAATATCAGATAAGCTTCCTTCTGCCATCAGTTACAATGCCCCTAACCATGGGTTCAGTGTTCACGGATCAACAATACATATAAAATAGGTTCTTTGAACAGAAATACACATAAAACAAAGTTAGTTAGGCATCGCTCAATTGATGAAAATGGTGCGACCAGAGGCTCGCAGGAAGTTAACCCTGTATTTCCCCCTAGGAGCTGTGATTCAGCGTTTGCAAATTCAGTGTCTGTGGTGACTTTATAGAACAAAAGTCTGATGAGTAGTGACTCCCATTCAGCCTCTTGATCCTTAACAGTGCTTGATGTGGCAAAGGGAAAGTGGCTTCACGGTACCCCCAAGTTAGCCCTCCTGGGAAATGATTGTATCAGTAAAGATTCAACCAGAGAAGCAAAACCAGCAGGAGGTATCTAGTCTAAAAGATGTATTACAAGGAATTGACTTACATAATTTTGGAGGTTGGCTGCGTGAACCCAAAATCTATAGAGCAACCTATCAGGAAGAGAAGATCACAAGGCAGCTGGAACCCATGCACATGGCAGGAGCTGTTATCCACAGACAGTCAGGAAGAGAAATCCAGTGAAGGGAAAGCATTTGTATATCCAGAAGCTGTTGGGATCTCTTTTGTCAGGAAAAGCTCAGTGTCTTTTAAGAGCTCACCTGGTTAGGTTAGACACACTGAAGATAATTTTCCTGGTTTCATGTCAACTGATGAGAGCCTTTATGGTCACATCTGTAAAATCCTTTCAGAGAAGCACCTATGTTAGTGTTTGATTTACTAACTGGTGGAAGGAGTCTGTATGCTATAAAATAGTTCTGCCCTCTTCTTTCCTTGTCATTTAGTCTAGCTAGGTTGACCCATCTGAAGACCATCACAATGAGGCATCAAATGTAGGGTTTCTTTCTTTCTTTAAAAAAATTTTTTTGATGTTTAGTTTTGAGAGAGAGAGAATGAATGAATGAATGAGCGAGCGGGGGAGGGGCAGAGAGAGAGGGAGACACAGAATGTGAAACAGGCTCCAGGCTCTGAGCTGTCAGCACAGAGCCCAATGTGGGCCTTGAACCTACCAGCTACAAGATCATGACCTGAGCCGAAGTCAGATGCTTAACTGACTGAGCCATCCAGGTGCCCCTCATAGGTAGGGTTTTGTTTTGTTTTGTTTTGTTTTTTAAGTTTATTTGTTTATTTTGAAAGAAAGAGACAGAGAGCAAGTGAGCAGGGTAGGGGCAGAGAGAGAAGGAGAAAGAAAATCCTAAGCAGGCTCTGCTCTGTGAGTGCAGAGCCCAATGTGGAGCTTGATCTCATGACCTGTGAGATTATGACCTGAGCTGAGATCAAGAGTTGGACATTCAACCACCTGAGCTGCTCAGGTGCCCCTCAAATGTAGTTTTTACTGCAACTTACTTCTAGGAGTTAGATGGTTTTATTGGGCTATCTTCCAACCAATCCACATTTCATTTAACTCCTCCCTCTTTTCTAGGTGTAAGTGTACATAGAGTCAGTACTTTGACCATCCTTATTTCACAAGTGGAGATGCTGAATGAAGCACAGAGAAGTTAACTGACTCATTTAAATGATGGGGCCAGACGCTGTGCTCTTTTTTTTTTTTTTTTAAGTTTATGTATTTTGGGAGAGAGAGAGACACACAGAGAGAGCATGAGTGGGAGAGGTGCAGAGAGAGAGAATCCCATGCAGGTTCCATGCTTTTAGTGCTGAGCTGGACATGGGGCTCAACCTCACGAACCTTGAGATCATGACCTGAGCTGAAATCAAGAGTCAGCTGCTCAACCGACTGAGCCACCACAGCACCCTTAAAGTCTGTGCTCTTAATCTTCCTCTTGTGCTAAGTCTCACTGTCGCATTGCAAGGAGTCATTTCTACTCTAGACTCCTGCGTGTTTAGGGAAGGCAGGGTCTCTACAAGGACCACATGGATCTGGTGAGCATTGGTTGTCTGGTAGCAGAGGGGGCATACTCTCTTGTTGGGGACATTAGTGTCCCTTGCAAGTGCCGGAACCTTAGACCTTAGTTCCAGAGTTCTGGTCCTTCTGGCCCTTCTCCTGGGGCATGTGTCATCCAGACTCCTTTGAACCATCTTAACTCTGTGAGTCATACAGATTTCCCATTTGCCCCACACTTAGGCCTTATTATGCAGAAACTCTCTCAGATTTGTTTCCTGTGGCTTCAACTAAATCTCCTGGCCTGGGTTAGACCTTCCCACAGAAGGTTCCCACAGAACTTTTCTGTTAGACTCTGGGCCCCCTTCCCCCATTTATTCACTCATGCATCCAAGCCACCAACGAGTAAATGAGAATTTACTTCGTGCCAGGCACCTTGCAAGGTACTGGGGATACAGCTTTTAATAGGACAGACAAGCCCTTGGTGACTTCAAAATGATTACGTTCCCAGGTCCCAGAAATAAAGGCCTGGGAGTAGGATTGCCTGCTGAACAGGAAAGCTGGATCCAGTGGGCCTTGCGTACTGCCTTTCTTCCTTTTTTAGCAGATATTCATAAGTATGTGTGTTTTTCTTATATAGGTGAACACATTAAAACAGTTTTACATCATTAAAAGCCCCTCTTCGTCGTCCTCATCCCTTTTCTCCCTTCCCTACTCCTATTCTCTACCCCACAGGTGACCCTTATGCATTTATTGCATATCTTTCCAGATATTTCTTCCATGCATTTATAAATAAATGTGAATATATTGTGTTTGAAAGTACTTATAATTGTATACAATAGTTATTCCAGAAGTGCTTATTGGTGCATAGATGGATGAATGAATCCATTTTCACATGTGTTTCACCCTGGTTTCCTTTCTCCCCTCCCTGATTTCTGAACCCTTCCTGGTCAGAGGGGCTAGGCAGATGAGGGGACCAAAGGCTCTGGATTCTTGGTTTCCCCTTGAACTACATTAACTGGATGTGGACATAAGAGCTGGCTATCTGTGTTAACCAGTTCAACCTGCCACAACACAACACAACACCGCAGGGTGGGTGGCTTAAACAACAGAAATTTGTTTTTTACAGTTCTGAAGGCTGGGCATTTTAAACCAAGGTGCTAGCATGATGGGTTTCTGGGGGGAGCTCTCCTCCTGGCTTACAGATACCACCTTCTGGTTGTGTCCTCACATGGTGGGGAGAGAAGAGATTGGGAGTTCTCTTTCTCTTCTCACAAGGCCATAGTCCTGTTGGATTAGGACCCCACTCTTAGGGTCTCACCTCACCTTTCTTACCTCCTAAAGACCCTGTCTCCAGATAAAGTCACACTGGGATAGAGCTTCAACGTATGAATGTTGGGGGACCAATATTCGGTCCCTAGCACTGTCCATGATGTCTTTATGTGCCTCAGGGCCACCATGTACAGAGCTGGGCTGCTCTAGTGCTCCTGGTTCAGGGTTCTGCCCCCAGTGGGCATGCTGTAAGATGTTGATTGACTCATGCATTTCTTAGAGTAGAACTACTTGCCCTGGGATCTGGGGGAAGCTGAGGGCCTCCCAGTGGCTTCCATCCCTAGCATTCCATTTGAATGAGTGGAAATTTCAACCACCACTTTGTGAATGGTTCCAGATGTGCCTGCTGGGGGAGAGCAAGATGGCTTGGGGAGAGTGAGGTAGCTGGAAAGACAAGCTTAAAATTAAAGAGTTAAATTAAGTTTGAGGTGAGTGACAGCTGCCATCACCTAAGTGTTCAAGAAGGGGAACAGTACCATTGGGAGATGCCTCAGCCTGTTAAAAATGTGGGGCTAGCCCTGTGCCATGATGAAACATTGGCATGCTAAAGCCACCTAATTAACCTCATCCCTCAGCTCAGATCTTGGTCAGTTTTAAAGGCTCAGAGGACAGAGACAGATGCAAGAGAGAAAATAGAGAGTCCACACAGGGTGACAGAGAAGAGAGAACAGTTCCCTGGGAGACTGAGGGCTAATTAGACTTTGGAAAGCGATTTCAAAGGAGAAACTGTCAAGTGCCCACAGAGAATCTGTCGTGGGGATTGTGAGTCACTGAGGATGGCTCTGAGACACATTTCTGTAGTGGTTCAGATGCTGGGATAAAAGACTAGGATGCAGGGTTTTAAGGGGATGGAGTGGATGACGTTTGTGGAAGAAATATTGGGGGGAAATGAACTTCTGGCTTGATGTGGCAAGAATGCTTATAAGGCAAGCCAAATGAAGAGTGTGTTATTCAGAAACGAAACGTCTGCTTGATGTGGGAGAACCATGTGGCAAATGAAACTGCAAAGTAAGATTGGCAAAAATCAAAGGGTTGCTCAAGGACAAGGACTGTGAAGCTGGTGACCTGCTGTCAGGGTGGGTCGACATGCGTCAGCCCTGAATGTGGACTTGCGGACAGTTGTTCAGCATGAGGTGGTCATACCTGGTAGCTGCACTGGGGAAAATCACCATGTATCATCTGGCGGTACAAGAAGAAGCTACCAGAAGGGTTAAGAGCCTAGATCTTGTGATCAGGCGAGCTCTAGCACTTCCTCTAGGCAAGTTACAATCTCTCTAAGCCTCAGTTTCCTCACCCGGAAAGGTGGGTAAAATAATAGTACCTACATAATAGGGCTGTTGAAAGGACTAAATGAGGAAATGCCTGGAAGAGGCTTTAGTTCGTGGTAAATGCTTAACAAGTATTAGGCGTAATCGTACCAGTTGGGCAATACGGTTTGTGTCCTTACGATAAGGACGTTTTTGCTTCCCTTTGTCAAGTCAGAAAGAATAGACGCGTGAAGAAGGAAATAAATAGAACACAGGTGCAGTCAGATGGATTTTGGCCCAAGTCATGTCAGATGGAGCAGAAGAGAGTGCTTCAGCTATGGTCGAAGTGTTTATCAAGTTAGGAGTGGGAATTGAGTAACATGAGTATGAGTGGATTGAAAGGGAGGAAAAGAAAGTGGATTTTACATTCTTGTTACCCCAACTATCACTAGCCTGGGTAAAGCACCCACTATGAACGTTGTGCCCCATTAGATGGGGGATTACGTGGAAATAGATGGACTGGCCCTTGCTCATGTGGTCTTCACAGGGCAAGTTGCCATCAGCAAGTGAGTGTAGCAGTGATGGAACGATTAAACACCACATGCAGGCAGGAGCGCTGCCCCAGCAGGGGCCTGATTCTGTCTCGGTGAAGACCCACCACGTGGGGGACTCTAAATATGTCTGACAGAATTTGAGTGTCCACTTCCTACATTGCACTGTTCTACGTGCTCTGTGAAATATGCAGCCTGATCTCCCATTTTAGCCCCACATTTGGGAGAAGATGAGTGGAGAGAACATAGAGGAGGCTTTAATGAACATTCCAGGAGAGAAGGGATGAGCCCAAATTGGGGGGAGGAGAGTGGGATAGAACAAGAGAAGAGTTCCAGTCCAAGATGGCAACATAGGAAGACCCTGTGTGTCCAGGGACACACCAAATCTACACCTGTCTGTAGAACAATTCCTCTCGAAGGAGAAGTGGTAGCTGACTGAATCGCTTCTGCAGAACAAAAGATAGACCACACAGAGGAGAACAGCAAGAGAGGCAGAGACTTGGTAATAAAGGGAACCCTACACCCCAGGCTATGAAGGATAGTACTGAGGGACCAGAGCGGTTTGTTGGCCCTGGGGCACAGAGAAAAAGCCTAGGTTTAAAAGGCCAACTAGAATATAAAGGAACCAACTCTAGAATTCTGCCAAATGGAACTCTGTCCCGGACAGAGGGCAAGTGCAACAGTTCGTGTTCCCCATACACCTTGCCAAGATGGACAGGAGCAGAGGACAAATTGGTAATTGCCGAAGGGGAGAGGGGAAGGGGATGGAGGATGGGCAAAATGGGTGACGGGGAGTGGAAGGAGGTACATGCTTCCAGTTAGGGAATGAATAAGTCACGGGGATGAAAGGTACAGCGTAAGGAATAAGCTATGAGTGCTGTAATGGCGTTGTGGGGTGACAGATAGTAGCTACACTTGTAGTGAGCCTAGCATAACATGTAGAGGTGTCAAATCACTATATTGTATACCTAAAACTAACGTAACACTGTGTGTAAACTGTACTTCAACCAGAAAAAAAAAAAAAATCCAGATACAAGGGATATTGCACTGATAGATAACATACGACTCAGTGAGTATGTGGAAGAAAGGGAAAGAACTCAAGGGCTTTGAACTTTAGTGACCATAAAGTCCTATGAGCAGAAATGTGGGGCACCGGAGGAACTTGGACCAGTGGCCATCACATTTTAGCGTTTGAGACCCACTAAGAGCTTAATACTGCAGATTCCTAGGGTATACCCATACCTACTGAATGTGAATTTCTGGGGTGGGCCAGAAATATGCCTTTATAGCAGATACCCCTTGGGAAATGCTGGATTAGAGAAAACAAACATCTCAGCCCGGCCCTCCAGAAAGCTGGGGCTGAGGCAAGGGCTGTGGTACTAATACTTTATCAGGGAGGTGAAATCCCGAGATGGTGACAGTGATGTTGGAAAGCTGTAATAGGGTACGTTGATGTTTTTGTGTTGGCTACCATTTCAGAATAAGCTATGAAAATCAAGCAGATCCCTCCACGTGTGGGTTTGCTCCACACGGTTTGCATGGAGGGGTAACACCTCAGCATAGTTGGAGGGTGAAGGAAATGGGGGAATCTGGCTTTCTCCCCATGCTGCCCTGACACCTGTTTTCCACTGGTAAAATTCACTCCAGGGGGAGCTCAGTTCCCTGCCTTTCAGGGTTGTGGCTGTTGGCCCTTTGGTGACTTCTCTGGAAGCCAGTCCCCATACTTCTGGTACGCGAGTGGCAACCGGGGTGGGTTGGATGCTGACTTGGAAAGAAAGCAAGAAGGAAGCAGTTGAGGACATGTGAGAAGGCATGCAGATTTGTACCTCAGTGGACCCAAGAAGTCAGTCTGGCAAAGGTTTCTAGTCCCCCACAGTGGGGGGACACAGTTCAGAAACTGGATATTAAAAGAAAGATTTGTAAGGAAATTATCTAAATAGAGTTATGTTCACACTGGTAATAAGAGCAAAAGCCTAGACTTTGTATCCATAAAGTAAATGTCTTTAAGTCCTTTTTTTATTTGCATTTCTTGTCCCAGGAAAACTTCCGGTAGAAGACACTGATGATGAAATGACACGTGTGAGCAGTTGCAGGGTGTTGCAAACAGGAGGCTGCATAAATTCAAGGTATCACCTGTTTAGTTTATACTCCTGAATTAACTTTCTGCCTTCCCAGTCCAGAGGTCTAATAAAAGGTTTCACTCGGGCTAGAGAGCAAATGTGTTTGTGAATCTCATCCAGAATCCCACAGCTTTTCCTCTAAAGACCTGTAAGTTCCTGAGACACTCTAAAAGGAGTATAAAAATAATAATTGTAATTCTTGAGTGCTGCCAGTGGTATACTGGGTTCCAGAGAGTAATAACCTTGTGTAACGCTTACGTGAAGCTTTCCATCTGTGTGTTGCCAGAACTTGGCTACCATTACAACACTGGCAAATGGCATTAATCTGTCATAGAAACAGGAGAATTTAGTTGCAGGAGTTTAAATAACTGACCATGTCCTATAAGGAGCTGACAGCAAATAGACAATCAGACTTATTTAACACTATCATCCTGAACCATTTAAAAATATTTCAGGGGGCTGTTGAGATATGATTCTGGGAAGAAACATCTCTTGATAGTGGCAAAGATGTTGATAACTCATTTGTGGAGAGTCAATATTAGTTGGCATGTGTGCGTGTGTTCTGGGGGCAGGGTGTAAAAATTGGTAGCTGTTTTTAAACGTGGCTGATGGGCTTGTGAGGGAAGGTGGTGGATGGGTGAGGGTTGGTCGATAACTCATGGTTTGAGGTAGAAGTTCAAGGATGGAGAAGCCAATGATCTGTGGGTTATTAAGTGCCTGTAGGCAATGTAGGTTTGAAGTGACAAGTAAGAAAAAGGTGTTGAGCAACTAAAAGGGCAGAACAGGGAACAGGGAAGAATAAGAAGTGAAAGGCAAAAAAGGAGAGAAGAAAGGAGGGAAAAATGGAGAGAGATTGAGACTGTGATTATTGTAGGAAGTGAACATAATCCATCAGCAAATTTAATGCAAGAGATATTTGCCACACAAAAGGAATCGTTATTGGTGACTGGATACATAATATTCATTCAGAAGGGTTTTATCGAACAGTTACATACATGACATTGAGACACCAATGGGAAGAAGAGTTTGTCTCTTGTTTACTGTGTGACGTCTTTCTTCCCTAAGTTTTCAGACACATACCTGTTTAGAAAAAGAAAGTCAGCGGGGCACCTGGGTGGCTCAGTTGGTTGGGCATCCGACTTTGGCTCAGGTCATGATCTCACCGTCTGTGGGTTCGAGCCCCGCATTGGGCTCTGTGCTGATGGCTTGGAGCCCCGAGCCTGCTTCGAATTCTGTGTCTCCCTCTTGCTCTGCCCCTACCCCACTCAAGCTCTGTCTCTGTCTCTCAAAAATAAATAAATATTAAAAAAAAAAGAAAAAGTCAGCAAAGATGGTTGAACAGAATGCTTTGTCCACAAAGGTCTCTTCTAGCTCTAGAATTCTTTGATTCTGGGCCACGATCCCAGGGGCTCCATGGTGTCTGTAGCAAGTGTGTGCTTTGCAGGCTGGATTCCTATAGGGTTGGACAGTTGTTGTTTTTACTTTCTGCCCCTCCATCTTATTTCTATTAGATAGGATTATTTCAGTTACAGGTTGATAGAAAGTGTAACCAAAGGCAACTTAAACATAAAAGTAATTTATTGGCTCACAAATACTGAGAAATCATGAGTGGATGCATTCAGGAGTGGCTTAATTCAGGACCTCAAATGCCATCACAGTGTTGCGATTTCCCTCTTTTTATCGGTTCTGCTTTCCCTGGATTGACTCCACTTTCACATCTATTCTTCCCCGTGGGATCACGATGACTGCCACAACTTCAGACTCATCACCTTTCAGTCCCAAACCTGGGTAGGGAACATGTCTACCCAACTGAGTTCCCATACACATCCTGGAAATCATGCTGATTGCACTGGTTTAGGTCTAATGCCCATCCTTGAACCAAACATTGTGGCCAAAGGGATTAAATTGTGCTGATTGGTTAGGAATGGGCCACATGCTCCTCCCTGCCAGAGCTTTGTGGTCTGGGGAGCTGGGGACAGTGTAACCGGGAGATGGGGGAATGCATTCTGGGTAGCCAAAAATTAATACTGGGCTACCCCAGGCTCAGTGAAACCTAGGAAGAGACCTGAGGTTCTGATCCAAAAAATCCAACAAGAAAAGGCCATGGGGGTGGGGGTCGGGGGCAAGAAAGAATTCCAATCCACAGATGGCCCTGGGATTGAATGTGACATGTCCAGGGTGGCAGCTCACTGCCCCCTCAGGTTGCCCTTTGTTCCTTGGGCTGACCAAGGATTTTGTATAACCCTGGTACATAGTTACTTTCAGGAGATTACAGGGGGAAAATACTCCACTTCCTGTTTAGGATTACACTCTTAACCCTCCCCTCCCACGCAGGCCATATGTTCATTCTAAGCCTCAGCATCCAGCCAGAAAAGCCCTTTGTGTTTTCTTGGCAAAACTAGAGCCCAGTAATTAAAGTCCATATGCAAAGCTGCTACCTCCAGCCCACACCAAGGTCTTTTAATTAGTATGTAATTGGTCAGAGAGGTAGTATCAAATAGCTCCCAGTCTGGCTGGCTGCAAATGCCGTGTTTGAAAAGTCCCAGACCAGAGAGGGATAATAATAAATACTTTAAGTCCCATCTGTTGGAATGATTTGTTTAAGGTATAAATTTCTGTTCTGTTACTATTTTTAACAATTCTGCTTATAGCGTTTCTTAAACTCTATAACAACTAGCAGCATACTCACTGGAGGTAGGAGTGTAAGTGAACCAGAAGAAGGCTTAGCAAATCTGTATGTTTTTTGTGTTTTTTTTTTCCTCCTTTAAAGAAATTCATAACATGCAGTCGGGATAGGGAGGGAAAGAAGTGAGCTGGGCATTTGGTTTGAGTGGCTGGTCAGGAACTCTGGGGGTATGTCCTTTCACGAGAACAACTGTCAGGGAAGTCAGCCCATTAACAATCTGTGGTCTTTGAAGTGAGCAGTGCCCGGGTCTTTTAGCGTTGCCCCCGAAGCACCGTGTGAGTTTTTCTCAGTACGAGGAAGGACTTTGAATTCATCTTGGTGGACAAGGGTCATCAACTGTGAAGAAGCAAAGGGAGCAAGAAGCAGGGAGGCTGACCTTTCATTGCCTTCTGGAAGCCATGTAGACTAGACTAAAGCTGGAGTAATCATGATAATGGTAAATATTATTATTACTGGTAGTAATAATGATATCATATCATCATCATCATCATCATCATCATCATCATCATCATGGCAGCCAGCATTTTACTCTGTGCTCACTAGGCACCCAGGACTGTGCTCAATATTTTGCATGATTGGTCTCATCTGATCTTCACCCTGATCTGAGGTTGCTACTATTGTTCCCTCTGTTTTGTAGATGAGGAATCCAAGACTCTGATGGCTTGACTGACTTGCTGAAGGTCACCAGCTAGTAAGTGGCAGAGTCAGGGTTTGAACCCAAGTGGTCTGAGTCTAGAGGCTGGGCTTAGCATCATGCTTGCTGTCTCCTCCCAAGTGTCACTCAGTGCCTTGGTTTTGCTTGAAGAGTATGTCAGGGAAGAAGGAAGACAGAAGGCAGATGGCTGAGCTTCTTCCTGGTTCTTTGTGTTCATTTAGCCTTTGGGGCACATGTATAGTCGAAACTTGAGGTTTAGAAATGTAGGCAGTGGGGGTGCCTGGGTGGCTCAGTCCATTAAGTGCCCAGCTGCAGCACAGGTCATGATCTCACAGTTCGTGGATTTGAGCTTTGCGTTGGGCTCTGTGCTGACACCCCCCCACCCCCCCCTCCACCACCCGAGCCTGGAGCCTGCTTTGGATTCTGTGTCTCCCTCTCTCTCTGCCCCTCCCCCACTCACGCTCTGTCTCTTTCTTTCTCAAAATTAGACATTAAAAAGAAAAGAAAGAAAGAAAGAAATACAGGAAGCTAAGCAACATGGCCCTCTAGGAGAATGAGTCTGAGGTCCCTCTCAGCTCTTGTGCCTCTACAGTTGACCCCCAAATGTGGGCATAAGAAGTGTGGACACTTCACCAGCACCGCACCCAGAGCAGGGTGTGAGAGTGTGTGTGGAAGGTTGAGGGGAGGTGTATGGAGCTTTTAGGCCACTAGAAGGCCCATACAACCTTGAATGGGCCTTTCTTTGTCCCCTTCATATGGCAAAAACTCTAAGGGTCTGCACACTGTTCCCTCCAAGAAACCTTCTTTCTCTCCTGTCTCCTCACACTGCTACTTGAGGAGTAAAAGATGGACCTACCCGTGTCCCGTTTGCCCTTGTAGATGACAGTTCTCCTAGAAGAGATGATTGTGCTGAGAGATGATTTGAACTGAGGCCTGTACCCCTGAGAGACAAAGGCCTCATTGACTGGCCTTTTTTCATTGTGGCCTTATTCTGTTGTCTGTCCATCCATTCATTTGTTCTTGTTCTTTCCCTTGAGCACACTTTCCTTCCCTTGATTGGAGAGGGTCTGAGGAGGTAAGGAGGCCTACACTTACTCCTTTCTGGGCGTTGGGTCCACCACCCCCATTTTTGCTTGCTCTCTCATCTTGTGTGTTATGGTGGTGGCTGGCTTTTGTGTGAGGCTCAGATTTGGGCCCAGAAGTGAACATTCAAGGCCCTCCTGCTTAGCTAGCTCTACTAGGGAGCTCACAGCCCAGCCAGTCTTGCTGGAGTTCTGCTCAGAGCCTGAGGGCAATCCCAGCCAACAATGAAGTGTTGCTCTGCCTTGCTTTGTTCTCTGTGCACCCCTTTTCCCCATAGGCCTCTTGGGGACAGTGGCTGGTTTGTGGCAGGACTTGGGTTTGTGCCTTGGCCAGTCCCATCGTATGCCATATTACTCTTGTGCCTTCACATCCCTATGCATGTACCCAAGTACTTGACCTTGGACATTGGGCAGACTCCGTTATCCTGAGATGGGTCAGTCTGGGTGAGTGGCGTCCAGATTGAAGGAGATGGGAGGGATTTGTGCTAGTGTCATTCTGAACAGAATGCCAGAAATGAAAGCATTTGTGTAAAGTAGCATGGAACCGGGAGTGAGGGAAAGAGAGGGGACAGCTGTAGGAACGGACAAGAAAGGAAAGTCACAAAATCCCACTTCTAAATGGAAGTCCTCTTTGTAGAAAAATGTAGTGATCTTTTAAAATTCCATATTTAACAGATTAGAAGTGATTAAATTAGAATTTGGAGTAAATGTTATTGTCTGACACTTAAATCCTTGCTTTCAGAATGTTTTCTCCCTACAAAATAACAGTATTTCAGGTTCTGGTTGTACTGCTGTGTTAATAGATCTTGGTTTAGGAGAATAATGGATTAGTCCCGTAGGAGAACTATTGATAGTAACTCTCATTTTTGCAACGTTTAAAACAACAGTCGGTTAAAAAAAATATATTTGTAACACTCCTGATAAAAGGGCCTCGCCTGACACTACACGTAGTCGGGTTTATACCTAGGGATGGTTCCAGCATGCAGGCACAAAGTGGGCTTCTTGGTGACTTGTCTGCACCTGCTGGAGATCTGGTGCACTTGTTACAGTTACAAGGCAGCTATTAGCCATGAACTGACACCAAGATGACAGGTTCAACTCCAAATTAAACAGTGTCATGTGTCCACCAGGGCAGAGAGTGAGGGGGCGGGGGCATGTGTTTGGCAAATGGTAGGAAGCCACTGCAGCCTGGGGAAGATAGTGTTCTGATTAACAACAGTCAGATACCAAGAGAAGTGCCGTTAGGGTGGGCTTGTTGAAAAAGGGAGACCTAACTTTTGAGTCCTGATCGTATGACCCTGGTAAGTCTCAGTTTACCAACTTTTTTTTTTTTTTTGAGTTTATTTATTTATTTATTTATTTTTTTGAGAGAGAAAGAGAGCAGGGAAGAGTCAGAGAGAAAATCCCAAGCAGGTTCTATGCTGTCAGCATAGAGCCCATGTGGGGCTTGAACTCATGAACCCTGAGATCATGACCCGAGCGGAAATCAAGAGTGGGCCAGACTCAGCCACCCAGGTGCCCCTCAGTTTGCAGTCTTAAAGTGGGAATGAGAACGTCTGACTTATGAAAAGAAAGAATTCCTTGAAAGTGAACTCATGCAATTCTTGCTGTCGTAAATGCAACAAAGTTGCACCAAACTGCATTAGTAGGAAAATAGAGGCAGCAGCAGTGGAAGATGAAGAATTTTGTAGAAGCATTCAGCCTGCTGAATTGCGGCATGGCGTGAGAGAAAGGTTAAGTCCCCCAGCCCTGGCTTAAGTTTTTCTCCCTACTTTCTCATTCCTTCTATGAGACAAGGAACACAGATTAGCCCAGCACACCGGTAAGGGCAAGGGACACGGGTACAAGGAAGCCTGGAGAAAAATTCACCATTAATATTATAATGATTTGTAAACCGAGGACAGGGAACTCTAAATAATACCTTGCACAGAGAAAGCACTAAATATGCATTTATTAGGCAAGGGAATAAAGGTAGATTACTTTTTTTGATTCTGTATTTATTATTAGTGTCTTATTCATGTTTTTTTTTTTACCTCACTGATTTTAACATATGTATCTTTATACATGATGTTAAAATAGAAAGAGAAAAAAAAATCAACGTAGTGATTGGGCCGACTGGATAAAATCAACTAAATAAATGAGAATAATGATATCTGATAAGTCATTCATTCATTCATTCATTCAGCCTAATGATTGAGGACATTCTGTGAGCTGTATGCTCCCTTTGGGGTTGTGGGGAGATGCCTGTAGATGAGACATTTAAGTCCCCTGTGGGACTGTGAGGACAGATACACTAACACATGCTCACATAGGGAGGTAGCTTCAGATATAGACTAGTGCTATGGAAATGATCATGCACGTAAATGTACAATCACAGAGAAGTCCATCCTTTTGTCTTCCCGTCCTCTATTTGTTGAACACCCCTTGTGTGCCAGGCACAACTGAGGCGCACTGATGAGCAAGAAAGGACTTGGTCCCAACCCTCAAGGAGCTCACAGCCAATTGGCAGAGAGGATGCTCTCTCCATTATTATGGCCCCTAGTGGATTATGTAACTTGTAACTGTTATTTATTTGGGATCTCTTATCTTGCTAAATGTAATTTCTTCCTTTAAAAATACCGACAGCATGTTTGTGGTGCATGCTGTTGTAGGAATAATACATTCCTGATGAAAACATCACTTTTCAGCTAAAGAAGTCTTGAGGTTGAGACCAAAGGGGCTGACACAGGTATTCTGTGTTGATTGTGGTTCGTCTGTGGATTGACTTTATTTAAAACGTTTTTGACGTGGTCTTAGGAGATCTCAGCATTTGCCAATGGCGAAGTGAGGCTGTCTGGGAGGGGATGGGTGAGATGAGAGCTATGTATGAGTTAGTGGGACACTATTTGTTGGTAACAGATAAACGTCAACATTTCAGCAGCTTACTATCCAATCCACTTCTCACCTGCTGTTCCTGGTCAGTGGGTGGTTCTCCTCTAAGCAGTGCTTCGAGCTTCCAGGTGTCTTCCATGTTGTGGCTCCCCCGTCCCCATCACGTAGCAACCAAGATCACACAGAAAGGAAAAGAACATGGCATATTACACATGGGAGGTTGTAATGGACCAGGCCTGAAGTGGCACCCTTCGCTTCCCCCCCATATCCCTCTGGCCAGAACGCAGTCTCTTGGCCCCACCTGGGAGGTTGAGAAATGTAGTCTAGCTATGGGCCCAGGAAGAAATGGAAGCTGTTTTAAGTACGGAACAATGAACTTTCTCTGTGACCGTCTACAATTTAATTTTCCTGGCACTTGAGAAGAAAAAAAAAAATGCTGAGGGGCCCCCGGGTGGGTGGCTCAGTCCATTTAAGCATCTGACTTTTGATTTCGGTTCAGGTTGTGACATTGAACCCCACATCGGGCTGTGCATTGATGGTGTGGAGCCTGCTTGGGATTCCCTTCCATTCCCTCTCTCTCTGCCCCTTCCCCACTCATGCTGTGTCTCTTTCTTTCTCTCTCTCAAAATAAGTAAATACATTTAAAAAAATAAAAGCTGGAGATGGAAAATATTTCAATGTCTGTGTATTCATATGTGGTTTAAATAATGACACCCCAAAAATGATTTGTTACTTTTACTGTCTTTTCTCTTTTTTATTTGATTCTTTTCTCTTTCTTCTCTTCTCTTTCTTTCTTTTTTTCTTTTTTATGTTGAGAGTTAGGAATTTCCATTAATTTTTATTTTTCTTTTATACACTTGAATATAGCCAGCTCACCTTTCATATATATGTCAGTGTAAAAATGTCAGTGGACAATTAATAATTTAGAAAACCACTTATCTCCATTTGGGGAGGGGGGAATTAGAGGGGTGCAGTTTGCTTTGGAGAGCGCAAGATAATTTGGTTTAAAGCCACCTTATGCTCAACACATGAAAGGAAAGGATGAAGCTGGTTTCTCTCAAACCCTCAAACTCTCTCTGCATCCGTAATAACAAATGGGGGAGGGAGGCAATAATGGGGCCTGTTTTTGAGATCTGTTCATTTTCTCCATGATTATACTGCACTATGAGATGTGAAAGACATTAGGGACTCTGAGCACAGTCCCCCTAAATGCCCCATTGCCCACAGGGAACCAGCCAGAGGCTGGGGTTGGCTTCAGATGGCTGGACAGGTGGCCTTGTAATTAAAACCTTTCCCTTCTAATGGCAAGCCTTGTTTTGCCAGGAAACTGAGGTGAAGAAAATGTTCTAGTTGTATGCCTATACCAGCTGCTTTGCAAGCTTCCTTACAGCTGTCCCCAAACCATAGCAGACAGCCACATCTCTGCTTTCAAAATCTAGGGGGCTTAGTGTTATTTGAGATGGGATAAGCAGGCCTAGAGATGAGGGAGGATTTCTTCCTGATCTCAAAAGTTCTGAGCCTTTTTGAAGAATTAGATGGCACACACACAGAAGTCCGGGCGGCAAGCATTTCCTCCTGACGTCCACTCTTTGAGATAGAGGCCATTATTCGTCCTCATTTTATACATGAGAACTTTGAAGCACAGAGGACTCAAGTGACTCGATCAAGGTGACATGGTTAAGTGTCAGAGTCAGGATCCAAATCCAGGTGGTGTTGACTCTATATTTGGGCTCTGATAACTTTTAGGAATGTCCAAAATTTAATTCCTGATCATTCCCCACATGTAGTCTCCACCCTCAGTTTTTCTCCACGTCCGTTCACAGCCACATCATCTTCTGGGTCAGGCCAGAAACATGGGTTTTATCTTTGACTTCTCCCTTTCTCTAAAACCCCAATTACCAGGCAGTTTCACTAATCGTGCCTTCACAATACACCCAGCATCTGACCACGTCTCCTCACTTCCAATGCTGTGTACCACCTTTATCAAGGCTGTTGGTGTTCCATTCTCTGTTCTACAGTAGCCTTGACACTGATGTGTCTTCACTTGTAGTCTTGCTGTCACCCCAGTCCCTTCTCATCACACCAGTCACAGTGATCCAGCACTGGGAGGCAGCTCTACTCCACAAGATCATTCTGGGACTGAGGGGTCTTCTCTCTTATTCGCCTTTCCTTGGGGTGCTGCATTCATCTGTGCAGTCAGAGCTGGCTCAGCTCCCTGCCTTCTAGCCCACAGAAAGGGGAGTAAGGCAGGAAATCCCGAGACAAATCCCGAGACACAATTTACTTGGAAACAAATGATATAAAATATCTATGTATCATTTCCATTCACGGTCATATGGTCAACCTAGCTGCACGGGGATCTGGGAAATGTAGTCTCTGAACGGATTGCCATATTCCAGCTCCCCAAGGAGAGGATCGTGAATTTGGAGGGTAACTAGCATTGTTCTAGAGTTCAAGGGGAGAAGTGGGTAGACCAATTAGGAGGCTTCTCAGGAGCCTAGGGGAATATTGACAATAGCTCGACCTGGCGAAGGGGCATTGGAGATAGAAAGAGGTAGACAGATTTAAGATGTCCTTGGGAGGTAGAATTGGACTGGGTATAGGGGCTGAAGAAAAACAAGATTCAGGGGGTGATTCCTAGATACTCGTATCTTGCGAGATAGAGTGATGCCATTTTCTTGAATCTAGGAAGCAGTCCTTGGAAATAACCTGTTTCTGGAGCAGCCACCTGTAGACCAATGTGTGAGGCTATCTTAGGGGGCCCTTCTTGCATCATAGTGGAAGCAACCATGGCAGGTTGAAATGGCTCAGTGGAAGAGTCTGAGGGTCAATGTGCTAGGTTGATTAAATGCATTTTATCTTAAAATGCTTCCAAGGAAGGAAGAGGACAGCCTATGCTTGGTGCACTTGTAGGCCAAAGTGACGGGCAAGGTGGAGGTTGGTTGAAAGAAGCTAGGAGCTTCAGAGCCCAGGTTGCATGTGGTCTCAGGTCCAGTTAGGTCTAGGTCGCTGCTGTCGGTTTGGGGGAGGGAGGCCCTAGGCAGTAGCATTTACCTTTCAGCACCTGAGCCGGAAGGGGTACTACTACCAGCACCTTGACGCCCCTTGATGTTGAGGGCTCTTAAGTGTTTTCTCTGTCTTCTTTTGCCTGATTTGATGAGCAGTGTGAGGAAATGTGTTTGCGATTAGAGTAGTCAAAAGGCTGAGGGTCTGGAAGGATGAATAACTCATCCAGCTGGGCAGATAGAAGGCCTACTATGGCCATTTTGAGAAGCAGTGTGGATGGTGGGTGGTGGTGGGAGGCTCAGAGGTCAGACCCGCCTTGAGCCTGATCACTTGAGCCTGAAAGCACCATCAAGGCCACGTTCCCCACTCTGAGTCTGGGGGCTAGATGCTCAGCCTACGATGAACCCAGCTCGTGCTGCCACCTGTCAGAATGTGCCTGGAGCATTGCCACTTTCTATAAATGTTAACTATCTTAAAACACTGTTCATTATTAACATTGCACAATCATTATTGCGCCATGTACATTTTTTTCAACCTTTCTATTTTACGACTGAGAAAGTTGAAGTTAAGTAACCTGTACAAGTAAGGAGAGCCAGAGTTTAAACACTTGCTCATGAATACTCTGGTGTTGACTTCACTTACTGGCTCTTTTAGTGTCTAGAGGGTTAAGTGTCATCAGGGCCAGAGAAGCTCCTGGTGCCTGTGGTAGCACAGTTTAGGGAAAGGGCTCCAGGAATAAGTCACCAGGCCTGGGTTTGAGTCTAGCTCCCCTTTCACCAGTCCTGGGACCCTGTGACTCAAGTCACTTGTATAGCCTCCTGGAGTCTGTGGCCTCTTCTTTTTTTTAAGTTTATTTATTATGAGACAGGGAGAGAGACAGAGAGAGAGAGCGAGTGAGTGCACATGCACGTGGGGGGAGTGGCAGAGAGAGAGAGGGAGAGAGAGAAACCCAAGCAGGCTCCGCCCTGTCATCACTGAGCCCCACATGGTGCTCAATCTCACAAACTGTGAGATCACTACCGGAGCCAAAACCAAGAGTCAGATGCTTAACCAATTGAGCCAACCAGTGCCCCCTGTGGCCTCTTCTTTAAAGTTAGGAGTAACCCCTTTCCAGCCTACCTTTAGGCATTGTTGGGAGAGTTCCAGTAGATGGCTCCTACAAAGGTACTTGGAGATCAGTCAACCACAGGACAGCCCAAGGTCTCCCTGTGATCTCAGAGAAGGGACCAGAATACGGACATGAGGGCTCAAATGCTTTTAGTTTCAGCCTGTACTTCCTATTTGTGAGTAGGGAAAAGTGGTTTGATGTTGGAAAACCTAAGCTGTGCTTATGGGGGAAGAAAAGGAAAAAAAAGTTTAAGGTAAGTGAAAGAGAAGTGGGGAAAAGCATTAATTTCCCGGTGTTGATTGATGTGTTACTTAGTGATAACAGAAATACTTTTTTTTTTTAATGTTTATTTTTGAGAGAGACAGAGACAGAGCACGAGCAGGGGAGGGGCAGAAACAGAGGGAGACACAGAATCTGAAGCAGGCTCCAGTCTCTGAGCTGTCAGCACAGAGCCCTACACGGGGCTCAAACTCATCAACTGATGAGATCATGACCTGAGCCAAAGTCAGATGCTCATCCAACTGAGCCACCCAGGCGTCCCACAGAAACTCTTGAATCAATGAATTTGTTCATACAGCTACTCTCTCACCTAAGTGTCAAAACACCCTGTGAGACAGAGGCATGGTCGTGATCCCTGTGGCTTAGAGGCAGAGAAGGCAGGGCTTTGTGCACCCACGCTGCTGGGCCACGTGTGAACCTGGAGGCTCCCTCCCACACTTCCTGCCCGAGGGACCATCTTACCAGTTCATGTGGGACTGAGCAGGCTCCCAGCTCACCTCCCAGCGGCAGAGCTGACTCGTCACCTGAGTGCTAACTTAGCCATGCAGCCAGGAGGATGGAGAGTCTCATGAAAACCCCTATAGTGATTATTCTGGGAGTCACATCTGGATTTGTCCTAGAAAGCGTGAAATCAAAGCAAAGTGGTTAATGAGTCTTTGTGGGATGTTTTTCCTAAGCACTAACGGATGAAGACCTTTTGAGTTTTGTCTTTGTCATTTACCTTTCAACAGAGCAGAATTCTCCAGCCCCACCATGTGCAGGGCTTCTGGAAAACTCTGGCAGGATCTTCTTATTCACTTCCCCCTCTTGAGCATCCCCTCTGAATTGCCAAAAACTTGTCGTCACAGCCTTTCTTTCTTACAGTCCTGACATTATCTTGAGGTCAGAACTTGTCTGCCATTAGCTGAACTGGAATCAATGTCTTCCTTCCTTCCTTTACTTATTTATTTAAATTTATTATTTTTTAATGTTTTATTTTTTTTTTTTTTTTATATTTGAGAGAAAGAGAGGGAGCGTGTATGTGCTAGTGAGCGGGGGAGGGACAGAGAGAGGGGGAGACACAGAATCTGAAGCAGGCTCTAGGCTCTGAGCTGTCAGCATAGAGCCCGACACAGGGCTCAAACCCACAAACTGCAAGACCATGACCTGAGCTGAAGTCAGATGCTCAACTGATTGAGCCACCCAGGCCTTTTTTGTTTTTATTATTATTATTATTATTATTATTATTATTATTATTATTTTTAATTTTAGAGAGATTGCGAACAGGGAAAAGGGGCAGAGGAAGAGGAAGAGAGAATCTTAAGCAGGCTATGTGCTCAGCTTAAAGCCTGATGCAGGGCTCGATCCCATGACGCTGGGATCATGACCTGAGCTGAAATCAAGAATGGGACTAGACGCTCAACCAGCTGAGCCACCCAGGCACCCCTAGTGTCTTCCTTTTGAATCAGGCAGCCTAGGTGGCCTTAGGAAGTACCCTTGTCACGTGACCCAAACCTGCAGACATCCTGTCTCATGTGGGTAAATTTCTGGGAGATAATGTGTGCATTCAACTAACCTCATACCTTTTATGTTGGTTCTTTTTAGCTTCCATACCAGGATGAGCATCTTCTAATCTGCTCTCCAAATTCCACATTATCTTGTCTTTGAGCTTGCTCCCTCCTTCGTGCTGAATATATTTAATACAATACAGCGGATATTTGTTGAAGGCCTCCCATGGCCACTGCTTAGCAAGATTAGAATAATGGTTGTTTGTTTGTTTTAAAGATTTTATTTTTAAGTGATCTCTCCACCCATCATGGAGCTTAAACGCTCAACTCCCAGATCAGGAGTCACATGCTCCCCTGCGTGAGCCAGCCAGGTACCCCTAGATTAGAATGTTTTGGTTAAAAAAGCATGGACTTTTTTTTTAATGGTGTAAGAGCATATTTAATCTTACATTAATATGCTGATGATATATTGTTAAGGAAAAAGAGAAAGATGCAATAAAGAATATATAGTATGATACCATTCTTTTAAAAAAAAACCTTTATTAAAAAAAACTTTCATTATTTAAGTATAGTTGACATAAAATGTTATATTAGTTTCAGGTACACAGTATAGTTATTCAACAATTCTATTCATTACATAGTGCTTACTATATTAGTATAGTTACCATTTCTCACCATACATTGCTTTTACAATGTTATTGGCTATTCCCTATGCTGTATTTTTAATCTCTGTGACTTATTTATTTTGTAACTGGAAGTTTGTACCTCCTAATCTCCTTCACCTGTTTCACCCATCTCTCTCACCCCTCCTTTCTGGCAACCACAAATTTGTTCTCTGTATTTATATGTCTGCTTCTGTTTTTTGTTTGTGTGTTCATTTGTTGTGTTTTTAGTTGCCTCATATAGGTGAAATCATATTTGTTGTTCTCTTTGTGACTTATTTCACTTGGCATAATACCTGTAGGTCCATCCATGTTGTCACAATGGCAAGATCTCATTCTTTTCTTTTATGGCTGAATGGTATTCCATTGTGCATGTATATGTGTGTGTGTGTATATGTACACACAAACACACACACACACACACACACACGCCACAACTTTTTTTACCCATTCATCTCTTAATGGACTCTTAGGTTGTCTCCATATCTTAGTTATTGTAAATACTAAAATAAGCATAGAGGTACATATATCTTTTTGAATTAATATTTTTGTTTTCTTTGGGTAGAGACCGAGTAGTATTACTGAATCATATGGTATTTTTATTTCTAGTTTGGGGGGAACCTCCATACTATTTATTTCATGGTGGTTGCTTCAGTTTACATTCCCACCAACAGCGCACAATGGTTTTCTTTTCTCCACATCCTTCCTAACACTTGTTATTTTTTGTGTTTTTGATACTAGCCATTCTGACAGGTATGAGGTGATATTTCATCATAGTTTTGATTTGCATTTATTTCCCTGATGATGAGTGATGTTAAGCATGTTTTCATTTATCTGGTGGCCATTTGTATGTCTTCTTTGGAAAAGTGTCTATTCAGGTCCCCTATTTTTTAATCAGATTTTTTTTTTCCAGGGCTGTTTGTTCAGGCTCTTTGTGTATTTTGAATACTAACCCTTTATCAGATATGTCATTTGCAATATCTTCTCCCATTCATTAGGTTGTCTTTTCTTTTTGTTGATTGTTCCCTTCACTGTCCGAACCTTTTCTTATTTTGCTGTAGTCCCAATAGTTTATTTTTGTTTTTGTTTCCCTTCCCTGAGGAGACACATCCATAAATATGTTGCCAAGGCTGATGCTGAAGAGATTAGAGCCTATGTTTTCTTTGAGGAGTTTTATGGTTTCAGGTCTTACGTATAGGTCTCTAATCTATTTTCAGTTTATTTTTGTGCATGATGGAAGAAGTTGGTCCAGTTTCATTCTTTTACATGTAACTATCCGGTTTTTTTCCAACACCATTTGTTGAAGAGATTGCCTTTCCCTCCTTGTATATTCTTGGAAAGGCATGGGCTTTTGGGTCAGTCCTGGGCTCATATCCCAGCTTCACCACTTACCGGTAGAGTCATCTAACGCAAGTTACCTTACCTCAGTTGTACTACCTGTAAAATGCAGGTGGGAGTACCCACCGTAATGGGGTTGGGGTGAGAATTAAAAGAAGAGGGGCGCCTGGCTGGCTCAGTCGGTGGAACGTGCGACTCTTGATCTCACAGTTATGAGTTAAGCCCCACATTGGGTGAAGAGATTACTTAAAAATAAGACTTTTTTTTTTTTTTAAAGAAGAAATAAATGAAGAATATAAAGTGCTTAGTTCAGTGGTTGTGCATGATACATACTTAATAAAAGTAAAACTTAAAAATACACATAATGCTCAGGGCACCTGGGTGGCTCAGTCGGTTAAGCATCTGACTTTAGCTCGGGTCATGATCTCGCAGTTTGTGAGTTCAAGCCCCACATCGGGCTCTGTGCTGATGGCTCAGAGCCTGGAGCCTGGTTTGGATTCTGTGTCTCCCCCTCTCTCTGCCCGTCCCAAGCTCATGCTCAGTCTCTCTCTGTCTCTCAATAATAAGTAAACGTTAAAAAATTTAAACAAATACACATAATGCTCTATACATTTATTCATGTGTTTCTAAACAAATATGTATGGAGTTTCCTCTGTATGCATATCTCCCCTGAGGATCCGCAAAAATAAAGTCCATATCCTCATAAAGCTCACAGTGTAGTGGAGATGTATATAGTAAGCAAATAAACCCATAAATTTAGTGTCAAATGGTGAAGAGTGCCTTGAAGGAAAATAAAGCAGGGACAGGGGACAGAGTGACGGGGGAGGTTTTATTCCTCAAACGAGCCCCTTACTGGAGAGCCTTTGCATTCGCCATGCCCTCTGCCTGGAATTTCCCCTCTCCCAGTCTCCCACCTCCCAGTATCTTCAAGGATTACTCTCATTTTGTTTGTGTGCTGCCTAAACCTCACCTCATCAGAGAGGCACACCTTATCTTAAAAATTACACACACACAGGGCGCCTGGGTGGCTCAGTCAGTTAAACGTCCGACTTCGGCTCAGGTCATGAGCTTACGGTCTGTAAGTTCCAGGCCCGTGTCGGGCTCTGTGCCGACAGCTCAGAGCCTGGAGACTGCTTCAGATTCTGTGTCTCCCTCTCTCTCTCTGCGTCTCCCCCACTCATCTCTGTCTCTGTCGTCTCCAGAATAAATAAACTTTAAAAAACAAATTTTAACTTAAAAAAATCACACACACACAAAACATGTAAAGAGATGCCGTTCGTGCCTTTGACGTTTGCGGTCCTGTAAAATTGACAGGTATACAGATGACAGTCTTTCCAGTCCAAGGCTGTTACCTTCAGAGAGTTACAAATAAGTAACATTCAGTTAAGGGAGTCAGGAAAGGCTACAATTAAAAAATGGTCCTTGAGTGTGACTTGATATGAAAGGAGCAGGAAGTTGGAGCAACCTGGGTTCAAATCCCATCTCTGCTCCTCACTACCTTGATGACCTTGATCACTCAGAATATAGAGAAAGGGTCACCTACCCCAGAGGGCTGTTGTGTTCCATGGGAAACAAGCCCCCAGTGTGCTGGTAGTACAGGAGGCCGGTTCTTAATGGTGCCCTTTTCCCACTAATATATAATTAATAGGAGTGTTTGGTTTGGGTTGCCATCACTATTGTTCTCACTGTGTGCTGTGGTTGCGTAATTGTCTGGGCATCCGGCTCTGCCAGGACAAGGGGAGCTTCTTGAGGACCTGGCCTGTTATGTCCTCGGCATAGCAGGTGGGTCACCCCAGGCCTGTTGAGCAGGGGCTGATGATCAAAGATAATGAGTACATGCATCTAACAGAGGCAGAACTGTTCTGCACAGGCAGGAACCCCAAGGGATGGTATGTTCTGTTCTCCATCTCTGCACCTCGGAACCCACAAATTGTTTCTGACAGATGGGTGTTTAGCATGTTCTTGAAAGATATTCTCTGTTCCCTCTGGGGACATCCATGGTGGGTTTAACCACATCATTCCAAACTGGCGAAATGACGTCGGCATGCTTACCTCTCCTGACCCTGATTCTACTTCAATGCCCCCAGTTCTGAGAAGGAATTAAAGAATATTTATTTTTTCAGTGGAGGGGCTATAACCAGAATATTATTATTTTTAAGATCAGAGACAGTTTTTAAGACGTGGAAATTTTTGTGTCAGCTAAATCTTAATTGTTCTAGGGATACCTAATGTCAAGTTAGTGACTTTCCCAGGCATATTTCTTTTTTGTTTTTAAGTTTATTTATTTATTTTGAGAGAGAGAGAGAGAGTGCACACACACAAGCAGGGGAAGGGCAGAAAGAGAGGGAGAAAGAGGATCTCAAGCAGGCCCCAGGTTGTGAGTACAGAGCCTGACGCTGGGCTCGATCTCACGAACAGCAAGATCATGACCCGAGCTGAGATCAAGAGTCAGACGCTTAAACAACTGAGCTACCCAGGCACTCCTCTAGGCATATTCCTACTGCATTGTTTAAAAAAGTGCTTTCCTTTTGTTTCTTTTTGCCTCATAGCAACTCCACCGTAAAATAAATAAGACACAGAAGAGAGACAATCCAAATAATTATGCTTAGCAAATTTTATTAAAATGTGGTAGGGAAAGGAAGAGGGGAGGCCATTGCCTGCTGAAGTTCTGGGGAGGGCTCATTAATGGTACTTGGTGTCACCCCTCACCTCTGTCCCTGTTAACCTATAATTTTGGGTAAAAGTCACTGCATTTGGAGACCATATCTGGAATTGGAAGTCAAGGGTGAGTTGTTGTAGAAAACTCTCCCTGTTCCTCAGAGCTTCCACTGTGGATCAGAATGTGGGCCACCGAGTCCCAGCCCCAGTCTGCAGCCTCAGGCAGCCATGTAGACACTGCAGCCCCAAAGCAGGAAGGGTATTATTTGTCATAGTGACGGCCTTGATCTCAACACGGGCCGCCATGGAGATCCATTGCCTTGGAATCTATCTGACTTTCCAGGACAGAATGCTTCCTCAGAAAAATTCCACAAAATGCTTGCTAATTACCAGGACTGTTTTGGCAGTCATTTCCTTGGAGGAAGCCTGAAGGCCTTGGGTAAAGGTGGCACCAAAGCCTACTTGGCTTCATAGTTAACTGTAACATCAGGCAAACAGAAACTTGAGCTTTCCTTTCCTTTCCTTTCCTTTCCTTTCCTTTCCTTTCCTTTCCTTTCCTTTCCTTTCCTTTCCTTTCCTTTCCTCCTTTTCTCCTTTTCATAAATTTTATTCTTTTTAAAATTATTATTATTGTTATTATTATTATTTATTTTAGAGAGAGAGATTTCAGGACAGAGGGACAGAGGGAGAGAGAGACAGAGAATCCCAAGCAGGTTCTGTGCTCCGTACGGAGCCTGACAATGGGCTTGAAGCCTCAGTCCTGGGATCATGACCTGAGCTGAAATCAAAAGTCAGATGCTGAGCTGACTGAGCCACCCAGGCACCCCCCACTCATTTTCCTTAGATGGATTGGGGTTACAGTCACTGGTGAACCTACCTGCATGAGTAGAGTTACATTTACTGCCCTCTGGGTTATCCCACGCACTTCTGTGGTGAGTCAAGCATAGGGGAGGGGGCAAACATGCATCCGAACCTGGAGCATGAGAGATGACCCAGACAGAGGCTGTGGATGTCGCAAGCCCCCAAGGTATGGGTGCCGCTGTGACCCTTCCCCTCCATCCTTTGACCTGGTGCCTCTGCCCTCTCCTAGGAGAATTATTATCCAGTGTGTGCCTCTTTCTGTCTGCTGGTAGGAGCTCAGCTTCCTAGAGCTTGAAAACTAGCTTAGTCTTCCACCATTGCTGCTTGGGAAATAGGCCTCTCCACTCTTCCAACCCTACCCTGTCCTTCATACCAGATGGAAAAGGACTGGCATCTTGGAGCATCTCTTTGAAGGATTACTAAGGCCTTCCCTGTGGAAGGTCCATTACTAGTTTCCAAATTCAAATAACTTTATGTACCACACAATAACAGGGGTCCTTGAGCATCTCTAAACGTTTTTCATGCTGGTTGACTTCCAGCTGCAAGGCCTGGTCCTTGAGGCTTCAGGAGGTTAAGTTTACCACCCAAGGTGGCTGGAATTTTCCCTGCCATAGATGAGACTCTACTTCAGAGATGAGAGGCCTTCCCTAAAGGGACCAATAAAGCCCCTGAAGCAGAAACAGGGAGACAAGGGAAGAGGAGGCTGGGGCTGGATCAGAGTGCTTCTGTGGGGAGGGTGAAGAGCCCTCTCCAGGACCAGCATTCCTCCGTGCTCACCTGCTGCCTCCCCCAACCCCCATGGGAGAAGGACTGCCCTAAAACAGCAGTAGGTAGATCTGATGGAAGAGCTTTCTTCTAGTAGTTTCCAGAACCTAAAGAAGAGTCCCAGCAAGACCCTCGAATGAACCTTGGAGTACACAGGATGTCAGGGAGGTATAAGCCCTTGGTTAATGAGAAGTCCTGGCCAGTGATCCCAGGTCCTGGAAGGCACGAGTCAGGTTGTTTTGTGACAGATGGGCCCACACCATCACACTGGAGTTGGTCCCACCAGCTCTGTAGTGACCAGCCCAGATCTGCATGTTCTGGTGCCAGCGTTGGAAAGACACAAAGCCCCTGGCCCATCTTGATGTTGGAGAACACTTGGGTGACCTGAAAGCAACCACTGTTGTACCACTGCTGAATGGGATCAGCCATAGCAGAGAATTTACCCACAGCAATCTGGTTGACGTCAGTCAGAGACACAAATCTCAATCTTGCCACTATCGAGCAGTTCCAGCCATCAACCCTCCTCCTCTGGGCCCAAGACCTGCTTCTTGAGACATGAGCTGAAGGAAGACACGAAGCAGGTCTGCAAAGGGGCTTCCGGGGCACCGTTGACCTGTTCACCTCCACCACGCAGCCACCCCACCATGCTGCACCATTGTTTCCGGAGGTCTCTTGGCCACAGGGGTTGCCTATAAGGTTGCATTCGATGTCTCTGCTCTTGATTGCAGAAGCGGCCCAGGAGGCAGGGGCTGGCCTGATGGACGCGGGGCAGGCCGCTGAAGGCGAGGGGCAGCAGAGCGCTGTGGTCCCGGGAAGGTCATTCATCAGGACGTGCCAGCCCCTGTGTACCTGGCAGCTGCACCCCAGCAGTGTGCATGGAGACACGTGGCTCAGCAGCACCAGGAGCAGCTTGGGTGGCAGTTGACTCAGGTCCAGCACCTCCTCAGGTTCAGGCTCCAGTGCAGTGACCCAGAGACGGTGGCTGGAGGGGGGCAGGAGAGGGACCAGTCCCTGGAGGCCAAGGCGCCCACGGCCTTACACCACGTGCTCCCCCTCACCGGGCTCAGCAGCGACTTAACTCTCAAATTTCTGAACACACTCATCTGCCTATAGGTGTATCATCACTTCCAATCCACCAGCCTCGGAGGCCTCTCTTTTATGCAGTGAATCCAGCCACCTATGCCTGACTCTTTTGTCGCCCTGCCCCTCCCGCCTCCCTTTGGACTTGGTTCATCCCTTTGTTACATGCCTACAGCCTGCATCTCACCACTGGCTGCTTCTTCCCTTTGCAATGTCTGAGTGTCTCTGATCCTGCCAAGGGACCATGCCTTGCCCCACAGCCTTGCTAGTTTCCATCCAGCCTTTCTTCTTCTTTGTCACCAGAGCAGTCCACGCGCACCATGTATGCTTACTTTTATCCTTTACCCACCCCGGTTGCTGTCTGCCCCTTCCCCCACCGTGTCACACAGGTAAACTCCTGGTCACCCATGACTTACTTCCCCAATGCCGAGTCTCCTTTGGATCTTTCCCTCCCTGGACCTCCTGTTGCATATAGGGCAGGAGAGCCCTCCCTCCAACTTGAGCTCTCCTCTCTTAGCTCCTGAGACTTCATGCTCACTCGCGTCATTTGTTTTTCTCTCCAGCGTGAATTTCTCTCCCTCCATTTCTAAATTCATGGCTGGGGCGCCTGGGTGGCTTAGTCGAGTGAGTGTCCGACTTTGGCTCAGGCAGCTCAGGTCTTGATCTCACGGTTCGTGGGTTCAAACCCCCGTGTCAGGCTCTGTGCTGACAGGTCAGAACCTGAAGCCTGCCTTAGATTCTGCATTTCCCTCTCTCTCTACCCTTCCCCCACTTGCACTCTCTCTCCTAGGAATAAATAAACATTAAAAAAAAGCCCAAAACTAAAGAATTCATGGCTCCAGGGTTACCTCCTTGACGTACTTTCATTCTGTTTTCTCTTTGGGTGAGGTATTTGACCACCATCTAAATACCAGGCAGCTCAGACCTCTGTCTCCAAGGTTGTGAGCAGGGTGTTGGTTGGAAATGCCTTCAGGGCCAAGCAGGTGAAGGCAGTGATGGAGGCAGAGTGTGGCAGGCCAGAGAAGCCCTTATTCTAGCTAAAGAGAAGGGCTGCTTCCGGGCTCCACCGATGGTTGACAAGCAACAGTTCAGGACCAGTGTTGCCAGATTTCCCAATTTTCCCTAAAGAAACCGGAAATATATAATCCTATTTGGAATCTCTCAGTGATTAAATATTGGTTCGAAAATGTCCGTAGGGATCAAAGCCCATCTGAGAACCATGTCTGGTGTAAGGGCTACCCGTTTGGGGTAACAGTTTGACTGTTACCCCAATCATATTCCACTGATTGGCTAATACTTTTATTCCGAAGCCTACGGGTACTTCACATTGAATGTGTGCCACACCGTCTTTTCTCCACACCCTCCTCCCTCTTCATGGGCACCTCATCTCAGTTAATGACACTTCCTTCTATCCATTCACCCAAGCTGGAATTATGGAAGAGGGTGTCCTTTTCTTCTGTAACTCCTCCTCCATTTTCAATCTACCACCAGATTCTACCAACATAACTTCCTAAATAAATCATGAGTCTGTTCTCACATCTGCACTCCTCGCCACCATTATCATAGTTTAGGGCTCCTAGCATCTTCTGCCTGGACCAGTAGGCTCCCGAGTGTTTCGAGTGATGATTCATCATAGTTAATTCCCTCTGTGTATAAATTATTATTCTGAGCCAAACATGTAATCTCGGTCCCTTGACAGTGATTGGTTTTGAAGTGGGCTTGGGATCCAATCTGGGCCAGTGGGATGTGAGGCAAAATTTGCTGGGAAGCTTCTGGAAGTTTTCCTTGTTAAGAAAGAGACCGAAGAAGAAACTGCTCCCTTCTGTCTGTGGGCTTCTCTGTATCCGTACGTCACTCTAGGAACTGCTACAGCCGTCTGGCATAGATGAGGAAAGGCAGCCTGCAGGCAGACCCCACCACAGAGCATGGTGCCCTGGAGAGAGGATGGAACCTGGGTCCGTGGTTGCGTTTTTGAGCCACCGAATCAACCACGTCTGCGGCCTGTCATCTCAGAGTTTGCAGCTATGTTGGATAATAAGTCTCTTGATAAATTCAGGCAGTTAGACTCAGAGCTTTGTGTTTAAGGGAGCCAAAGGCATCCTGACTGGTACCCTCGTCTCCCGCCTTGAGGTCTGTGCTCCGTCACCCCACATGACACCTGACTTTCAGGGTGGTCCCTCTAGATGCTAATCTGACCACATTGCCTCCCGCTCATAGCTCCCATCGCCCACAGGATAAAGTCCCAGGACCTTGGCAGAATATACAAAGGCTTCCATGACAGACCTCCTGCCTCTATAGCCGAATCGGCTCTGGCTTCTTAACGTAAACCTTATGCTCACTTTGGTGTGATCTGCTTGCAGTTCCCTGCCTAGGCGATGCTGTTTAACTCTTTCATTCATTGGGCAGATATACACAAGTGTCACCTCTGGGCCAGTAGTTCTAGGCATCTCAGCTACCACTCCCAAGTCCCATGCTCTAGCCATCTCCTCTCCCTGGGGTACCTCCCCCCATCTTTATCTGACTAATGCTCTCTTTTCGTTTCCTGTTCCAGTCCAGTGTTAGCACTTGTGATAGCTTTATATACATAGTTGGCTCTTGAATAACACAAGTTTGAGCATCGGAGGTCCATGTATAAATGTGGATTTTTTTCTTGTAGATACAGAACAGTACTGTAAATGTATTTTCTCTTCCTTGTGATTTTCGTAATAACATTTTGTTTTCTTAATAACATTTCCAGCAAAATTTGTTGTAACAATACAATATATATTACATGTTAATAGGCAAAATATGTGTAAATTGACTGTTGATGCTATTGGTAAGGCTCTGGTCAACAACAGGCCATTAGTAGTTAAGTTTGGGGGGAGTCAAAAGTTATACATGGATTTTCGAATGCACAGGGTCTGTGGCCCTAACCCTTGCATTGTTCAAGGGTCAACTCTGTGTGCTTTTAACAATTGTTTATCTAATATTCTATTTTGGAAATTAAAAAGATAGAGTAAATTAAAAGAATAGTATAAGAAATGTGTATATATATATACCAGATTGACCAAATAACATTTTGCAGATTTGTTCTTTTCCCCCCATCTCCCTTAGTACATATATACACACACATACACAGATAGGCCTGTCTTTTTCTGAGCCATTTGAAAGTAACTTTTAGATATCATGACTCCTCTTCACGAAAAGTTCAGCATGTATCTCCTAAGTACAAGGACCCCTTAAAAAAATTTTTTTTAATGTTTATTTATTTTTTAAGAGATGAAGAGACAGAGTGTGAGCGGGGAAAGGACAGAGAGAGAGAGAGAGGGAGATACAGAATCCGAAGCAGGTTCCAGGCTCTGAGCTGTCAGCACAGAGCCTGATGTGGGGCTCCAACCCACCAGCCGTGAGATCATGACCTGAGCCGAAGTCGTACGCTTAACCAACTGAGCCACCCAGGTGTCCCAAGGATGCTTTAAAAAAAAAAAAATTATGTTTATTTATTCTTGAGAGAGAGAAAGACAGAGTGTGAGCAGGATAGGGGTAGAGAGAGAGGGAGACACAGAATCCAAAGCAAGCTCCAGGCTCTGAGTTGTCAGCACAGAGCCCAACGTGGGGCTTGAACCCACGACCACGAGATCATGATCTGAGCAGAAGTTGGAGGCTTAGCCGACTGAGCCACCCAGGTGCTCCAGGACATTTTCTTACATAACCACATTATTACACCCAAGAATTTAATAATAACACAGTAAACTTATTTGATATTTGGTTCGTAGTCGTATATCTGCAGTTTTCCCAAATGTTTGTGGCTTTTTTATCCATCCAGGATCTTCTAGGCTAAGCACTCATCTCTTTCAGGAGGGCTTCCTTGAATGCCTTCAGCTTCCCAATGCTCTGGGAATGTTTTGTGCAGTTTGCCATCATGGTATTCACCACTCTGTTTATGTGTGCCTCCCCATCTTCAGAGTGAGTCCTGTGTCATGCTTCTCTTCTCAGTGCCCAGCCCAGTGTGTGGCACATAGCAGATGCTCAGCATTTGTTGGCTGAATGGGTGATTGAGTAAGTGGCAGAATTGGAGACAAAGCCCATGGCCTCATTGCTGGTTTCTTCCTTCCATATGTAACTGCTTTGTGCAGATGGTGATGTTAATAATGTAAGAACAGAGTCGCATCTGCCAAATGGCGAGAAGAGAGGTAATCCAGATAGAAAATGGTGAACAATGGAAAGAGCCAACAATTTTTTTTTTTTAATTTTTTTTTCAACGTTTATTTATTTTTGGGACAGAGAGAGGCAGAGCATGAATGGGGGAGGGGCAGAGAGAGAGGGAGACACAGAATCGGAAACAGGCTCCAGGCTCTGAGCCATCAGCCCAGAGCCCGACGCGGGGCTCGAACTCACGGACCGCGAGATCGTGACCTGGCTGAAGTCGGATGCTTAACCGACTGCGCCACCCAGGCGCCCCAAGAGCCAACAATTAATAACATCTAAGGCCGTGCTGATAGAGAAGCATGTCCCTGATTACTGAGAACAGCAGTGGAGAAAGACATCAGCCTTCTATCAGTTGTTGCAAAGGCCACATCATATTTGCAGGTTTGTCTTCTACAGAAACCAGGCCCCCCCCTTTTTAATGTTTATTTATTTATTTTTGAGAGAGAGAAGGAGAGAGACAGAGCACAAGTGGGGGAGGGGCAGAGAGAGAGGGAGACACAGAATCTGAAGCAGACTCCAGGCTCTGAGCTGTCAGCACAGAGCCTGATGCGGGGCTCGAACTCACGGGCTGTGAGATCATGACTTGAGTCCAAGTTGTATGCTTAGCTGACGAAGTCACCCAGGCACCCCAACCAGGACCCCTTCTAAGTGAAGTTTCCGCAGCACCCATGTATACCTGGAGCCATAGTCTCTCCCAGGATGGGTTTGTCAGCCAGCTAGGATGGGTCTGATCTTACTGGGGTAAAGTGTCCCTTAGCTCCGATGCAGCATCTCTTCCCACTGTTTGAACTTTATTTCTGGAATTATCTCAGAAGTTTTCTGAGTGTACATCTGATACCATAATTAATATTTATTTCCAGAGACACTAAATATGAACCCAAAGAACATTTCCATTCTGCTGATGACACTCCCTTAATCGAGAATGTGGAAGCAGGGTCAGGATGAGCCAGGTCACTCAGAAGGCTGCTGGCTGTTTGTGGGGAAGTGACCTCTTGCCATCTTCCTTGGAGGATTCCTTTTCTTTCCTAACTGACCACAGTGTTTTTTCCTTGCTTTCTGAAGACTGTTGGGTTCTCTACAAGAGGTCACGAGGAATTTTTAAAAATTCCTCAAAGCCATTAAAACAGGCAGATACAATCTTCCCAGCTATGGTAGGGACCGATCTAAAGGCAGTGCAGCCCAACTCCATCCTTCTCCTGCTGGACACAACTCTAGGCACCTACGAAGGACCAGGCATTGTAGATACAAAGATAAATAAGCCCCTGCTCTCCAGGAACTCATCATCTGTTGGGGTAGCAGCCATACAAAGAGTCTCCAAGTTTATGGGGAATGCAACGAGAGAGATATGCACAGGACACTACAGACCTCAGAGAAAGGGGCACTCATCCAACCCAGGGAGGGTGAGGCAAGGAAGAGCTGAGTGGTGAAAGTGGGCATAGGATAGAGAGGAAATGGTTAGGTCGTTTGGGGGATTCTAGTCTAAAGGGCATGGAATGAGGCACCTATGGAGATTTCCATCGTCATGATGAATGTGAGGACAAAGCGATCAAGGTCTCCATGTGCAGAGGATGCGGAGAGAGGGCCATTTTTGATAATGTAAGATGCCAGCACCAGAAGTTCAGTGGCTGTCTCTTAGCTGACTTGGGAAGACTTTGCCTGTCTGCTTCTGGGTGATCCTTTAATGTCACTCCCACTAAGGGTTAACGGTAGAAGACATCCTCCCCCCTCTACCACCACCTCAAAAAAACCAAAAAAACCAAAACCAAAGTCAGTGAAGGTAATATACCACCATCGATTTAGCTGCTGAAGAATTTACCATTCAAGGAGATAGGACCCTGCCTCACCAGAGGCGTTTAACAGTCCAACACTATCACATTACCCAGATTGTATAAAGAGTATGAATGATTTCCGCTCACAGACCTCTAATGGAGGTATCTCTTTACAAAGCCCCTACTTCAGGCCAGCTGAATGCCTCAGCAGCGCCTCCGAAACCCCGCAGCCCTAATCCCTTTAGCAACAAAGGTCTGTTTCTTTGCTTAGCATGAAGTAGGCCTCAGAGGCCTGTGTGTGTCTTCGCCTGTAGACCAGAAGCCTCCTGTTTACAATTTCCCTATTCCTGTTTTTAATGTTGTTCTGAGAGCAGCCACAAAGGGCTAGTTTTGTCCAGCAGGAACAAGGGAGCTATTAGAGAGAGACAGAGGAAGGAAGGAAGGGCGATCGCAGGGAGGACTCCTCAAGGGATTAGCAGACACAGCTGTTCCCGAAGGGAGAGGAGCTCCAGGCTGTTTATAATTTCCGTCACATTTACATTTTTTAATATTTTATTTCCTCAAAAACTTTTTTTTCTGATCAGTTTCCTATCCACCATCTAAAGGGAGCATCTTGTTGCCATATTGATAGACTTAGGGACATGTTTTGCTATATGTACTGAGGATTTAGCTTTTTACTTCACTGCTCTGCAAATCTGGTGTGGTGATCTCCAGCGCTCTGTGAGGTCACAGACCTCCAGACCACCAGGTGCCCGAGGAAATTGACTGAAGGGACTGGTGTCACTTCTTGTCCCATTTGTGCAAACCTTTGGAGTTTTTTTTAGGCTGTATCTGATTCATTTAGATCCCATAGAACACTGACGGTCTGCACAGTGTCCCAGACCTACTTATATATATATTTTTAAGTTTATTTATTTATTTTGAAAGAGAGAGAGAGAGAGAGAGAGGAAGAGAGGGAGATTGAGAATCCCAAGCAGGGTCCACGCTGTCAGTGCAGAGCCAGAAGCGGGGCTCAAACTCATAAATTATGAGATCGTGACTTGAGCCAAAATCAGGAGTTGGACACTTAACCAACTGAGCCACCCAAGTGCCCCAAAGACCCACTTTTCAAATGCACCTGATGTTTATCTTTATATCTAACCATTGTATTATAAAGTGTATTACCTACAGGTGGAGAATCTGTCATACTCCATATTGCTAAAATGTCTTATTCCACTGGCTTTAAGAAGATTGTCTATGTTTTCATCCTGGAAACAAATGTTTGTGTCACCTTCTAGTTCTTGCCATGAATATTTTTCTATCCCAACAATAGTCTGTCCCTCTTTTATTCTAAAAACATAGAATTATGTTTCTCTTGTATTTAAAAATGTACACATATCCAGTGTTAGGGCATGCACATTTTTCTATCCAATGTCTGTCTGTCTGTCTCTTTTTTTAACTCCTTTTCCCTCCCTTCTCTTATCCTCCTCCCTGTTAAAATATTAGCAGTTTGGGGATGCCTGGGTGGCTCAGTTGGTTAAGCGTCCGACTTCGGCTCAGGTCATGATCTCACGGTTCGTGAGTTCGAGTCCCGTGTCTGGATCTGTGCTGACAGCTCAGAGCCTGGAGCCTGCTTCAGATTCTGTGTCTCCCTCTCTCTCTCCCCCTCCCCTGCTCATGCTCTGTCTCTCTCTCTCTCTATATATATATCTCAAAAATAAATAAATATTAAAAAAAATTAGCAGCTTGTATATCCTTCTACACCTAGCTCTATGCTCAAATAAGGATATGGAAAAAAAAATTTTTTGTTCGGGATTGGGAGAATTACTGTTTGTTATTACAGTGGGACTATATATTAGTTACTTCCCTACATCTTGCTTTCCTCACTTAACAGTGTACAGAGGAAATTGCATTTAATATATTTTTAACCTAACATGGTCTGTGCAAGTGCACTTTGCCTAAGGAGGCTTTGGCTAAAGTTGCAGATGCTCACGTATGTGTCAATTCCATTTTTTTTTGAAACCATTTTTGTTAAGTTTGACTTTTTCCTGGGGAGCTTAAGTCAAGATACAAATGACTTTCTCAAATGTCCAGTCAGCCCGCTGCTGACCCTTTGGGCTTTTGTTGCCTTTGGGGTACATTTCCGGACTTGAGCGTCTTTTAGATCCGGCTGACGTCCTACTACTGTTACAGAAATATTCCTCATGGTAGGTCTCAAGAGTTAAGTGTATGCAATTTCCCTTAGCAGGGGCCTGGGATGTGAGCTAATCTTTAAGTAAAGGAGAGAAGGGACAGTGATTAACATTCTCCCGACTCACTCAGGGACAGCTGTTCCGAACCTTTCCTTCCTGCTCGAAGCAGTAACTAGTTTTCAAGAGGAATTAAAAAAAAAAATTTTTTTTAAAGAAGAATATGGAGTTCTTCCAGGATTGCTCAACTTTTCTTTCTCTAAAGTAAAATACTTCAAACCATGTGCCAATCCAAATGTACTTTCTGTATTCGTCTTCACTGGAAATGTGGACCATAAGATAAGATGCATAGCCCCTGGTATATTGTTTTACAGAACTGGCCAGGAAAAAGCCACAATTTCAGCTGCTTTGATTTCCCCTATGCTTTTTCGAGAGGAATGCTAAGGATATTTTAGGGAACGTGAGCTTCCGCAAACCCCTGTCATCTGACTACTCCTGTTGTGCAGGCTTCTTTGGCAGGATTACAGATTTGAGGTGGTGATTACCGTTTTGGTGATTACATGCCTTTTGGGGGATCATTTTCTGATGAAAAAAAATTTTTAAAGATGTCTTCCCATTCCAAGTATAAATTTAAGGTCCCGTGAATTTTAATAAATGTTTTATTTGAAAACATAAATTACCCAATATACACATATCCTTCGGGTTAGGAGTGTTAAGATTTCATGATCCCGTGCCAAGGACATTCCCTTGTAGGAAGGACATACCTTAGGTGGAGGAAGAGCTGTCTGTAGAGTCATGATGGCAGGTGGCGATCTCTGTCTAGCCATCCAAAGAAACAGAATCAACTCCGACACAGTGGTTGCAGACATCACCGCGCAAGCATCTTACATTCACAGTGATTACGTATTTAAAATTTATTGAAGATAACGCAGAGGGCCCCTTTAAAAAATATAGGGTGTATCGGTTTGACTAACCCCATAGTTAAATTGTGTATTATAGGTGGATCACGTTGTAGGTGAAGAAACAGGAAAGATGCGCTGGTCCCTTGTAGTCTTTTATATTTGTCAGCATACAATCTAGAAGAAGTAGTCACCAAAAAGATAAAAAGGAAACTTAGTAAAATGTTAAATTTTTTCAAGATACCTTTTTTTTTTAAAAGTAAAAACTTTTTGGGGGCAAATCATAAAAATGCAAGTTAACACAGAATCACGGAAAGTGAAAACAGAAGTCACCTTGCCCAAATTACACTCCCCAGTAACTACTATTTCTCTGAGCTGGTAGAATTAAGAGAACGTGATTTGGTGCTCCTGTGGTCTAAATAAGGGCTAGCTATAAATGATGTCAACTCAATCCTTTGGAAAAGGAAAACATTAATTTTGAAACCATTTTTTTTTTCATGTATTTATCCGGATAGTCATTTGGAACAAAGAAGAGTATTGGGGTGGGGAGATAGGGCTGGGCTTCTGGGACCCCTGCTTTGTGAAAGCGATTCCTTTTTTGTCCATTTTATGTATTCCTGTTTTGCCCAAGACTGTATGTTTTTTTTGCGGGCACGAAGGTGGAAGCATTCTGTTGCTGCTAAAAACTGTTTTGAAAATAATAATTTTCTCTAGAGGATATCTCGTTTTTCTACAGTTTTTAAAATGCACTAGTTTTAATGTTGCCTTGTCTAGTAGTATTTTATTTCATTTTGAATATGTATTTTAGAAAGAGAGTGCACAAGCGGGTGAAAGGGGCAGAGGGAGAGAGAGAGACAGTCTTAAGCAGCACAGAGCATGATGCAAGGCTGGATACCATGACCCTGGGATCATGACCTGAGCCAAAATCAAGAGTCAGACACTCAACTGACTGAGCCACCCAGGAGCCCTGCCTAGTAGTATTTTATCTGAGCCTTATGGGAGCCAAGTTGCACTTATCCTCTGAATACATTATTGCAAAGGTAGCTACCTTCGAATTATACAGATTTTGAATCTTCTAAGTGTTGCCCATCCTTGGGAAATAGTTTCTCATGTTGAGAATCAAGAGAAAAAACAAGCACTGAATGCCCTAACGTCTGTCTATATTACAAATCACCTAGAGTTCTGAAAACAGTTTTCTGTAGGAAAAACCACGGTGGCCATTCACATAAAATGTTAACTTGGAGTGGTTGACAAATGCTACTAGACTGTAGGTGTGATCCAACATATTATGTTTGTGGAGTGAGGGAATCGGAGATCTTCCTTCCTATTATCGATCGTTTCCCTTTTCTCATTCTGATAAAGCGTTCTTTCCTTGGGTTTTAACCAGTGACATGGTGCAGAATTAGATCCACATGTGCTGCTTTTTCCATTTTGTTTATTTCCAGTTGCTTTTTCTTCCAGTCTGAAGGAAAGGGAATTGAATGTCAATCTTGGATTGTGTACATCAAATCTGTTGGAGAATCTTTTATATAACCAATACTCTATCCTCAGTAACTTCGAGTGCTGAAGTTACACTAAAATATTCGTTATAATCCTCATTTTCCTTTGCCTCTAATTTTCCAATAAGGTATCCTTTTGGACTGAAACTTTCCATGCTTGGTTTCAACTCAAAGGTGAGTTTATTTTGGAAAGTTCATACTAATTTAATTCAGGGACTTGGAAGGGATGTGAGAGTAAAAATATACCTTCTACTCTACAAATAAATGTAAGACTTCGGTCATAGATAACTCCGGAGAGGCCAAGCAGCGGAACAATAAACAGGTCTCAGAAAAATCCCTGTTAAACTGATGCAGGTTGAAGTGATTAACCCACATTTCCTGAAGGCACTGAACAGATTGGAGCTCCTTGAGGCTCTGTGGTCTCTTCCGAAGGACAGTGGCCACAACAGGGCATTTCAGGACCTGGGTGGATGGAAGAGGTGAGATATTTAGTTTGGATCCAGGCAGAGTACTTAATGGTCTACAAAGTCCTAAAACATGCTGATTATTGTTGAAGGCTCTTCTTAGGCAACAGGGGCTAGCTGATACATCACAAACACAAAATTACCCAAGCCTGTAACGTGATGTTTGTGGCTAGCACTCTGCGATGTTGAAATGTCATTATCTAGAGCTAGGTTTCTCCACCTCAGCACTGTGGACATTTTGGGTAGATAAATTCTTTGTTGGTGCTGTAGGTTCTGACGAGTGCATTGTAGGCTATGTCCAGAGCCCTGGGCTGTACCTGCCAGGTGCCAGGAGCAAGCTGCTCTCTGCCCACCCTCCCCTTTTCCTGCTCCACCCCTCTCCGCCCCAGTCATAACAGTTAAAAATTTCTCCAGACATTGTCAAATGTCCTTAGTGTAGGGAAGAGCCCCCAGCTGAGAACAACTGGTACCACTTTGAGTGCAGACCCATCTGAGCAAGGTACTTGCACCAGACTGGAATCCATGTAGTGGGAAATCTGGCATTTCAAATGAGGTCTTCCTAAAAAGTAGAGTTGGCATCGCAAAGAAGTAGCCCTCCTGTTCAAAGCTGCCCTCCCTGACTTGTGCCTTTTGCCCCCTCTCCGTTCTGTTGCTTTTGGGGACTAGGTCAATACCTTTAAAATTTTTTTTCCTCTTGAATTGTTGCTTCTCCACTGAAGCCTTTCCGTGAACTTTCAAGTATTTCCATCTTAGATGGCATTAACTGCTCTAATTATTATACTTTCTAAAGAAGTAATCTCTCTGCCCAACATGGGGCTCAAACTCATGACCCCGAGATCAAGAGTCACATGCTCTACTGACTGAGCCAGCCAGGTGCCCCCTCGTTATTATATTTTTTAATGTAAACAAGAGCATTCACTCACTCTGTCAACAAAAGCTAGTACTAACCACAGCTGATGTACTGAGTATGCCCGTGCCCACTCTGCTCTAAGACGTTGTGCGCCTTTTCTGTCTTTATGGATGTCACTCTCTTGCGGGTACTGTTCTTATCCTCATTTTCCAGGTAAAGAACTAAGACACAGTGAGGTGAACTAACTGGTCCCAAATCTCATAGAAGTAGCATAAAGCGGGTTCGAGCCTGGATTCCTGAGCACCTTCCTGTCTTAACAGCTCTGCCATCCTGTCTGTCCATCCCACACATCTCTGTAAGGCCTCCTCACAATTATTATACGGTAAAGTTTTAAAATCTGCCTTTACGAATCCAACGAATACTTGTAAGTATGACAAGGGATCCATCCCGTACACTGGGTGATGCAATGACGAACATGGTGTGATCCCTGCTCGCATTGTGGTCAGCGGTCAGAAGATGTAAACAGACGTGAACATCGTAGAACAGTGCAAAGTGTGAAATGGTTACTCTCGTGAAAGTACGAGCCAAGGACTAGTGGCGTAAAGAGCCTCTAGAGATGGTTTAACCTGGAGGAGGAGGAGGGAAGTGTGCAAACTCCCTGGAGGGAGAATACTGTATGCCTCCTATGAGACCGTATTGTATGGGAGGTACCACGTTAGGTGTGAGGTAACACGCTTACAGTCCAGTGCAGGGGCCAGAATGAATCAGACGATCACACACATTTAGGTGGGAGTTGCTAAATTTCAAAGGGATATGGTACCATGGGAGTATGTGAATGAGACGGGACTAATTTTTTTGAAGAGAAGGAGGTCTGGGAAAGTTTTCCTGAGGCAACCATGCCTGACCTGAAAGCTGAAGAATGAGTGAGCATCCTTGCATTAGCCAGGTGCAAGGGGCATATAGATGCATGAGCATGTGTGTGAACATGTGTACGTGCACATTGTGGAGGTGGGGGAGATAAGGATACTTGCGGTAGAGGGACCAGCAGGTGCAAAGATCCTGAGGTTAAAGAGAACACAAGGAGCATGAGCCACTAGAAGCCTGTGAGACTTTAAGACAGAGAGTGAGAGAGGGCAGGGGCCAGAGGGTGCAGGGCCTTGTGGGCCATGGTAAAGATTTTAGTCTTTATTGGAAGAGCAAGGGATTGGAGGGAGATGGTTGACATCATCGGATTTGAGTTTTCAGAAAATCCCTCTGGCTACAGTATAGAGAGTGGATTGAAAGGAGCCTGAATAGATTTGGGGTCATTGTGATAGTTCAGATGATGGAGCACAGAGGCCCACAAGCACATTTGTTCTTGTTCTTTTTTGCTGAAATGTTTTGCTCTTTTGTATGTCAAAAAAAATTTGTTAAAAGTAAATGCAAATCTAATGGAGTCCCCCCCTTCAGCCTGGTGATTCTATGCCTGCTAGCTTTTGGTAGTTGCTGACAGTCCTTGGCTATGACTTGGGATTCCTTGATCTGTAGATGTATCATTCGAATCTCTGACTCTGTCTTCACATAGCGTCTTCCTCCCTGTGTGTCTTTGTGTCTTTCCTCTTATAAGGACACTAGTCATTGGATATAGGGCCCACCCTCAGCCAGTACGATCTCATCTTTATTTAAGGAATTGCATTTGCCAGGATCCTATTTCCTAATAAAGTCACATTCTGAGGTTCCAGGTAGACACGAATTTGGGGTGGGACACTGTTCAGCCCAGGATATAGATCAGGTTGACACTGTGTCAGGACGTTGTTTCGGAGCTTAATTTTAAACAGAAGAGATGTGCAAAGAGTTCTTCCAGAAGGGCATCCTGGAGTGAAAAGCACTGCATAGAAGCGAGTGGCCTCTCCCTTTAGACAGGCAGAGACTCTCTCTGCTTGTCACTTGCCTGCCTCGGTCATTTATGTATCTGGCTTGCTCCCATAGATGTTTGAGTTCGTGGCCTCAGAGTTAGATTCAAAAGTGAACATTATGATGTAGAAAGAACTGGAGGCCTCTGGGGAGTGTGTAACAAGGGACACAATTTAGTAAACATTGCTGGATGGGTGAACGCCTCTCTTAGAAGAATGCGGCAGGGTATTTCTGGCAGCTTCGTCTCTGGAAGACCACAGATGATGTCTATTATATCCTCGTGCATCAGCCATTACCTTGGAAATAGGCCATCCTAACAGCGTGTCAAGGAAGTTATTATAGGGAATTATTTCAGCCAGAAGAGATCTCTGCAAAGCAATCTGTTCCAGCCTACTGTGCCATGGAGTGGTCCCCATGTCCCTGATTTTTTGCTAGAAATGCAGCAGCAAACAGCATGAAGCCTACACCTGTCATGAGCTAATGTGCAATTCCTGCCAAGGTTTGCACTTGGGTTCCATTAACACGATAGAAGAGACCTTCCAGGGAAGCATGTTAATGTTTAACCCTTTACCCACAAATTCTCTCCCTCTCCCGGAGAAATCTGCCACTTGCCAAACCACCACCAGGCCACTTGGGATTTTGCTTTTGCAAAATGGCTTGGTTTTGGAAGCAGACTAGAGAAAGGAAAGTTAATGGGAACTGACCTTCAAGTGCAAGGTCCACAGGACTTTTAAAAAAAAAAAAATCAAGGAAGAATGAGCTGAGCTTTGGCCTGGAAAGTGTTCATTGGCAGAAATGATAAAGCTGAGATGAGAACTAAATCTCATTAGTGTCAGATGTCTCCTTTCTCTCCAGCTGCAGGCGGAGCAGAACCTAGAGATGTCTGGGTGGGAGGTTAGCAGATCTGAAGCTTCAAAATAACCATCCACTGTCTCTGTGCATAGCAAGGAGTAGGGGCAGTATTCAGATGGGGATCTGTGTCTCACTGTGAATTTTTCTACCATGAGATGCGGCAGGGGCGACTGGTGGCGAATACCCCTCCCCATGCCTAACCTTTGTAGACAGGGGAATGAATGCTCCCTGTCCAGTCTCAGTTGGAATAAGTATAGTTAAGGGGTACAGAGGCTAATGGTTGTGTTATCATTTGTTGAGGAGGAGCTGAGTGCCTGGAAGAACAACTCCTGGCAAGGGCTGAGACTTGGGGTACGAGTTCAGAAACGAGAGCTCATGGACCTGGGAGACCCGGGTGGAAGAAAGTTCGGGGTTAGGAGATGAATTCTGGAGAGTATCAGGAAATAAAGAAACTCTGAAGTAGAGGGTCTATTCCAAGAGGAGACTAGTTCATAGAACACAGCTATGCATGCAGTAGGCTCCCAGGAAATGATCGTGGAAAGAGTGAATGAATGGAGAAATTATGCTGGCAGTCTCCTGTGGCGGAGGAGAGTTACTTTATTTTGTGTCTTGTATGTGAAGGGGAGGGAGTCCCATTGCTAAAAAGGATGTACCTGATATATTTAAAGATCTTAAAATTATTTCTCATTATGTAAGTGATACAGAAATACATTATTCTTATAAACAGAGCCAGAGAATTTCATTTAAGAAGGTCTTCTTTATCCATTACCCCAAATTTTGGGGTGTGTGTGTGTGTATGAATGTTTGTGTATGAAGGTTCTAGGGAATTTCCAGGCAGCATCTTGGCCACAAGATTTTTTATCTCATAACCAATTGGCTGGAAGGCAGTTTTGCCTTAAAAGATAAAAAATAACCTGGTTGACAATTTGGTTTGACAGTTGGTTGGGTTAATCAACTGGTTGACAGGTTGGTTTCATTTTTCTCCTTGACATGGTACTCCTATTTTTATATTATATAAATCTTAGCCATCATAATGGTCTATACACTGTTGCAGAGTCTTGAACCCACGTTTCCTCAACTGTAGAATGTCTATCAACATTCCAATTTGATAGTCCACCGAGAGCAAGCACCAGTGTAGAAGGCTTTCACAATATAATACAAAGCTCAGGTACGAATAAGCATTCGAGTATCTGAAAAGTGATACTTCTCTCTCTCTTTTTTTTTTTTTAATGTTTTTATTTATTTTTGAGAGAAAGAGAGAGAGACAGAGAGTCAGAGCGAGTGGCGGGGGGGTGCGGCTACAGAGAGAGAGACACACACACAGAATCCGAAGCAGGCTCCAGGCTCTGACCTGTCAGCACAGGGCCAGATGCGGGGCTCGAACTCATGAGCTCTGAGATCATGATCTGAGCCGAAGTCAGATGCTTAACTGACTGAGCCACCCAGGTGCCCCAAGAAAGTGATACCTCTCTTAATGAAGAAAGAAATGTTAGAGGAAAAAGTGTGATGCAGAGTGAGGAGATGAGTCAACAAGCAGAAAAATAACATATAATACTATGGACAAAACCCTTTGAAGACACATGCTTACGGGCAGTCGACAAAATAAAATTGGTTATTTGTACACAGCTACCATGAATCTACACTATACGTTGTGAATGTATTCGAATATTTTGTGTTTTGAGATCAAGTCTTAAGTTTTGTTATTCATTTTTCGTGTTTCATTATGTAGTTAAAAAATTTTTTTTTAATTTATTTTGAGAGAAAGAGAGTGAGAGAGAGAGAGGGCGAGTGAGCACGAACAGGGGAGGGGCAGGGAGAGAGAAAGAATTCCAAGCAGGCCCTGCACTGTCAGCCAGGTGCGGGGCTCGAAACCACGAACTGGGAGATCATGACCTGAGCTGAAACTAAGAGTCGCTGATTAACAGACTGAGCCACCCAGTCGCCCCTCATTGTGTCGTTTATGATACATGTCACTCTATTATTTTTCCTGATTTTATCTTTTGTGGCAAAATTGCCTTACAGCTGATCAGTTATGTGGTGGAAATGTTTGCGGTAAAAATGCTTGTAGTTAAAATGCTTGCAGCAGGGGTGCCTGGGTGGCTTAGTTAAGTGTCTGACTTCAGCTCAGGGCATGATCTTATGGTTCTTGAGTTTGAACGCTGCATGAGGCTGTCTGCTGTCAGCCCAGAGCCCACTTCGGATCCTCTGTCCTCCTCTCTCTCTGCCCCTCCCCTGCTCGTGCATGTGCTCTCTCAAAAATAAATAAAAACATTTTAAAAATGCTTGCAGCAAAGATGCTTATGGGGGAGAATTCTGGACGTGATGTGTGAGTATGCCCACGTCACCATGAATACCCAAATCTGCTCATTTGTGATCACTTCATATGTTGTGGAGGATGTCCTGACTGTATGCAGGGAGGGTTCCTAATGGACTTTGTCTCTGTCATGTGATGAGGGATTGGTTTTCCCTTCTATCTGAGCTGAGGTTGGAGCCTCCGTCCGTGGAATCTAACCCACCCACTCTATTAAGTGACGAAGACTGTGGTTCTATTTCAGAGACAGAAGGAGTCTGGTCACTTTGGTGATACCTGTCAAACCTAAGGCATTTTGCTTTTCTGCCCTGTCCACCAAATTGCTATATAACCTCTTTGGTGCCCTGTACTGCCTAGCATAAGGTCTGCGCATCATTTGTGGTCCACCTTAATATCTCACCAGTAACATCCTAATAATCTTGAAAGCATTCTCTAACATGAATGATCTCTGCAGGTAACAAATGCGTGCACTGCCATTTCTTACTGTTTCTGTGTATGCCCGACTGCATACTCCTGAACCAATGAGCTTGGTGCTGAAGAGACAGGGAAAAGAGGTTAATAAGCAATGGGAATATTTTCCTTTCACTGGATCTTTGAAATACTGGAATAAATGCAGGTTTGATTTTTTTTTAATACCCTTAATGAAAACTCCTCAGTGATTACTTCTAAATGGACAATTTACCACTTCTTAAAAGTCTTCAAAGATGACACCAAGGGACATGTTATTATCAGTTTTCCCTTCTTCTCTTGTCATCTTTGACAGACGTCTCTCAGGCAACTTAGTGTACTGAAACAATTTGAGTTTCAGGGAAACTCTTTAATATGCCTCTCATATTTTTATGTGCCTTGCATATTGCTGTCCGAGGCCAGAAATCTTCAAAGAGAAGGCTTGCCAGCATTATGTCACTAAAGAAATCAAAGGCTTCTTTCTTTTTTAATTTACTGAATCTCAATACTTGTAAATTTCTTGCTTTGTATACTGAAATCCCCTCAAATCATAATATTTCTATACCACTGAATCTGCTTTGGCTTAACTTTATATGAATGTCAAGGTGGTTTTTTTTTTTTTTAATGCTTATTTATTTTGAGGTGGGGGATGGGCAAAGAGAGAGAGGCAGAGAGAGAATTCCAAGCAGGCTCCGTGCCATCAGCACAGAGCCCGATGCAAGGTAGATCTCATGAACCATGAGATCATGACCTGAGCCGAAATCAAGAGTCAAACGCTTGATGGACTGAGCCACCCAGGTGCCCACGAATGTCAAGTTTTTAAACCTTGTTATGTATTTTTCCTTGTCATACCTCAGGGTCACCTTCATTTGTCAAACGGAACGAACACCCCTTTCCTCTTTATGCTGGCTATGTATACAGGCTCTGGAGCAAAAGAAGTGACTTTGAGTCTTGCTCCATTGCTTACCAGCTGTCTCCTGGGTTGTTGTCCAAAATTTGGGGGCACTAGGTTTATCACTTGCAAATGCTGATAGTGATAGTATCCACATTGTAAGTATACTGTAAGAATTAATGAGGTAGTGTCTGTAAAATATAATGCCAGCCACATAATAAGAGCTCAAACATGAGGGTGAGGATGGTGGGGATGACGGTGTTGAGTATGTGAGAAATCACCAGGCAGGAAGCTGAAAGAGGAAGGTGGGAGCTGGGGGCAGATGGGCAGCAGATAATTGCTACTTTTCCTCTTCCTCAGTTTTGTACGGCTGTGCTCTTCTTGCTGGTCCACAAGTGATGGGTCCAGAACTTGTCCTTTTTCTGATGTTTTTAGGTTGCTTCCTAGAAAGCTTTGAAGCCAAGACCTACACTAGATAAGATTTTCCAAAAACTGACAATTCTTTTTATAAATTGGGTACAATACATATCACACCCTTTCCCTCGCCCCTGGTTCTTGTTGAAAAACTGCACACCTGGGTTTTAAGGGAGCTTCTTGGGTCTGCTTCAATAGCACAGATTTAAGAGCCCATGTATTGGCTATTCACTGAACGTTGAGAGTGACAGGAGGTCACAGAGACGATTAGCTAAGGCAATTAAAAATAATTGTGGAACTCAAGACCTGTGAAGCCTTTCATATGGCCTGAGTTGCTCAAACCGCCGAGTCTGTCTTTGGAGGGTTTCCTTATTATTTGTATCAGCTGCTGATAATTTTCTGAGAAATCACTTTATATAAATCAAGAGAATAGAAAGAGGGTGGAAATGTCTCCCTGAAAAAGGTGTTCCTCTAGCCCTCCCTACCCTGGCCCAAATACTTGGCAACTGCCAGAGTTAACAATCTTTTGCAAGATTTCAGACCAAGCTGATGTGGTCTTGAGGTTGAGTGATTTCCTCTCTTTGTTCCTTCTATTTTCATCTTATGCCTTGGCCCAAGCACCTGAAAACCCATGTAATCTATTTTGCTATGCTAGTGGTTTTCAAGCTTTTTGAGTTGTTTGTTGTTATTATTATTATTTTTTTTTTTGATCTGACACCCCAATCTACAGGCAGGACCTGGAGGTAGGAACAAACACACACTGGGCATAGCTATAGATAGAACACAGTTTGAAAACCAAGGTAATAGGTAGCTTTACGCAAAATCCAAATGGGTAGAAATACGATCATTTGACTGTAAGACCGGTGGATTCTTTCCCAAGGTGGGTTTGCTATGCATCTTGACTGATGGCATGTTCAGCTTCCCACCTCGCAGGAAATAGGTTGTTTCTTACCAGGCAGTGGAATTTTTTAATGGCTATCAGACAGGGTTTCCTTCTGGTCCATTGCTCTCTTGTTTAAGTTGGACCTGCAGAGCTGAAACCACATTGCTGCCATCTCCTGAACCTTCTATGGTGTGCACTTTGCGCTTGCTTTTTCTTTTCTTTGTCTCCGAGGAAACCAGTATTCCTCACAAGCATATTTTATGGTTGACATGAGATTCTTGGAGATCTTTCCCCCTATTTATTTGCAGAACTAAAGTACATGCCAAACCAGGGAGCTGGTTTCATTTTCATTCTCATTCATTCTGGAAGTTGAAAAGATGGAAGGAAGGAGGGTGGAGAAGGCTCAAGGGTGCTGTTGTAGAAGAGACTGTGAACCCGGAAAGGACAGCAGTGGGGTCTGGGATTCACATAAGATTAGGGCAGAACAGAGGGAAGGGCCCCCGGGGTCTGACTGAGATGGTGCACAAAGATGATCAACTGGGAAATCCCAAGAATGAATTCCTCTTCACAGGAGGGAGTTGCTTCTCAGCTTACTGGGGCACCGATGGAGGGTGTCATCGTCTGGACCAAACACGGCAGAATATCTAGTCTGCATTGCCTGAGGCAAGGTATTGGGATGAGTGTTTGGGCCAGAGTGTAATTCAGAGCCGCTTATTTCCTTTCCCATGGAGCATGTTGGTGTAATGAGAAGAGAAGATGAACCAAACTGTCCCATGACCATCTCCAGAATCACTTTCCAGCAGCTTTTCATGCCACTCTCTTTTTCTCATTGCCTTGGAGGGAATAACTGCAGGCTTGGTAGAAATTTCTTCCTGCTCGTGGGTGAGAATTTCCTGGCCTCTATGGTGGGTCTCTCCTGCCAACCTTAACTTACTTGTTCAGGTGGTTATGCCCTTGGCACAGATTTCAGTGACTTTATTTCTTATCCATACTAAGTGAAGATGGCTGTGCTCTGTATGTTGTAATCAAATAACTAGATAAGGATAATGCACGGAGCAAAGCTTTTGGCAAGTCTGGTAAATGTGTTGATGTTTACCCACTTCTTCTCGATGGAAATTGTCTATGCAAGTGACTGTGTCTTGCTTGTGATCGTTAGTGTGTGTGTTAATTCCCGCAACTATATTTTATAAATCCTGCATTTCACAGAAGGGAGCCAAACTCGTCTTCTCATGGTTTGTTAGCTTTTAGACTAGAGCTACAGATGCATGTTTATGTGTTTTCTTGCTGCGGCCATTTTCAGTGTGAGCTCTGTGTGATACGCCCTTAGCACTCAACACAGTGCCTCAAATGAAGGTTGTAATAGGTGGATGGAGGGAGGCAAGGAAGGAAGGAAGAAAAAAGAAGAAAAGCTGGATGGAGAGAAAGAAGGAAGGGTTCCATGGATAGCTGTGATAGAAGAATGCTTTTTAAACTTGAGAGTGCCGACGAATCCTCAGCAGAGCTACTTTAAGAAAATGTAGATTCCTGAGCCCCATTCCCAAGAAACTTCAGTTCGGCATTCAGCACTCTTGACAAGGGCCCCTGGTGGTTTTGACGCAAGTAGTCCACGGGCCTCACACTGAGAATCGTTGTTATAGAAACTGTGAATGTGACGAATCCGTTTTCCCTCCCGAGCATGAAAGTGGGTGTTTCAGTCACTATAAATGTTTTCCAGAGTTACAGTCATCACTCTTTGTAGAGAAGGAGAGGGTCGTTAATGGAATCACGCAGCACGCTGGTGAGGGGAGAGGCTGATTTACCATTTCTGCCCTCTGAGGGACTTGAGGGTATAGTCATCACCGAAAGGTCAGCGTCTTTTATCCCCCAGGTAACCTTATCAAGTGTGCACCTGACATTTTCCCTTTCTTGGGCTCCTTTGCCTCCCTTCACATCCAAGCCAACCACATCCCATGACTGTATTCAGGAAACAAGAAAATAGAGTATATCATAAATTTAAACTTTGCACACGTGTCCGCTGCTGGAGGTGGCTTGGCTGCTTACTCAGGATGGAGATGTTATATAACCGTGCTGCTGCTGGCTGCCCCGTGCCCCAGCTTTTCTCTAGGATTCGTATTTCTTCCAAAGTAGAACCCGCCACAGGCTAACAGGATCCTTTTCCAGACATTTTGATCCCCTGTCTGACCTCCTCTGCCCTCTCCTCCCCACATCAGATCATGTGGGGGCCACTCTTGCGCTGGCCATGCCCTGGTCAGCCCATGTGGCTGGATGAGGTGGTGTTTCCTTTGTTCTGTGTCAACATTTGTGAGGGGCTTATGTGGAAATAAAGACTTCCCCGTCCGTTAAGGGGCTTGTGTGCTGAACTGCTTTCCGTGTGCTAGCCTTTGGCACTCACAGCAGATCTTTCACCCTGTACCATGTCTAGCTTCTTGACTATAGCTAGTGTCTATTGCTTTTGGCTTTTTATGTTTGTTGCTGTTAGAGAAGTCAGCAGAGGGCTCCAAATAAGCCCTGTGGTTCGTACAAATAGGAAACCAAAATGGCTCCTGGGCAGTTTTATCTGGAAGGCTCTCCTGCTTTTGTGACCCTGTGATCCATTGGTACCATAATAGTGGTCTCTGATTTGGAGAGATCTCACTCAGCATGCTGGCAATCGGCTGTGGCCACGGGAAGCCTGTAGAGATGATCGTATTGGAAAGGCCAGATGGCAGCAAACTCTGGAGTTCTAAGTCCCCACTCTGCTCAAAGGTGCCTGAGGAATAGCAGCCTACTGACAGCTTGAAGTATGGTGCACTGGATAATTGGCTTCCTCATTTAGTAATTTGTCTGCTTTCTTTCCTCTTCCCCTGCTTCCTCTCTTCTTGTAAACTGATAGCCTCCTGCCTCTTCAGTAGACTGATAGAGAGTCCCCTGAGCAATGGCTAAGGGGAGGGGGTGGCTGGAGCCCCAGGTGGAGGGTCATTTGCAAAACTGACACAGAAAATAACCATCTTTCTTCCCCGTTTTTCCTCTGATTACCCATCTTGATTTTAGTCTCTCTCTTTCATTATCTCCTTATTCTCTGTCAATGTCCCCTTGCCACTTGATACTCGTATTTTTCTTTATTTCTTCTGGTAGACTTCCCTATTCTGTCTCCTTTTCCCCAGTCCTTTCTGGTTTTCCTACCCTTCCCTTTTTCTTTTTTTCATTCTTTCTTTTATCCTCCCCCACCCCCTGCCATTTCTGTTCCCTTTGCCTCCACAATTGTTCTAGTTAAAGTCAATTCAAAAAAGGAAATTACACCACATTTATGCAGGGTAACCTACCTTTTTCTTCTTGTCATTTTTTTTTAAATCTAAGGAAGGAAGAAAGAAATTTAAAAACCCATATCCGGCCCCTTCTGGCACCCTCATCCTCTCAAATGTGTTTGTCTTTAGGTGTCGGAAGTCCCAGGACACAACATCTCTGCCTCGTTGAAAGTGCAGATGCGCCACTCAGAGATTTTACACTTGGACCTGGGGGGTGACGTCTGGTTTCACTTAATAAGTCATTTTGGTCTCCAGGTGGAATTCAAATTATTCCATTGCAAACAGGAGCAGACCTGCCCCTGGTGCTGGAAGAGTTAAGTCAGATGTCTCAGGCCGCCCACACCCTGGAAGGGCAATGTCAACCTGAACCGTCTCCTCAAGGTGTTTTCCCCAGAGTCTGGGTCATCCTGATGGCACAGGTAGAGAGGGTCTCTGCTTCTGCCTCATGGTAGACCAGTTGGGTCCACGGTCACAAGGCTGTCTGAGCAGTCTGAGTGAACCCTACTGACAAGGGACTTTGCTGAGAGGTCAAGGGGACAGCCGCTGCCATTCCCCACTCTTCCCCAGTTTTCATCTTGTAGTTAGAGGTTACAGAGTGCAACTAAGCCAGTGACTCCCATTCTTTTTTAGAGAGAAGAGCTGGGTCCCAGCTCCCCCAGTTGTGCGACCTTAGACAAATTAGTCATCCTCTCTGAATGCACATAATCTTCCCGAGGACCTTGGTCTGTTGTGTTTACAGCTACATCGCATCTAATACACATGATGCAACTCCTAGATGTTCAATAGATGCATTTCAGGGGTGAATGTAACGTGAAGAGCAAGGACTCCATTCCAGACTGCCTGGGTTCAGATTCCAGTTCTGCCACTTACCATGGAAACCTGGGCCAATCACGTCATCTTCCTCGCTCAGTTTCTTTCTCTGGGAAAACAGACAGGATTTATGCTAGTGTCCTAGGGCTACCATAACAAATTACCACAAACTTGGTGGCTTAAAACAACAGAAACTTATTGTTTCACAGTTCGGGAGGCCAGAAGGCCAAAATCAAAGTGTCTGAGGGCCCTGCTCCCTGCCAAGTCTCTATGGGAGAATCCTTCCTTGACTCTTCCAGCTTCTGGAAGGTCCAGGTCTTCCTTGGCTTGTGGCTGCATCTCTTTACTCCATTGTCACATGGCTCTTCCCCTCTTCTCTGTGTCATCTCCTCTTTTGTTTTTTCTAAGGATACTTGACATTAGCTTTATGACCTGCCTGGATAATCCAAGATGGTTTCATCTAGAGACGCTTAAGTAAATCTGCAAAGACCCTCTTTCCAAATAAGGTCATATTCCTAGTCTCTGGGGAGTAGGCTGTGGGCATATCTTTTTAGGGGCCAACATTCAAGCCACTGCACTATTGTTATGAAGATCAATTAAAAAAAAACAATTAAAAATTTTTTTTAATGTTTATTTTTGAGACAGAGAGAGGCAGAGCACAAGTGAGGGAGGGGAAGAGAGAGAGGGAGACACAGGATCTGAAACAGGCTCCAGCCTCTGAGCTGTCAGCACAGATTCCCATGTGGGGCTCAAACCCATGAACCACAAGATCGTGACCTGAGCTGATTTCAGACGCTCAACTGACCTAGCCACCCAGGCACCCCTAAAATTTTTTTTTAATGTTTACTTATATTTGAGACAGAGAAACAGAGCTTGAGCAGGGGAGGGGCAGAGAGAGAGAGAGGGAGACATAGAATCTGAAGCAAGCTCCAGGCTCTGAGCTGTCAGCACAGAGCCTGATGCGGGGCTTGAACTCACGAACCATGAGATTATGACCTGAGCTGAAGTCGGGCGCTTAACCGACTGAGCCATCCAGATGCCCCATGAAGATCAATTTAATTAACATACATCAAGCGCTTAGGGCAATGCCTCGCATGTGTAAGAGTGAAATAAGTGCTTTCTTTAGATCTCACAATAATCCTATAATAAAAACTGAGACACATATGTGTGACGTGCTGTGGAGTCTAGCACACAGTAAGAGCTCAGTGGATGTTAGTTATTAACTTAGTGTATTTGTATCGAAGGCGAACTGTGAACCAGGTGCCCTGTTCTAGGTACTGGCAATACCATAACAATAAATAACATATTATAAATAATAATAAAGGATAAAGAACCCAGGAAAGCCTTTTTCCTTGATTGTGCTTACGTTCCAGTACTTTCCATGAATACCATGTTCATCGCCACCACTGTCAGGGATGCAGGCCTCGTCATGCCGAGCCACCCTCACAAGATGCCGAAGAATGGGTTTTCTAGGCAGAAGAGGTCAAAGAAAACAGCCCACAGCCAAAACCAAACTTCTTCTTCTTTTTTTTTTTTTTTTTTTTTTTAATTATTATTTGTAGGGATCTGGTGGAGGAGCAAGGGACATCAATCTTGTCTGAAAGTCCGGTCAGCTCCTGGTTTTACAGTGGTGCCAGGATGCTGTGGGGGGCAGGGTCGGGCAAGGCTGTTGGAGATGAGCTGAGACCAGTGGGCAGTGGGCCACAGGGTGCATTAACCTCAGAAAGCAGCATTGCTGGTCCCCGTTGCCATGACAACAGTGGACCGTGCCAGGAGACCCAAAGAACGAATTAAATGGAAGGAAATTGCTGCTGCCCTCAGAAGAAAAAAGAAATTAAAGCAGGCTTCTCAGGAATCTGTGGATGTCTCTTTGACCTCCACACTCATGTTGAATATGTCAGCAAGGAACACTCTTGGGGTGTGGGGGTTGGGGGGACCCGCCCTGCCCACAGGATGTCCTTCTGAGAAGGAAGACTGATTGCACGGATCACACATGGTGACTTTCCCCCGCCAGCCCCAGAACAAGAACCCGGCTCAGCAGTGGCAGCCTGTGCTTAGCCTCGCCAGCGATGGCCTGTTTTACCTTCCAGCTCATCCCACATCTGTTGAGTTTGCCCTGATGGGACGCGGTGACCTGGAAACTCACACAGAGCTCTGTTTTGGAATAGACTGTATAGAAAATAAACATGTGGGATAAATAAAGCACAGGGCAGGAAGTAATGGTTTTAAAAAGTTACCAGGAAAACCACGGGTGAGGTCAGGTTCAGAGAGCGTATGGTGTTCGGAGGCCCTTAGTACTGACATCACTCAAATTGCTCAGTAGGGACCTCCAAGGGGAGTGGTTGCTATTGGAGTTTGCCCGGCGCTCAACGCGCTACCAAGCAGGGTAGCCCTGACCCACTTTTCCCACCCCGACCCCTTTTAAAAAAAATTTTTTTTTTCAACGTTTATTTATTTTTGGGACAGAGAGAGACAGAGCATGAACGGGGGAGGGGCAGAGAGAGAGGGAGACACAGAATCAGAAACAGGCTCCAGATTCTGAGCCATCAGCCCAGAGCCTGACGCGGGGCTCGAACTCACGCACCGCGAGATCGTGACCTGGCTGAAGTCGGACGCTTAACCGACTGCGCCACCCAGGCGCCCCCCCACCCCTTTTTTAAAAGCAGGTTTTGCTGCTTGTTGTGAGGCCTCCAACAGGGTAGTGAAGTCAATGAAGTGGATTTGGTGTTTTGTTGACTAGTTCATACGTCAGAGTCCATGTCTCCCTTATGGAGACCAGCCAGCGTTGTAAACGGACTGTGTAGGATAGGACCAAAACGAGAGCCTCTGCATAGCCCCTTCCTTTGGCTCCCTCGGCTCAGGCGGCATCCCAGGGCGCTGTGATTCGTTCAGGGCTCTGCCCTGCTGAGAAAGAGAGAAAATGGCCTTTTAAAGTAATCAAACCAGAGGGCAGACTGCAGTGAAACCTCCTGATAGTTGGATCATGGGTTGTCATGCCCTCCCTACAAATGCACCAATGGCTTTCCTTAGCACTTAGAATAGCATCCAGACCTCCTGCCGTAATCTTCAAGGCCCTCCCTGACGCAGTTACTGCAGACTTATCTGACCCTGTCTTCCAGTGCTCTGCTTCCCTAATGCTTTTCCAGCCACTTGCTCGCTCTTTCTGTTCCTAAAGCACCCCCAGCTCATTCCTTCCCCAGGATCTTTGCACAGGGTCTCTACTTCTGCCTGGGAATCTGTCGCCAGATCCCCATGTGCTGGCTCTTTCTATGATTGCGCTCAGATGTCATTTTCTCAGAGAGACCTGTGCCCTTGCCTGGTCTAAAATGGCCGTGTGCCTCGCCAGTCACATGACGACTGCACTTCAGCTTCCTTTCCTGCATGACACTGACCACTATCCGAAGTCATCTTATTTGTTTACTCGTTTATTATTGTTGCCCCTCACCCTCAAATGTAAGCTCCATGGGAATAGCAAGTGTGACATTCTTGCTTGCTGCTGTAATTTCCAACTTCTAAAACCGTGCCTGGCTTCTAGTAGGTTCCTGAATATTTGTAGAGTGAATGCATGCTTGCCAGAATTGTGGGCTTTCTAAAACACTGCCCAGGAGAAGAGAGATCATAAATCCTCAAGTAATGAGTTTGTCTTGGGACCCAGTGACCCTAATCAAAAAAACCTTTTTTTAGTGTTTATTTTTATTTTGTGAGAGAGACAGACAGAGAGAGAGAGAGAGAGGCAGCAGGGGAGGGGCAGAGAGAGAGGGAGAGAAAGAATCCCAAGCAGGCTCCATACTGTCAGTGCAGAGCCTGATGGAGGGCTTGATCTCATGAACTGTGAGATCTTGAACTGAGCTGAAATCAAGAGTCAGGTACTTAACTGAGCCACCCAGGCACCCCTCCCAGTGACTCCAATTTTAAAAGATGTGGACTGTCTTCACAGAGCTACTTTGGACGGAGATCTTGCCTAATGGAATGTGATAAACACAGTTTGGGGGAGGAGGTTACCATTAGGATAGTTTCTGCTACAAGAAACAGAAAACTCAATTAAAATTAGCGTAAATATTTACAACAGTTACCAGCTCACTTAGCAAGAAATCCTAGGGTAGAGCTGTTCTGAGGTTGCTTAACAAGAGTATCAAGGACTCAGTTTCCTTCTATCTTTCCATTCTGCTCTTCTCCATGTATGGCTTTTCCTCTTAGGCTTGTCCTCATGTTGCAGGATGGCTAAGGATATCATCTCACACGATCGATTTGAAAACCAGGGGAAGGGAACAGCCCTGTCTGTTTTCCTTTTTATGGGCAAAATGAGTTTCTCAGCAGGTTTTCCTCTGGTCTCATTGGCCAGAATTACAACAATTCTCATTCCTATAACAGTCACGGGCAAGAGGAATCCTATTCTATTTAGTTTGATTAATAAAAATTCATACCCTGGGATAGGGGAGGGGCCCAGCTTCCCTTGATACACTTGGCTTCTAGATACCTGCATTAAATAGTGGCTTTGGGGTTGACAGGATGAGTTCTTTTGCAGAATGAAAGGCCTTTCTTACTACAGTGCTTTTCAAAGCACACATCACTCTATCAGCCACTGACAGACACTTGACTGACTAAACCTGGGGCCAAGTTAACAAAGGGGATAAAAATCGAAGTTAAAAAGGAAAGATAATGTGGAAAGTATATTATGGGTCACCATGCTAGAATTTCACTGAAAGAATTAGGGTGTCACGTTGTTTCTTTGCCTGGTTGCCTCAATTGTCCTCTGGTTATAGAGGCAGTTCTGTGAGTTCAACGAATGCACACTGAGCACCTACTTTTACTAAATTCTGATCCATAATTCCTTTTTCCCAGGCTACATTTCACTCCATCATGCTCGTGTTCATTCTCGGATACCCAGGGAAGGATACACTCTCGTTAACCTACTAGCCCTGTGGCTTTGATTTCAAGGGAAAATTTTGCCTCTGATTGAATCCTCTGAGTCTCAGAATATCATTTGTTTGGAGACCAACCTTTGACCGTCTATGGCCTGACCAAGTGTATTATTTTTAGGATATCACAAACACAGATGGTTTTCTGGGTTTCACACTAACTCATCTCTTTGGTTTCTTTGGGTGCTATTTTCATAACAAATTTAAAAATAACATAACCACATTATCTCCTATGTGTGCTCGATACGCTCTTCCATGTGTGGTTATCAGCATTTCCTTTCTTCGGTCCATGAGTAAATACTACTTCTTTAGTTTTCCTTTAATCAAATCCCGTAGGAGTTAGCCCTTGGAAAAAAATCTTTTTATTTCTTCATTCCCACCATGTTTCTTCGAAAAGACCGGGGCCCTACACTTCCTTTTCTCGAGCTTTCTACATATCATAGGACTATAATGGAGTGTGCCCGTCTTACCTAACCTAGTAACCTCTTTGTGGTTGGTTGGTTTTGGTTTTGTTGTTTTTTTCTCGTAATCGTGAAAAACTTAACGCCCACACAAATAATATAACGGACATCTGTTTACGCGTCACTCAAATTAACGCACGTTTACATTTTGTCATATTCCTTTCAGATCATTATTTTTTTAAGATGTGAAACATTATAGCTAAAGTCCTTCCCCTACTTCCCCAGAAGCAACCATTAACGGAAAATGGAAGTGCCTCTTTCCCATGCATGTTTTATACCTTCCGTTGTAGCTAATCGTTCACGTAACAATATATATTAGCATTTCCACTTTAATAATTTACTAAAATGGTATTATTTTCTACATAGTCTTTGATATATGCTTTTATTTTGACCTTATGTTGCAGAGTTATCCCTGTTAATTCAGTAGACCTATCTCATTTTAACTCCTGCTGGTAATTCACTGCATGAATATAGCAGTGCTGGTTTATTCACACGACCCTATTGATGGATCTTTTGGCCTTTAAAGAAAATATTCTCCTTTTCCAATTTGTTGTATATAATTTTAAATAGTGCTTAAATGAACATTCTCATACACATTTTCTTGGGCACATATATGAGATGTTCTTTGTTATGTATTTAGAAGTAGAATTGATAGGTCACAGGGTAATGTACCTTTAGAAATTAACTAGAGATTAAGAAATTGCTTTTGAAAGCAATGAAAGGAGCTCATAGAACCATTAGCAATGTACGAGAGCTGTCATTTCTTTTTTTACAAAATTTTTTAATGTTTTTATTCATTTTTGAGAGACAGAGAGATACAGAGTGCTGATGGGGGAGGGCAGATAGAGACAGGGAGACAACAGAATCTGAAGCAGGCTCCAGTCTCTGAGCTGTCAGCATAGAGCCCAACGCAGGGCTTGAACCCATGAACCATGAGATCATGACCAGAGCCGAAGTTAGACGCTTAACTGACTGAGCTACCCAGGCGCCCCAAGAGTTGTCTTTTCTTAGCATTCTCACACTTAATTTCATCAGATTTAAAATAGTTTTTTGCCCAGTCCGATGGGTATGAAAATAATATCTAATTTTTTTTAACGTTTGCATTTGCTGGATTGTTAGTGACATTGAGCATCTTTTCATTTGTTTATTGAGCATTTTGGCCTTCTTTTCAGTTGAATTGCCTGTCTATATCCTTTGTCCATTTCTATACTGGGTTATTTATTTCCTACTGATTTGTATGAATTCTTTATGAAGTATGGATAGTAATCTTCTATCAGATCTGAGTGTTCCAAGTATCTTCTCCAGTTCATTTCTCATCTTTTATATTTTGAGTCTCTTATACATAAAGAATTTTAACAATTTCATGTAGCCAAATTGGTAAACCATTCCCTTATACTTTGTGTTTTTTATAGGTTAGTCAAAAACTCTTTTCATATTACTCAATTAGAAAAAATGTCCCTTGGGATACCTGAGTGGCTCAGTTGGTTAAGCATTTGACTTCAGCTCAGGTCATGATCTCATAGTTTGTGAGTTCAAGCCCTGCCTTGGGCTCTACACTGACTCTGTGGAACCTGCTTGGGATTCTCTCACTCTGCCCCTCCCCCATTCTCTCTTTTTACCTCTCAAAATAAATAAACTTTAAAAAAAAGAAAAAAAATCTCCTTTTTCCCTTCTAAAGCTAAAGGATTACTGATATTAAAAAAATTTTTTTTAATGTTTTATTTATTTCTGAGAGAGAGAGGGAGACAGAATGTGAGCTGGGGAGGGCCAGAGAGAGAGGGAGGCACAGAATCTGAAGGAGGCTCCAGGCTCCAAGCTGTCAGCACAGAGCACGACGCGGGGCTCGAACTCACGAACCATGAGATTGTGACCTGAACCGAAGTCGGACGCTTAACTGACTGAGCCACTCAGGCACCCCTACTGATATTTTTCATTTTACCTAGAATGAATTTTCTTTTACCTAGAATTAATTCTCTGTGTGCTGTGAGTTAGGAGTCGAGTTTGTATTTTTTCACGTGGTTAACCAGTTGTCCTATCCCTGTTTTGAACAATCTCACCTTTGTTATGTATCCTTAATAGGCGCGATGCAGTATCTCTGGCTTATCTGAAAACGTGGTAATGTAATGAAAGTAATCTGTTTTATTCCATGAGGCCCAACCCTATCATTGTTCTTTTCATACTCTGTGCTAGTGATTCTTAAACTCTAGGGTGACCTAGAATCAATCACTTGGGTAGTGTATGGAAAATGTGAATTCTTAGGGCCCCCCTGAGATCTCTAAGTCAGAATCTTTGAGGGCATGTACCCAGGAATCTGCATTTTGCACAAATGGACTGGCTGAGTTTGTTGCAGGTGCCCTACAGCGTACCCTGAGAAATGCTGCCCTTAACACGGGGAAGTATAGTTTTCCCTCTTCCATACTTCACATCTTCCAGGTGGCACAATTTAAATATTGTACTTTCTCTCTTACACACACACACACACACACACACACACACACACACACACTTAAACTTACCCGTTAAAGGGTCCCAACCCAACCCTTTGATGAAAATGGAAAGAGTCTCAATCTTCAGTCTTCTGTGATTGTTGTGGGCACTTTAATTTTCCCAAGGGAGCCAGGTAATATTTGTTAGGCTGGTAAAAATGAACTACTAGGAGTTCAGAGAGCCTAGAGATCCATAGCACATGCCACTTTTCTGCTCAATTTGGCCATCATGCATATTTTATGCTATTAGCTCCTTTCTTTGCAGTTTTGCTCTTTCCTGCCGAATCTGTGCTGTTCACTCTGGTTAGAGGCATGGTAGGAGTTTTGCGATCGGGAAGACAATTTAAAATAATAATAACTCACCCGCAAGCCTACACCCTTGGTGGTGGTTTCCACTGCTGCTGTCAGCAGACCCTTCCCAGGGGAGGGGCTGGGTGGCCCTATGATCTAAGCCCTTTCTTGGGATACCTAGACTCCTCGGCACCATGGGGCCGAGGCAGCCTTTTATGTTTTAGAAGCAGGAAGATTGAGTTTCTCAAACTGGCATGTATGTGTGTGGAGGGCAATGTGGATGAGTTGCTGGTGGTAACAAAGACTTGTCTGCTAATTTCGAATGTTAAAGAGCCCAGAGAAGGAATGTTTTTTAACACAAGGGTACAGGAGCTCCATTTCCTGGGACAGGATGTAAAACTAGATGAAAACTCAGAAGCCTTACCTGGAATATTTATTTTTTTTACTTGTAAGAGAGGCACTATTTTCTCTTTTTCATTTTGAAGTGTACTAGTAGGTTTGATGCTCTGATGGTTTTGATGTCAGGATAGCATGCCAAATATTATGCAAATCATCAGGAAACATCTATTCTCCCTGCTGCTTCATTTTCGGCAAATTCCAGACCCCAAAATGAGAACGATGGGAAATCTAATCTTTGAATAAATGACTCTCGATATCATTTCCAGGCACCAAATGTTATCACTCTCAGAGCTTTTCCTTTGATTTTTGATGGGGAATCTGATACTTTCCATTGACGGGGAGGGTGCCCTATCCTTTAATAGGTTCCATGGAGAAATAGAATTTTTATCTTTTTTCTGAGTATTGTTAGCTCAAATAAGTAAGCAGAGGGAAATAGTGACTGATGTGGACAAATATGACCAGTTGTTGGAAAACCAGTAGGGAATCCCAGGAAAAGGGTAATCTTTCTAACAGGTGCATTTCTCTCTGACTTATCTCTCTGGATCTCTCTTGGGAAATGCTTTGGTCTGTGTTCACTTGGTGTTGACAACACTGAATGCGCCTCCCTAGCCACAGATAAAATAGAGTTGTTCATTATTAACCTCTTGGACTTTGCACAGACACCTGCTTATGCAATTTAGTGATCCCTGGTGGCCGGAAACCCTTGGAGGTGTGGACTATCTTCACATCCACAATGCAAATATGAAGTGCAGGGCTCAGGTTCCTGGCACTCAGAGTTTTCCAATGCCGAGGTCTATTTTAAAGTGGTCACGGTATATATTACCAGAGCACAAGAATGGAAAGCCAGATGTACTAATGGTATTAATGAAGTCTACAGAACACACAAATATTTGGCTAGTAATCTGCATTTATTATTTTAAAAATAGATACAGCATTAGGAAGAGGTAAAACCAGAACTTGAACTTAGGTCTGAGTGATACCAAAGTCTGTATTCTTATCATAAGACTATATTGCTCCTCTTGGGATTATAGAAAAGACCCACATAATTGATCATTGAAAGGATTGATTGACCATATCACCCAGAAAAAAATACCCTTAATATATGGAGGTTTTTCTGCATTTATGAAGGTTAAAGTTTTACACAGGATATTAAATGTAGAGCTGTTGATATCAATGACAATAAGGTACCTATTGATGATCACATAACAGTGGGATTTTGTTCTCAGTGATAACTGTGTAATTACCATAGTTTCCTACCCCCATCCCCAAAGAGAGGGAGAGAATACATTTCATTGTCTTTAATACAGGTAAGTTCGCTCCCCCTCCTTGAGGATGTGGAGTAGGAAAAGGGAAGCCAATAACAGGCAGGCTACATTAGAATCCAACTATGCTCAGACAGAAAAGACAAGTGGATTTTCCCTATCAGTATACAAACATGTTCTTGTAACTCCAATATTAAACAAAATAAGCTTTCCCTGACCCACATCGCCCTTCGGCCAGTGCCCTATTTGTTCCCATTCACAACGTAGAATCTTGACAAACATTCCTCATAATCATCATTTTGCCTCCTCCTCTGCTTCAGTTTTCTTCTCATTTCCCTCTACATACTCTTCAGGCCTTGATTCATTGATGCCTCTCCACACTGCTAACTCTAAAAGATGTTCTCTGCCTTTAGTTTGTCAGATTCACAGCAGCATTCAACTCTTTATTCCTTCTTAAAGCACTTTTTTTTCCCCACTAGGATTTTTCTCCTAGCTTACTGGATATCTTTTGGCTTTCTCTTTTACTGATCTCTTCTCTGCTCAACATCTAAGCTTTGGACAGTCCATGGGAGTTTTCCTGCAACCACATCTCTTTATCTTTACTTCCCTCAAGTGAACTTTTAAAATCTCCTTGTGTTACACATCCTATATAAACTGAAGACTACATATCTACACTGTTAACTCTAGCCTCTGTTTTGAACTTCAGTCATCTATCTGGCCACCTCCTTGACATTTTTCCTTAGGTAACTAACAGACGCCTCATACCTGATATGTCTTAATATGCCCCACCCCTGACCTCCTTCTTTCTGAGTCTCCTTCATTTCATTAAGAGACAACATTATTTATTAAACTCTCAGGCTACAAACCTAAGAGTCCTCCTCGCATTTTTTTCTTTATTTTATTCATCATATCTAATCCTTCACAAATCCTGTTCTGTCCATTTCTTATGCTCCCACTCTAGTACAAGCCACCCCAATTCTTTCATGGATCATGAAAGTGCTCTCATACCTGGTTTCCTTGCTTCCACTATTGATTCTTGCTACAAATCATTCTGCTACATAGCAGCCAAAATTATCTCTTTAAAAAGTGAATAAGTTCTTGTTATGCCTCCATTAAAAAATTTCCACTGGACGACTTCTAGTAATATCTAACTCCTATAAAAAATTTCCACTGGACGGCTTCTAGTAATATCTAACTCCTATCAGAATAAACCTTGTGTATTTAACAACTCTGAACTCTGGAAAAAGTGGACAGCTACCTGGAGGGACTGGCAAATAATCAAAAGCAGACACAATTGGGAAGGAGTTGATACTTGAAAAGTGGGGTAAAGCAAAGGTGGTTACCAGAGTTCTGGCTGATATCTAAATTGTGCGTGCATGGAGTAGACTCCATGCAACCAGAATAAGGTTAACAGAACTCACCAGAGCTATCAGCTGCCATGCACTGCAGGGGAAACAGAACTTGGGGTTTCAGGTCATTCAGGTCAACTGGCCTGCCACAACTACATTAAGATAATAATAATAAACACTACTTAGAGAAGTATTATAGAGTCCAGAGAGAGGCTCTACAACATTTCATTCTCACTGTCTAGGACACAGTGCAAAATTAATTGACATATGAAGAGACTGAGTAGTGTTACTCATACCCAAGTAAAGGCAATCTTTGGATACCCATTACTAGATTATCATACGTCGAATTTAGGAGACAAGGATTTTATTTTATTTTATTTTTTTTTTAAATTTCTTTTTTCAATGTTTATTTATTTTTGGGACAGAGAGAGACAGAGCATGAACGGGGGAGGGGCAGAGAGAGAGGGAGACACAGAATCGGAAACAGGCTCCAGGCTCTGAGCCATCAGCCCAGAGCCTGACGCGGGGCTGGAACTCACGGACCGCGAGATCGTGACCTGGCTGAAGTCGGACGCTTAACCGACTGCGCCACCCAGGCGCCCCGAGGAGACAAGGATTTTAAAGCAAGTATTATAACTGTGTTCAAGTACATAAAGGAAAAGATTCTTACAATCAGTGGACAAGTATAAATCTCAGCAGAGGAAGAGAAACTATAAAAAGAACCAAATGGACGTTTGTGAACTGAAAAATGCAGCATCTGGGGGGAAAAAAATCACTGGATAAGCTTAACAGAAGATTGGACATAACAAATTAGAGAGTTTATATACTTGAAAATAGATCAGTAGATATCATCCAAGCTGAAGAGTAGAGAGGGAAAATGTTTTTTTTTTTAATTTTTTTTTTTTAACGTTTATTTATTTTTGAGACAGAGAGAGAGACAGAGCATGAACGGAGGAGGAGCAGAGAGAGAGGGAGACACAGAATGGGAAGCAGGCTCCAGGCTCTGAACCATCAGCCCAGAGCCCGACGCGGGGCTCGAACTCACGGACCGCGAGATCGTGACCTGAGCTGAAGTGGGACGCTTAACCGACTGAGCCACCCAGGCGCCCCGAGAGGGAAAATGTTTTTATAAATGAACAGTGCTTATGTTACTGTTAACCTAATATAACCTAATATATGTTTAGCTGGAGTCCCCGAAATAGAAAAGAGCATGAACAGCAAAATATTTAAGGAAATAATGGCTGAGAATGTCCCATATTTAGTTAAAGCCATGCATCTAATAATAATTTATGAAACCCCATGAACCCCAAGTGTAAAAAATACAAAGACAGCTATACCCAGGCAAAGTATAATAAGCCTGCAGAAAACTAAAGATGAAGAGTAAATCTTGAAAGCAACCGGAGAGAGGTACGATATGAATGACTGTGGACTTTGTTATCTCTAGAAGCTTGAAAACAGTGTAACAATACCTTTAAGTTCTAAAAGAAAACAAAATCAACCCAGAATCCTACATATATCAAAAATACCCTTTAGGATTGAAGAAGTTAGGGAGGGGACGTTTTCAGATAAGCAAAAGCTACGAGGACTCATTGCCAGCTTTTTGCGCCACAAGAAATACTAGAGGAAGTTTTTCAGGCTGAAAGGAAATGATACCAGGGGGAATCTAGATATTCAGGAAGGAATGAAGAGCACTGGATATAGTAAATGTATATTTATATAGGAAAGAGTTTTTTCTTGTAACTCTTTTAAAACATATATGACAGTTTAAAGGAAAAATTGTAACATTGTGTTCCAGAGTCTATTAATATCTAACATGTATAAAAACTTTAGTGCAAAAAATGGGAGTGGAGAAAATAGACTTGTTCTTTCGCGGTGTTGTGACATTTATGTGAAATAGTGTAATATTAACTTTAAGCAGACTGTGGAATGTTACCGGTGTATATTATAATCTCCAGAGCAACTAATGAAAATAAACAAAACAAAAATGTGGAGGTCTACCTAAAAGCCTAATAGATAAGTTAAAATGGAGTTTAGGTTTGATTAAAACCTAAAAGAAGTCAGACAAAGAAGAACCAAAACAGAGAGAGCAGGCAGAAGACAACATGATAAAATGGTAGACCTAAATCCAATATCATGAAAAATCATAATAAATGCAAATAGCGAAAATAGGCTGATTAGAAGTAGAGATTGACAAACTGGGTAAATGACAAAATCCAACTCTTTGCTGTCTGTAAGCAACCCATTTTAAATGTAAAGACACATAGATTAAAAGTGAATGGATAAATTCCCATATAACATGCAAATAGTGAACATAAAATGGCTGGATTGGCTATATTGATAGTAGATAAAATAGACTTTAAGATAAAGAGGTCAAGAGAAACATTATAGTGCTAAAATGGTTCATAACTGAGCAATCGTAAGGATGCACGCTTGTAATAATGGAACTTCAAAATACACGAAGCAAAAATTGACAGATTTAAAGGGAGAGGATAGACATATCTGTAACCATTAGAAAAGTAACACTGTCAGCAGTGAATAGAACACCTAGACAAAAATACAGGTAAAATGAGCAGCCGTGAGTAACACTATCAACCATTTTGATCCAATATTTTTACAACAGTGTGCAACATCTACAGAATATACACTCTTTCGAAGTGCATATAATACATTCATCCAGACAGACTGTATCTTGGGTCAAAAAACAAGTCTCAGTAAATTTATAAGGAACGAAATTATATGGAGTATATTTTCTGCCTTATCATCGAATTGAATTTTAAAAACAGTAGGCCAAATTATGGAAACAGTCCAAGTGTCTATCGACTGATGAATGGATAAAGAAATGTAGTACAGGGGCGCCTGGGTGGCTCAGTCAGTTAAGCGTCCGACTTCGGCTCAGGTTGCGATCTTGCGGTCCACGAGTTCGAGCCCCGCGTCAGGCTCTGGACTGATGGCTCAGAGCCTGGAGCCTGCTTCCGATTCTGTGTCTCCCTCTCTCTCTGCCCCTCCCCTGTTCATGCTGTGTCTCTCTCTGTCTCAAAAATAAATAAATGTTAAAAAAAAAAAAAAAGAAATGTAGCGCATGCAAACAAGTGCGCACGCGCTCACACACAATGGAATATTGCTCAGCCATAAAAAAGAATGAAATCTTGCCATTGACCACAACATGGATGGAGCTAGAGAGTATTATGCTAACTGAAATAAGTCACAAAAAGACAAATAGCATATGATTTCATTCATGTGAAATTTGAAAAACAAAACAAATGAGCAAAGAGAAAAGAAAAAGAGAGAGAGGCAAACCAAGAAATAGACTCTTCATGATAGAGAACCAACTGTTGGTTTGCACAGGAGATGGGTAGGGGATGGGTTGAAATAGGTGATGAGGGATTAAGGAGGCCATTTGTCATGATGAGCACTGGGTGATGTATGGACGTGTTGAATCACTATATTGTACATCTAAAACTAATATAACAATGTATGTTAACTAACTAGAATTTAAATAAAAACTTGAAAAAAGAAACTAAAAACATAAGATATCTAGGGACACCTGTGCGACTCAGTCGGTTGAGCATCTGACTCTTGATTTCTTTCACAGATACACTTCTGCAAATGTCTTACATACTCTTTCAAGCCTTTGTGCATATCTGTTCACCTGCTTCTGTCCCTAATTGGTTTGTAAAGCATCCCCCCAAAAGACTATTACCATGCAAAATCACTCTAAACAGCCCATATTGTTTGTCTCTCTAGCCAAGTCCAGCTTAACATTTCATCCTCTCCAAACATAAAAGATGGGAAAAGAAGTCTTCTGTAGCTGTTACTCTTGTTTTATTCCCTCATCCCCAGCTTTTCTGAATGATTTCTTTTATTGTATATTTTTACTCTAAACAGCGAACCAGAAACAGAAGATGTCACAAAACCACTGTATAGTTCGATGAACTTATTCTAAGACAAATACCACCCAGGTCAACAAATATAACTGCTCCTCAGTCCAGAACCTCCCCTGCTTCTCCATCCTGATCATATATCCTCTGTCCCCTCAATAGTGACGGTTATCCTGACTTTACAGTATTCACTTTTATTTTTTATAGTTTTATCACCCTACTTACTGTGTGTACTTAGACACTACAGCTTAGTACTTCCAACTTTTATTATATATCTATATATAATATATATTATATATATAAATGTATGTATAACATAAATAAACATACACAATTTAAAAATATGTATATAAATAGATATAATATGTATTTACATATATATTTCTTCTAAGACTTAAGTATATATATGTATATATGTATGTATTTCTTTTAAGTCTCTTTAATCTACATATTTCCTGCCATTCAAGGTACTTGACCTGTAGAATTTCCTACAGTCTGTCTGGATTTGGTTGATTGCAATTCCATGATCTCTTTCTTCAGCATGTTCCTTTGTCCTCTGTGATTCTTGCAAATTGCCAGCTGGTTCAGAGGCTCGGTGAAACTAATGTTCAATCACTTTGGCAAGACCATAACTACTATTGTTCTTTCATCAGGAGACACATAATGCCTGTTCTCTCTCTCTCTCTCTCTCTCTCTCTCTCTCTGTATTGTTAGCAGCCATTGATGATCATTGCCTAGATCTTAATTCATTGGGGTTATCAATTGGTGATATATTCTATTTTTTAAATTTATTTGTTAAAATACATTTTTATTTTTAAACATTTTTTTCTTTTTTTTTTAAGTTTATTTATTTTGAGAGAGAGAGAGAGAGTGAGTGTGAGGAGGGGAGGGGCAGAGAGAGAGAGAGGATCCCAAGCAGGCTCCACGCTGTCAGTGCAGAGCCCGACATGGGGCTTGATCTTGCAAACTTGAGATCACAACCTGAGCCAAAATCACTGGCTGGCTGCTTAACCAACTGAGTCACCCAGGCACCCCTACATTTGATTGTTGAAAGCAAGTCACAAGGCCTGCTCAGATCCACAGGGTGGAAGGAAAAATTCCAGCTCTCCATGGGAAGACCTGGGAAGGGTTGGTCACCATATTTAATCTGTCCCACTTATTTTGTAAATATCTTCCATGCTTTTTTGGTTTTGCTGGTCTAGTGCCTCTGTTTTTACGTGGTAATTCAGAGAGATTCAAAGATGATGTCACCACCCCTATCTTGTTGGAATCCTCCCTCTGAATCATTTCTTAATCAACTTACTCTGTGTAACAAGCCTCATGCAAACAAGGAAGTGTCTAGCAGGGGGGTGGCCAGGAGTTTTACTGCTGCATGTTCTGTACTTGACTTGTTAAGAGTTGCAGGCTTTGACACCTCATTACTGGCCTTTTCTTCAAGGTTTCCACAGAAGCATGACTCCTTGCACTCTCAGATCCAGAAGGCCTTCTGGGTGCCCAGATGGTTCCTCCAGGGCTCATTGTGCTGGGGCCATCCTGTGTTCCTGACAGAACTGTCCCTCCTTTCATGGGGCCTCAGATCTGGTCCATGAAACCAGGCCGGGAATCTCTTGCCATAGCGCCCTGTCCGTTTCAGTCAATATATGTCTACCGACTCCTTCCTGCTGCCTCACCACCCCGCTACGTGATAGGTATGCAGCTCCTCCCTGAAGGCCCTTTGACCTCCAAGTGAATGAAGTCACTGAAGACACACTTGCTTCCCAACCCATGCAGCTGCACTAGCCCACCCATTTACTAAATAGAGCCAAACTGAATCTCACTGGAGGCTCAACAGGGACATACTCATTCATACATTTAGAAAGACCACCCCATCCAAGATTATATTACTATTTATCTATATATTTTTCAGATGACTTCAAGTATGGCTTTATGTCATAGATTTAAACATTTAATTCAGCTGGAATATGTTTTGGTATATTAGAAGTCAGACTCTAACTTTCCTACCAAATACTTAAGCACATGTAGTTAAACTATCTTGAGTAAACTCTTTCCTCCACTCATTTGAAATAGCATCACTTTTTCCTTTACCAAATTCTCAGATACACACACCCCATCCTCGGATCTCTCCCTGGGCTCTCATCTCTCTTTTCTTACTCTGACTCCTGACAGTTCCTGTGTGGCACTTCATTAGAACATCCTAGTGCCTTGATTAATTATACTTTTACAATACATTTTCATGTCTTATTTTAGTGCTCTCTATTCTTTTCCTCCCACCCCTCTCCAGGTAACTCTGTCTCTCGTATTGATTTGGGTCATCCCTCTCTCTGGGCTTCTTACCTGCCCACTTATAAACATGTTCTTGTCTCACATGTTAAAACAAGGCAGCAGCATACCCTTGAATCCTTGTGTTTCCTTGCTACCTCCATGCTTTCCATAGGCGGGTTCTGCTGAGGAGTTGTGTTCCCTCTGTCTCCACCACCTCCACTGTGCTGACTTCAACAAGACTGAGTTCTCCCTGTGTTCACTAGTGATATTTTAATTGCTGACTTCAGGAAATACTTTATTCCTTTTTTTACTTGGTTTTTGGCTTTTTGGTTTTTGTTTTGCTGGAGAAGGAAGACTGTGTTGACCACTTTTGTCTTCTCAAAACTCTTTCCTCTCCATTCTCCTGCCTCAGCCTGCTTAGAGTCTCCTCTCTCTTAGAGACAGTTCCTTCTCAGGCTCCTTATCTGTCTTCTATTCCGTTGTTAGCCCGGTCAAAGTTCGTGTTCCATGGAGTTCCATGCTTGACTCTCTTTACGCTCATTCTCTCTGATTTCATCTCTGTCTATGGCTTCAATCTGAAGGTTGATTCTAGATTCCCAATCCAGTGCCTTTCATATTTCTGATTATCTACTGAATGGCACCAGCAGGATATCCCATCAAGTGCATCAAGGGAAGAGTCTCTTATCCTTCCATCCTTCCCTACACATCTGCTCAGGTTTATCTCAGATGATGGCCTTACTATTCATCTGATCTCCGGAGCAGGAAACCTGAGCCTCCTGTGCAGCTCCTTCCCTCTTCAGTTCCTCCCACATCTGGAAGAGAAGGAAGCCTGCTTTGCCTTGAAACAAGCTTAGATTCCAATCTTGACTCTGCTTCCCTGTCGTCACATGCCTTGAGTGAGCTCCTTAGCCTTTCAGAGCCTCTGTCTCCATTCCATGAAAGTGGAATGATGATGGTACCTACCTTGAAGGGCTGTTCAGAGGGTTAAATGAGATGGTGTGTGTGTAACTCAGCCCTGACTCAGCACCCAGGCTCTACAAAGGCTGGTTTCCTTCCTAATCATTGCTGCTTAAATGTTGTCCAGATCAGTTTCTTTCTCTCTGTTTTTGTTTTTTGTTTGTTTGTTTTTTCCTGCTGATCTTTCCATTCTGGCCACGTCCTCTCTTGTCTGGACTTTTCCAGCAGCCGCCCCATTGTCCCCCTTCCTTAAGTCTTATCCCCTCTCCCATCTGTACACCACACATGGGTTAGTTCTTTCTGTCTCTTCACTCTCTCTTCCCCACATCTGGGCCTGCTTCGGAACCTTACTGGATAAAATGCATCTCCCTCAGCACGGCTTTCAGTCCTCTTGAACAGCCAGCCCTGGCCAAGTTTCCCATCTTCCCCTTTGCCTGTGTCCATGCTCCATGCTACACTCTGCCCGTAGAGCTTGCTGCACCTCTAACGTGCCATGGTATTTCTCTTGCATGCTTTTTCGTGCTCTGGACTTTTTGTCTACCTTGGAATTCTCCTCCCTTTCCCGTTGCCCCTATCCCAGCCCCTGACTCTGAATGGCTGGCAACCTCCTTCTTATTATTCAAAGCCTAGCTCAGTCCCACCTCCTGAAACTCCGAACCAACTTAAGTGATGGTTGGTCCTTCCAAGTCCCTTTGCATTGTCCTTCTTCGTATATTCTTGTAGGGAACTCTGTAGTCACAGTGTGTTCAACTATTTGTTGCATGCCATTCCCTACCCTCACTCTCAAATGACTGGAAGCCTCCTTAGAGAACCTGAAGAGCTTAGGCTGTGAAGGCAGACTGGACAGATTCAAAATCTTGCTTGCTTACTACTTACTTGCTTATTTGGTGACATTGGACAAGTTACTTAATCTATTTGAGCCTCAGTTTTTTCTTTTCTTTTCTTTTTTAATGTTCATATATTTAATTTGACAGAGAGAGAACTCAAAGAGTAGGGAAGTGTCAGAGAGAGAGAGAGAGAGAGAGAGGGAGAGAGAGAGAGAGAGAGAGAGAGAGAGAGAGAGAGAGACCTAAGCAGGCTCTGCACTGTCAGCACAGAGCCCCATGCTGGGCTCGGATTCCACAGTGAGACCATGACCTGAGAAATCAAGAGTCAGACCCTTAACCGACTAAGCCTTCTAGGGGCCCCTCAGTTTTGTCACTTATGAAACAGTAATAGTACCCCAATGCTTGCCTCACATTAAATGCTCAATAAATAGGAACGCCTGAGTGGCTTAGTCAGTTATGCGACAGACTCTTGATTTCAGTTCAGGTCATGATCTCACGGTTCATGAGATGGGAGCCCCGTTTCGGGCTCTGTGCTGACAGTGGAGCCTGCTTGGGATTCTCTCTCTCCCCCTCTCTCTGCCCCTTCCCTACTCTCTCTCTTTCAAAATAAATAAATAAACTTTAAAAAATGCTCAATAAATATTGCTTGTTGCTACCACCATTGTTATTTTTTTGTTACTATAATTTCTTATTATATTATTTTTATTACTAACATTATTATTAGAAATGAGAATGTCTTTTTTTATGCATGACTTTTACTTAAAAATCTTTTAATTAAAAAATTGAGGTGTAATTGAGTCATTATATTAGTTTTAGGTGTATAGTGTAATTTGGTATTTGTATATATTGCAAATATGTGTGTATATATATATATATACACACATATATATGTATATATATATATACACACATATATATATGTGTGTGTGTATATATATATGTATACACACATATATATATAATGTATAACAGCATAAGAAGTCTAATTAACCTCCGTGACCATATGTAGTTACAAATTTGTGTGTGTGATAAGAACTTTTAAGATCCATTCTCTAAGCAACTTTAAAGTATGTATTATTAACTATAGGCATCATGCTGTATATTTTATCCCCATGACTTATATATTTTATAACTGGAAGTTTATACATTTTGACCTCCCTTACCCATCACCCATACTCTACCTCCTGCCTTTGGCTGCTAATCTATTCTCTATATCTATGAGCTTCGTTTGTTTTCTTTTTTTCTGGTTCTACACATAAGTGAGATCATATGATATTTATTTGTCTTTCTCTGTCTGACTTACTTCAATTAGTTTAATGCCCTGAAGTTTCACTGATGTTGTTGCAAGTGGCAATATTTCCTTTTTTTTTTTTTTTTTACAAATGAATAATATTCTATTGTGTGTATGTGTAACACATTTTTTAATGCATTTATCTATTGGTGGATACTTACGTTGTTTGCATGTCTTGGCTATTGTAAGTAATACTACAAAGAACATGGGGGTGCATATATATTTTTGAGTTAATGTTTGCATTTTCTTCAGATAAGTACCCAGAAGTCAAATTGCTGGATCATATGGCAATTCTGTTTTTAATGTTTTGAGGAACCTCCATAGTGTTTTCCACAGTGGCTATACCAATTTGCATTTCCACCAACAGTACAGAAGGGTTCCTCTCTTTTCTCGACATCCTCACCAACAGTTTTTTGGTGGAGTCTTTAAAGTTTTCTGTATATAGTATCATGTCATATGCAAATAGTGACAGTTATACTTCCTATTTTCTAATTTGAATACCTTTTATTTCTTTTTCTTGCCTAATTGCTCTTGCTAGGACTTCTGAGACTGTTGAATGAAGTGATGAGTGTGACCATCTTTCTCCACTTCCTGATCTTAGAGGGAACACTTTCAGCTTCTCACCACTGAGTATGATGTTAGTTTTTATCTATATATAATCTTTGATTTGCCATATATAATTTTTATTATGTTAAGGTGTGTTCCTTCTATAATAATTTTGTTGAGAGGTGTTTTTTTAATCATAAATAGATGCTGATGTTTGTCAGATAGTTTTTTTTGCATCTTTTGAGTTTATAATGTTTTTTTTGAGATGATCATATTTTTATCCTTCATTTTGTTAATGTAGTATAGCACATTGGTTTGCAAATGTTGAACTGTCCTTGCATTCCACTTGATCATGGTGTATGATCCTTTTAATGCATGAATTAATAAATTTGGTTTGCTAATATTTTGTTGAGGATTTTTGCATCTGTATTCATTAGTTATTGGCCTATGGTTTTGCGTTCTCGTGAATTTTCTTTTCTTTGTTATTATCTGGTTTTGCTTTTAGGGTAATGTTAGCATTGTAAGAAAAGTTTGGAAGTGTTCCCTACTCTTCTGTTTTTTAGAAGAGTTTGAGAAGGATTGGTATTAATTCTTCTTTAAGTGTTTGGTAGAATTCACCAGCAAAGCCATCTGGTCCTGGACTTTTATTTGCTGGGAGGTGAGAATATCTTACTCATCTTTATATTGCCAACCTCTGGGACAATGCCTGGCTCATAGTGGATCATGGTAAATATTTGTTTAAGGGTGAGTTAATAATATTAGCTAATGTTTATTGAGTATTTACTCTTTTCTGAGTACATGCAGAACACTTTGGATGCATTATCTCATTAGTCTTCATAATTCTGTAAGATATCAACTGTTACTTTGTTCATTTAGCAAACAAGGAGACCAAGAAAACTGGCTCAGAGACTACATGACTAGATTAAAATCACACAATAAATAAGTAGCAGAGCCAATATCTGACTTCTGAGCTAGGCTGCGGTTGCTGTGTAATCATGGACAAGTCACTTTTCCTCTCTGGTACTTCTCTTCCTCCTCTGAGACTGATGGGGCAAACTGGACCATCTCTAAAGACCCTTCCACCTCTCCTACTCTTTTATTCCATGAAAAGTAGAAGACAGGGGTGCCTGGCTGGCTCGGTTGGTAGAGCATGTGACTGACTCCTGACATCAAGGTTTTGAGTTCAAGCCCCACATTGGGCATAGAGCTTACTTTTAAAAAAGAACATAAAAAAGGTGTGTGTGTTGGGGGTGGTGCCTGGGTGGCCCAGTCAGTTAAGTGTCTGACTTGGAATCAGGTCATGATCTCACCATTCACGAGTTTGAGTCCCGCTTTGGGCTCTGTGCTGACAGCTCAGAGCCTGGAGCCTGCTTCAGATTCTGTGTCTCCTCTCTCTGCTCCTCCCCTGCTTGTTCTCTCTCTCTCTCTCTCTCTCTCTCTCTCTTTTGCTCTCAAAAATAAATTAAGACATTAAAAAATAAAATAAAATGAAATAAAATAAAGAAGAAGTAGAAGACAAAGTTGTAGCAAATGCCATGTAATGAAAATCTCCTTAATAAAAAGACTTTCTACTTCCAGTTAGTGTACCATTTCTCTCCAAATACGAATTATTACATTGAATTTTTTGTTGAATCAAAGAGCTTTGATGGTTTCTTGGAGTTCATTGTCTTGGTATTTGGCTAACCCAGTAGACAGGGACCTTGAGCACATTTTTAATTGCCAGCCTTACTTGGAACCCACTCTGGCCAGCTGAGGCAGAAATGGAAATTTATTAAAGAATATTAGGTGGTTCACAGTTTCTCTAGAGGCTGAGGAGTATCAGACTGAGACTAGGGACAAGGCCTAAGCCATGCTGATGAACTGCAGGAGCTTCTGGGTTGCCATGGCCAGACAGGCGGCAACCCACACCATGGTACTGACTCCTGGAGGCCCGAGCCTCCCCTGTGGCTGCCCCCATGAACCACACGGTCAGGCCGCTATCTTCACGTCACAATGGATTCTGTGTGTTACTCTTGTGAATAGAAGGCTCTCTGGCTCCTGTCTGATTAGGGGAGACTGGTCACACATCTGCACTCTATCTTCAAGTGAAGGCAGGATATGGGCATTTTCTTCTACCTCTGCAAAGCAGGACTTATGATGTGGACAACTTCCTAAACTGGAAAGCATCCAGAAGGTACAGGATGAACACACCCACTGGGATAATTGGCCACTACATAGGTTTATTATACTGGCTGGAGGAAATCAGCTGGACCTTATCATGTAGGTGTGTGTCTTAAAGCTCAGAATCTCTTTGAATCCAGACATTGAAATACTAGCTACTAACATTCACTTTCTGCCAGGCCTTATGCTAAGCTATGTGCACACGTTTTCCATTTAGGCCTCACAACAATCTTGAGAAGTTTCTGTTATTATCCCCGGTGTGCATCATTAATGTCATCTCACAGTTGGGGAAACTGAGACACACAGAGGAAGTACTGTGTCTTTTACCACTCAGCTAATAGGTTTTAGAAGCTGGAATTGAGCCCGGTGAGCCCCTGCACCATTCTGCCTCCAGGAAAGAGGTTTACGGGGTTGAAGATCAAACCCTGGTACCGGGTCACCACTGGCAGTGGCCATCCTGAGGTCTAAATTTAGAATGTGCCACAACCAAACAGAATTTCCCAGGGAACTAACAATGACCAGATTTGTAAGAATAATTATGCGTATTTCTCCTAATATTTTTTATGTCAGTAGGTTTCAGAAACTGGGATGCCCTTTCATCTAGTTAAAATTGAAGGCTTGCAGGGTGCCTGAATGGCTCAGTTGGTTAAGCCACCAACTCCATCTCAGCTCAGGTCTTGATTTCAGGGTTGTGAGCTCAAGTCCCACACTGGGCATTGTGCTGGGCATGAAGCCTACTTAAAAAAAAAAACTCAAGGCTTGAAAATGCTTGGTGTCTTTGTCCTTCTTCACCACAGTGTGCTGGGAAATGGTCTCAGTGGAAAAATATCACATAAACTCAGATCCCAGGTCCTCACTTAGTGCCATACTGGTGCCTCAACTGGAGACTTGCTGTAAAATTCTGGAAACCTTATGCAGGGGAAGAAAAGAGGTTTTCTTCACTCACTTAGGATCCCTGGCGGATGTGAAAATTAAACTCACAAGACAGATTAGGAGAAAAGCATACAGATTTATTTAATATAAGTTTTACATGACACAGGAGCCTTCAGAAGGAAATGAAGCCCTGAAGAAACCAGTTAAACCTGCATGTTTTTATGCTGGGCTTGATGAAGTGTGGGCAGTTGTTTAGAGATGTGATAGAACAGAGAATATGAGGTGAGCGTAGCAAACTGGGGGACACTTAGCAAGGCCTGTTTGTTCGGATTCTCCCCCATGACCCTTCATCCTGGAAATAAGGATGCTCCTTTCTTCTGGGTATAGAGAGGGCACCTCTCACATCAGGGTCTTAAGACTTGATTCAGGGAGAAGGGTGAAGGGCAGGTCAGAGAGAACTTTATGCTTCTGCTATTTTTTAGCATTCCTTCAGCTTAAAATTGTGAATATGTGTGGTGCCAAAGTGTGGAGTAGGAAGTCCCGATCCCTGTCGCTTGATAGAAACAGTTCCTGTTCCTACCCCTTCACATGTATCCTTGCATCTTTTTCAGACAGAATCAGCAGCCTCTTTGGAGAAACAAATATTTGAAATGAAACAACCCCACCTCCCACCTTGCCATAAATACACGAGCGTAAACTCTGGTTGTGAAATTCAATGCTTATTTGGCCTGAGGCTAAATCATAAAGGAGTTTTACGGCCCCATTCAGGATGGAGATGAATGCACAAATGAAAATACACATACTTGCAGAACACACACAATTAATGATGGCCCGAGGGGAACATCCTCCCTCCCTAGGCCGACAGCTCTCTCACTTGATACTAGTTAGAGAGAACTGGCAGGAGGCAGGAGGGAGGGGATGCCGCTGCTTCAGTGTGAGATGACAACTAAAGCCAGGAGGGGAAGGAAGTGAGAGGAGAGGCCAGAGCAGAGGGCCATAATTGCATTATGAATTCCTGCCTATTCTGAGCAGATTGTCCCCAAATTTGTCATTAAAAGTGCAATTTCCTCTCTGAGAAGTGTCTTTCCAAGAATCCCAGGAAAGATGATGAGAACAGGAAGTAGGGTATCCAATTATTCATGTTGGTAATGAACTTTATTCTGTATTCATTATTTATGAATGCTCTATTCTGCTGAAACTTTGTTTAGTAATAAAGTTCATATTGCCCCCCCCCCACTTTGTTTGTGGGTTTGTCCAACAGACGCTTATCGATTGTCCACTAAGTGGAGACACTGGGTGTACCAAAGAGGTCCTGGCTCTGCCCTCAGATGCTTACATTCTGTGAAGAGGGTCAGACATTAAGCATCTAGTTGCAGCTATGTCGTCCCCAGGTTGGTGCATGCTGTAGCAAATCAAAGGATGTGAGGGGAGCAGGTAACAGGTGCAGCCGACCAGGGAGACTAAGCTGGGAAGTGACATTTGAGTTGAAACTAAGGGAGAAGAGGACCAAAACTAGGGACAAGAGGGAAAGCAGAAAAGGCAATCTGATGCAAGGAATGTGTGAAAGGTATAGAAGTGGCTTCCAAGCATGGGTTTATCAGGTCTCTTCTCATCATCCTTGTGTTAACTACATGAGAGTTTATCTAAGTGTTATTTACGAGTTACGTGTATCAGACTCACTGGGATGCATGTTAAGAATTCACATTCCTGGGTTCCACATCAGGCCACTAAGTCAGAATCTATAGGAGCAGGGCCCAGCCATCTGCAATTTAAATTCAGAACACACTTCTTCCACCGGGTGATTCTTAGATATATTCACTTTGATTTGAGTCACTTCCTAGTAGTACATGGAGCTTAAAACTCTTTCAAAAGGGCTTCTGCTTATGATCCCTTTGATCCCACTGCAACCTTGTATAGTACACAAGCTAAGTATCATTATTCCACTATTACAGGTGAGAAAATAGAGAAAGGTGCAGGGGTGCCTGGGTGGCTCAGTCAGTTGAGCATTCGACTTCTGTCCACATACGATCTGAAGGTTCGTGGGTTCAAGTCCTGCTTCAGGCTTGGTGCTGTCAATGTTGGGCCTGCTTTGGGTCCTCTGCCCCTCCCCCCACTCCAAAATAGATAAACATTAAAAAAAAGGACAACAGAGAAAGGTGTAGAGGTTGACCCACTCAACAATGTGCCTTGTACCCTTCTCCTTATACCATACTGTGTCCCAGAGGTAGATTGCAATTACATCCGCTTTGCAAATGTGATATATCCAGGAGTGGATTGTAAGCTTGAGGGCATACTTATCTTTCCCTCACGTTGAGGGAATGTCTCTCATGGCTACGTCGTTGAGTTATTATCAGGATTAAAACACTGTGTGTAAAACACTAAGTGCAGAGATTTTGTATACTTAGTTCTTTAAAAAAAAAGGAAACTTGTATCTATGACGTTTAGGACACACTTATATTTAGTAGTGTTACCAACTAACTGAAACCCAGATAAAAATCGTAAGAGAAGTCACACATGGAAGGTTTAAATAACGCTGTAAGTCATCTAGGCAAAAACATTTGAGACAACCCAGTATCAGTGAGCACATCTAGCAGCCAAATCTTGGTTTCTAAATACCATTTCTCACTAAAAGAAACAAGCTCTTCTTGGAGAAATGCTGATTTAAGGTCTGGAGAAGAGAGACTACAAGGCAAATTGGCAACATTTTATTGTGTCACAAAGTAATGAAGTGCTCAAAGACTTATAAGGATGTGTCAAAAAGATAGATGAGCTGAACCAAACTGGCTTACACTTAACAAATTTGGGACAGTTTAAGCATCAGAAAAATAGTGATAGTGATGTTGACTATAACATGTTGAGTAAAAACAACAACAAGAAATCCATGAGTTTGTAGTAGTTATTAAGAAGATGGGATAGAACAAGGAAAGCTTTTTTTTTTCTTTCTTTCTTTTTTTTAAATTTTTTACTTTATTTTAGTGAGTGAGAAAGCATGTAACTGGAGGAGAAGGACAGGGGGAGAGAGAGAGAGAAAGAGAGCGAGAGAGAGAGAGAGAGAGAGAGAGAATCCCAAGCAGGTACCACACTTAGCACATAGCCTGATGTGGGGTTTGATGTCACAAGCCTGGAATCATGACCTGAGCTGAAATCAAGACTTGGATGCTCAACTGACTGAGCCACCCAGGCGCTGCTGCTGCTGCTTCTCCTCCTCCTCCTCCTCCTCCTCCTCCTCCTCCTCCTCCTCCCCCTCCTCCTTCTCCTTCTCCTCCTCCTTCTTCTTTTTTTAAACAAAACAACCACAATTTTATGTGGAAGGAATTATAGAGTTAGTAAAGTCAGAAAACTACTCTTTTAACATCAGTGCAATAATGGCTTCAGGCAACGATCATCATTGGAGTTTGAAACCTTTTGTTAAATGTTGTTGGGAAACAAAATATTCACCTAGTCTAAAAGATCACTTGTATTAATATTACCTTCTTTAATATTATATGAAGAGAAAAATGTATCTTTCCTATGGTGAGATCTGGTAAATACCATCTATTCAAGTGACCAAATTTAGCATCACTGGTTATGAGACCAATTGACATTATACAACTTCTGATGTAATGCAACAGGAAGTATAAAACCTCACCCATGTGGTATTATTGCCCAAATTGTCTAACCTGAATGAAATTATAGGAAACAATCAGACAGACCTACAAGGACATTTTCTAAGACAATCAACCTGTGCTTTTCAAAAATTTTACTGTTGTAAGAGATAAAAAGGGAAAAAAAAGATTTCCTTGAATCTAGATTAATGTTCTAGAATTAATGTTGTACAATATAGATTAAAGGATGGTAATACATTATAATGTATATTCTTTGATTGGATCTTGGCTTTAAAAAGAGTCATACAACAACACAAATATTCAGCAACTGATGAATGGATAAACAAAATGTGATACTTCTATGCAATGTGATGTAATTCAGCTTGAAAAAGGAAAGAAGTACCAATATGTGCTAGAACATAAATGAACTTTTAAAACATTATGCTAAGAGAAAGAAGCTAGACACAAAAAACCCCACATATTTTATGTTTCCTGTTCCATAAAATTTCCAGAATAGGCAAGTTGATAGTGACAGAAAGTAGACTAGTGGTTGCCAATGGCCAAAGGCGGGGAGAATGGGGAGTGACTGTTAATAAGTTAATGGGTTTCTTGGATGATGAAAATGTTCTGGGATTAGATGGTGGGAATAGGTGGACAAACTTGTGAATATATTAAAAATCTAAATTGTACACTTTAAAAGAAGGGATTTTATGATGTGGAGATTATATGTCAATTAAAAAAGCTATTAAGACATTGGGACAATTGGGAAAACTTTAATATGAGCTATTAGATATTTTTCTAATGTTAGGTTTCTTGAATGTGATAATGGTATTATGGCTATATGGGATTATATTCTACCTTATAGGAAATATTTAGGGACATATTTAAGCATGAATTATTTAGGCCTAAAATGTCATGCTATTTGCACTTTCAAATGAATCAGAAAAAATAATGTAAATTTTTAAAAAAGTAATGTATTGCAGATATAGTAATGTTTTAACAGTTGGTGATCTAGGTAAAGGATATACATGGGTTTATTGTATTTTTCTTTTTTTTTATTTTAATTTTTTAATTTTTTAATGTTTATTTTTGAGAGAGACAGAGACAGAATGCGAGTGGGTTAGGGGCAGAGAGAGGGAAACACAGAATCCGAAGCAGGCTCCAGGCTCTGAGCTGTCAGCACAGAGCCTGACAAGGGGCTCGAACTCACAGAGCTATGAGATCATGACTTGAGCCAAAGTCAGATGCTCAACCAACTGAGCCACCCAAGCACCTCAATTGTATTATTCTTATATCTTTTTTGTAGCTTGAGTTTTTCAAAATAAAAAGATGGTGGGGGGACCACTTATTGAGTGTCTGTTACACTTCAGATAGGTAATGACAGATTCCTGTGGGATTGTGACAAAGAAATTAAGAATATCGAGCACAGCCTTTCCTCCTTTCTGAGTGAATCCTTAATGGAGAGTGAATTGTATGCTTCCCTTCAAAACATCTCTTGGTCCCACCATCCTCAGAGACAGATAGTCAGGCTGTCTGTTTTCCAGGAAAGTAATTCTGTGCTTGGACTTCATAGGTAAAGGGGGTCCTCTATCATGTCTGACTTGATAGGATTAGCCGGGGGGGTCTTAAAATCTCCCAGAGAGCTAGTGTTAACTAGTTAGTATTAACTGGTAGTGGTAACTAGTGAAATCAAAAGGGTGAGGAGATGCAAGTCAGTTAGGCATGAAAGCCTAGGAACTAGAAGGAAGAAGGAGGTGGGCATGGGCACATGTATTGGGGTAGGCAAATGGTCAAGGCCAGCAACCAAAGCTTGGCTTTGAGTTTGAGTAACAAGCAGGAAACAACGGGGAGCCAATGCCCTGGCCCCATTTACAGACTCTGAATAGTAAAAGTGATTCTTGGGAGCCTCCTTGTTCTGGCCTTGCTCTTGGCTGGTGGTTAGAAAAGGGGCTATGTCATGTCCCATATTGTCCTACCTACCCTTCTTACCCAAGGAATCATTGTCATCTGCTCGGCCAGTTTTTTGTTTTTTTTTTTTTTTTTGCGTCTGTTCCATTATTTTCCTGTCAAGGATGTTAAGAGAGAGTCTGGTAGAGCTGAGCTAGTATTTACTCTTAGATTGAGATGGGGGATCTCTTTCAGTTTGGAGCAGGGTTTGGGGATATAGAAATGGTGCTGTGGCAGCAACAACAGATGCAAGTTTTTGTGAGGCTAACTGGGGAGGGTGGGGGAAGGCCGCATTTCTGCTTCACCCCTGACCACTAGTGCCTTCTGTTTTTAAAACAGACGTGCTTCATCCTTCCCAGAGCGTGGGCCAACCATGGGAACTCAAAATGCAAAGTCCCAGCCCGGGAAATTAAGCTGCAAGAGCTCAATGCCTAAAAAATATTGACTGTTTCTTTTTTTAAGCTAATATTCCAAATTTCTTATGAAAGTCAACTTAGACATCCAGGACACAGGAAACAAGGCAAGAGGCCACAGCCAGCTGCCTCAGAGGACCCAGGACACTTTCTTAATAACATCCAGATGGTTCCAGAGAAATTGTTAACATCTTGAAAGAAAAAAATCAGCTGCAGGAGAAATGAGATTCAAGTGGTTTAGGAAGGACAGCCTGGAAGAGAGTCCCAAGGGACTGAGAGAGCGTCTGAAATAGAAGCCTCTGTCGTGGGTTACTGCTTCCTGTGGCAAGGCTGGAGGGGAGTGGGTGTAAAAATCTAGAGCTTCTAGTGGAGCTTTGGGGTTGGCAAGAGAGCCTCAACGGAACTGCCCTTCTGGTCATGTTAATCCATTCACTAACCTGGGTTTGCAATAACTTTTTACATTAATAATTTTTCTTCTGTTTTAGAGAGGACTATTTGCTTCTCAGTCTGCTGTATCTATTAGGCTCTACAGGGCTGGTGCTCAGAGCTCACAGGCCTATGGCGATATTTAACACTGAAAAAAAAATTACATATGTGGTATATTTATGCTCATGTATATGGTGTATAGATACATAGCAAAATATAAATGTATTTTCCAGCATATGAAAAGCCCACAAAATTTAAATTAGTATTGTCTGATTAAATGCCCATAATAGATAATATCAGATCCTCTTAGTTCCTAAGTTTAGAGTCCATTAAAACTTTATTTCATTTGAAAATAATTTGTACATTAGATTTACTCTAATTTGTATGTTAGATTTACTCATTTCCCCAGCATTGTTTAGACATTGGTTCTTTAGAGCCAAATAATTTTAAAAGTGAAATTTAAAAATGTTTTCATTATTTTACCAGGGAAAGAAACCTACATCTTTAACATGAGATGTGAGTATTTTGTAATATGTTTACATCAAGGAGGGAAGGGCATGGCGTCCTCAAATGAAAAATCAAGAGCCCAGGGGCCTCTGAAGGCCTTAACCCAGTCCTAGTTCTCTAAAGAGGTGTGTGTTTCTTCCTCTCCTCTCAGTCGCCTTCCCCCAAGGAAGAGGAAATGGCTTGTTTGTGGAATGTAACTGTTTGCACGCAAATCTCTTATTTGGAACCAAAAGTGGGGGGAGAGGGACGCAGGAGCCACAGGCTCAGGGCTTGATCAGCTTTCAGCAAGCCTGTGCATTTTCCACTCCCCACAACAAGTATCTCTTACCTGGGCCACTTCAAAGCCCATTAGAAGAGTCTCCTGCCCCCCACCCTGTCTGAGGGTTTCCCCCACTTTAACAGGATTCCGCTCCTTTGTCTGACGGTGACAATAGGAGATGAGAGCTGGAAGGGCGGGAGGGGGGGTGGGTGTCGAGGTCCAGTTGCCTGGCTTTCCTTGCATTTTCCACATCCTAAATCAGGAAGTATGCAGGAGTGGGGAGTGAACAGTCAGAATGTACACATCCTGGAACTTTGGTCTGAAATGCCTAAGTATTTAGTGTAAAAAAAAAAAAAAAAGGATGTATAATTGACAAAACAAAAACACCTAATAACAGGAGCTAGAATTTTCTGCAACAAGCAACATTACCAAAGAAAGACCAGCCAAGGCAGCCCAGAGCTGGTTATGGAGCATTAACCAGGTAAACTCATTAGATGGAGCCATCTCTTTCCTTTGGGAGAACATTGACATTTAAGTTTTGGCTTCTTGGGATTCAGCTGGAGGACTCTTCGGTGGAATGCAATGACTCCTTCCTTCTTCCCCAAACTGAAATCCGGGCTATTACAATTCCAAATGCACACATAATGCTGCCAAGTTTATAGGAAATTGGAATGACAGTGTAGGTTCCCACCACTAGGGATAGCAGAAGCTGAACGCTCAGAGAATAAGTAACATTTCCCTTGTGATTCCCAAATGCTCTATTTTTATTTTAAGAGGTTCTGTGTTTTCATTTAGTTTTGTGAACAGAGGAATCCATATGGAATTTTTACCAACTCCACTAAAATAAAAGCATGCAGCTTCTCAGCAGTGCCCTGAAACGTGCATAAAGATTCCCTGATAGGTTGGTAAGAATTGCAGACGTTCACTTTTGAATATCTTTGAGAAATCATCAACTCATTTTCAATGGGTACCTTCCAGGCACATGGCAGAATACAGTATCAATTGCAAAATGCACGTATGAGAGACCTTGACTTTGACTTGGTATAGTTCATCATTCAAAAGGAGTTATAAGTAGCTGCTCTGAAATGAGCAGTGTGTGTGAATTTAATATAAATGAAATATAAACATATGTATTGTATTTAAAGTGCTGAATTTGGGGGAGGGGGGGGTCCGAAATAATACAGGTATGTTTTTGTTGGTAATTTTCAGTCAGATTTCTGTTACTCCTCTATTCCCGATAGTCGTAGGTTAATAACCATTTGAAACTATTGTATTCATTTGTTTGCTTATTTATGGTATTCCTCACAGCTTTAATTTCTGACTCAGTCACCATGTTCCCTGTGTAACATAAACTCCACAAAACAGAACTAGAGTAGTGCCGGATTCATAATAGATGCTCAGTAAAAGGTTTTTCCTCTTCAGTCATTCAGTAAATCAAAACTTTCCCCCTCTTTTGCTTTTGATAGATTACTTTTGAAAAAACCAAAGTGGGCTAATAGTGTTTATTTACTTGTGTGTGTGTGTGTGTGTGTGTGTGAGAGAGAGAGAGAGAGAGAGAGAGAGAGAGAGACAGAAAGACAGACAGATGGAGTGTGAGAGGGGAAGGGGCAGAGAGAGAGGATGACACAGAATCTGAAGCAGGGTCCAGGCTCTGAGCTGTCAGCACAGAGCCCGACGCGGGCTCGAACTCACGAGCGGTGAGATCATGACCTGAGCCGAAGTCAGATGCTTAACCGACTGAGGCACCCCGGCGCCCCCGAAGTGGGCTAATAATGAAAAACGACATTACGTATCTTTGTTTAGATGACTGAGTTTTCTCTTGTACCTATGGCTTCTTGTTTCGCTTTATGCTGCACACTCACTGGGCTGTGTGCAGCATCATTTGTTTTTCAGATATTTTGCTCTGTACCAGGTACCATTCTAGGGAGAAAATATCCTGTATCCATGGGACTTACATTCCAAGGGGAAGAGGTGGACAGCAAAAACTTAATATATGTTTTGTCAAGTGGAGAAAAACATTGTGATGAAAAGTAAAGTAGGATAGGAAAGGTTTCTGATCCTGGGGCATTGGAGAGCTTTGTGGATAGGAAGGAACAAACATTGTAGACAGCTGGAGGAGGGGCAGTGTTTCGTGCTTGTGGAGGGGCCTGGAGGCTGGAGCTGAGCAAGGGGAGGGTGCAGGGGCGGGAGCGGGTCACAGAGAGCTTGGAGGCCTAGTATGGACGTGAAGTTGTATTCCACATGAAAGACAGAGGTTTTCAGTGGAAGTGATCAGAAATGGTTGGATTCTGGTTGTGCTTTCAAGGTAGGGCCAAAGGATTTGCTCATGGTTTGGAGATGGGGTGTGAAGGGAGGAGCCAGGGAAGGCCCCAAAACCTTCAGACTGAGTCCTTGGCAGAGTACCCTGTGGCCATCAGTGAGATAGAGGAGCCTGAGAGACGCACATTTGGGAAGAACCCAACATTTGATTTCGGGTCGTGTCATAAGTTTGAGCACCTGGTAGAATCTGTGCGGCAGAGATCCAGGACGGGCACGATGACCCCTGAGTCCTAAATTGTCAAAGGGCCAACAGGATGTGGCCAAATGTGGGGTCAGCGTCAGGCTGCACAGACGCTCAAATGAAGTCGTCGCAAATCTTCAAGTCTGGAGTAGAGCTCTTCCAGGGTGACCAGGGAAATCTATCAAGGAGCCTCCGAGCCCCCACCTCTCTGAGTCACCCACAGGGGCCTGGGTTCGGCTTTTGCCTTCATGCTAATGTTCTGTTCCTGTATCTCTACACTCTTCTGCTATTTATTGATCAAAGGACCATAAGGTGACTTGTTTTAAACACAACACAGAGGTTAACTAAAGCGTTTAAGCATTTGACTTTTTACCACTTACTGGTGCCCACAGGATAAAACACACGAAAAAGCACCCTTATTCGAGTTCCTAGTGAAGAGCCGTCCTGTGTCTGAGAACCTGCAGTAAACGATAGGTACTGAGAGGCAGGGAGGCCTCAGGTCCCCTCTTTGCAGAGACTCACTGCACCACCGGTCTCTGGTAGTTCCAAGGATGGGTGGCCAGTAGGAATGTGCAGAGAGCCGGCCACTGTCTACTCTGAAAATATTTAGTTGTTCTTAACCTTGGGAGTCTCTCAAGTCCCGACTCATTTATGACTGTTGACACTACTATCCTTAGTCCCCAAGGATCCGGTGTAATCAGCTCTTGAATTCTTTTTTCCCTTGAACCTAAATTTGAAGCCCCACGGGCCTTTCCCATAGCATAAATAACATTCTATTCCAGGGCATATTGTCTCAGTCACAGGAAATAGTCTCTGAATTACATCACAGACCAGTTCTACCGCATTCTGTTGACGTTTATTGTACAACTATTGTGGGAATGACATGGTTCCTGTCCCCAGGAGCTGGTCTATCCCATCCATTTATAGAGATGGGGGGCACAAAGGTGAGTGAAATTCTAGGACATATTGCCATCCTTTCAATGTTGAAATACTAGCCAACCCCTTCTTTAAATGTTTTCCTAAGCGTATAAAGGTGGGTATATAGCAAAGCACGGTACTTTTCCTTACCTGTGCCATTTGTGAGGTGATAAATAAAATTCATCCTCGGGCGGGTGGGGGGGGGCGCCTGGGTGGCTCATTTAGTTAAGCATCCCACCTTGGCTTAGGTCATCATCTCACAGTTCATGAGTTCAAGCCCTGCATCGGCCAGTCTGCTGTCACCATGGAGCCCACTTCGGATCCTCTGTCCCCCACTCTCTCTGCCCCTCCACTGCTCACATTCTTTGTCTCTCTCTGTCTCTCAAAAATAAATACATGAATGAATGAATGAATGAATGAATGAATAAATAGTCTTTGGAAAGATTGGGGGTCATGGGAAGTAGTTTAGATCAATGTTTCAGGAACTGGTAGCCATCTCCACTGTCTACCCTTCCCTTGTTCCATGGTAATAACATAAGACCCCCCAATTTTAAGTGGTGCATGTATCCACATGGCCTTAAGACTGCATTTCTCAACCTCCCTTGCAGGTGGGCCATCAGAAAGAGTTCTGGCCCAAGTGATTAGGTTACAGTGTTTAGTGGCAGCTCCTAGAAACTCCTCTTAAGAGGCATTATAATGTGTATACTCTGCCCCTTCTTCCTCATGGGTTCTTCCATCCCGGTCCCTGAAATGTGGAAGCTGCCATCTTTGACCTCGAGGTTGAAGCTGTGAGTGATGGAGCAACAGGAGAGAAGGCACAGCACAGCATGCCCTGACTGTCTTTGAGATCTTGTGTATGAGAGGAAAAAGAAACGGTATTTGAGGCACTGTTGAGATTTGCCAGTCACCACAGCTGAACCGAATCCCAACTAAGATGCCCAGCTAAATTTTGCTCTCTTCGGGCCCCACAGCATCATTGTCAGTTGATGAGAACAAACCCATTCTGAGTCAGCAAATGAATCCCCAGGTGCTACCAGATACTGCACTATATCATCAAGATCATTCTCCACAAATTCCTAATGTAGTGAGCATCACTTATACCCGTGTATCAGAAAGTGAAAAGAATGGATTCATATCTAATGTGATTTGAGCTCCCATGTTCCCCCATCTGCAAGGACTTGTCCCAGTGTATATACAATGTTGTCCTATACTTTTGTGTGTCTATCACTTGGATTCTAGGTGTAGATGAAGAGAGCCCGCAAAGGTTCTAAAGGCAGGGCCGCCTGGGTGGCTCAATCAGTTAAGCGTCTGAATCTTGATTTCAGCTCAGGTCATGGTCTCATGGTTCCTGGGTTCAATCCCCGTGTCAGACTCAGCTCTGAGAGTGTGGAGCCTGCTTGGGATTGTCTCTCTCCCTCTCTCTCTGCCCCTACCCTGCTTGCATTCTTTCTCTCTCTAAAAATAAATGGGTAAACATTTTCAAAAAAAGTTTCTAAAGGCAGATGAGAAGAACACCCTCCCACTACTTGAGGCTGATTTTATTATAGAAGTTAACACATATAAAACATTCAGATGGTAGAAAGCTGTATACAGTAAAATGTGCCCCTGTGCCCAGTCCTGCTAACTAAAAGTCACTATGTCAGAAGCTTTGGGGATAACCTAGAACTTTTCCATATATGGGGAGCCCTTCTTTTTAAAAAAATATGTAAATATATGTGTGTGTGTGTGTGTGTGTGTGTGTGTGTGTGTGTGTATAGGGAACATAATCACACACACTCTAATATTCTTTGTTTTTTTTAATTTAATAATAATTCTAAACATCTTTCCAACACCGCATATGCACATGACTTCTGTCCGATATATAGTGTCCCGCTGTGCAATAGATGTACCATAATTAATTTCATGGACATCGGTTTCCAGAGTTTTGCTGTTACAAACATTGCTACAACAAATTCACTGTATGTATCTTTGTGCATATGTACCAGTGCATCTGTAATGGTAATTTGTAGAACTGGAGTTGCTAGGGGAAGGGGGATGATATATATGTAACTTGCACCCTGTGCATTTACACTCCCATCGACAGTATAAAGCCTGTTTTTTAAACTCAGGTTCCAATCAGGAACCACAGTTTGACATTCACCTTATTTCCTGTTCACTTACTACTTTTGTTATTTGGGCTTGTGTTTAGAGAAAGCAAGACATCTGACTTGTCAAGAGACAAATGAGAAGCAGGTGAGCAATCTGCTTCAGTACAATACGGTGTCTTGTTTAACGCACGGTGTGAGCAACGGTTCTACTTCACTGCTGAAGAGATGCAAATGATTTTTTTCTGTTTTAAGGTATGAGCATATTGCACTCCGAAGAAATAAAATAGCTAGCTCAAGAACTTTGGGGAGAAAGGATCTGGGATGCAACTAAAAATATAAAGGCCATGCTTCTAGGTCCCAGGCTCCAGAGAAGCTATTGGGCCGCAAAGACAAAAGGGACTTTGAATATCATTGGAAATGGAAAGATACCTTATGTAAGGGCTGGGAGAAAGTCCAAATTTAGGGCTTATTCAAAATCCTGTGATCTCTAACCACCTATCCCTACGTTTAACACTTCCCCTCTTTTCTCAGAATCTGTTAAAAACAACCTTAGAATATGCATCAGTGGTAGGGTGGTGATGTAGGTTTCTTTCTTTTCTTTCTTTCTTTCTTTCTTTCTTCTCTTTCTTTCTTCTCTTTCTTTCCTTCTCTTTCTTTCCTTTTCTTTTCTTTCTTTCTTTCTTTCTTTCTTTCTTTCTTTCTTTCTTTCTTTTTCTCTTTCTTTCTTTTTCTCTTTCTTTCTAACATCATCTCCAAGTAAGCTGCTTGGATTAATGCTGAGAATAAAAGGAGAAGCTTTGCTCTGTTCTGCTGATGCATTCATGCTCCCGGAACTCCTATCTGTTGTCTATCTAATTTAGAAGAGTGCCTTTTATCAAAGGAGGATGTGGTGAGTTGGAGCATTTTCCCTGAGCTGGTGAAAGGGCCACTCAGAAACCCAAACCCCAGCCTCATGTCAGGGTACAGGCCCTGCCTGGCGGTCTGGCGAAGCTGTCTTGGAAGTAGGTAGCACCCTCTCCTGGGCTAAATCCAAATGTTTTCTGTTTGTCCTGAAGTCATCTAGGATAATAACCGACATTTACCTTTCTCTGGCCAGCTCTGCCCCATCACTGCCCCCTCCTGGCTCCTTCTATTTTTTAAAATTTATTTATTTAAATGCTATACTGAACTCTTTGTTCTTCCACAGAAACAGCGTTGGAGATTCCAAGTAAGATTTGTTAGGGAATGAGAACTTACTCGAGTACTTACCGTGTGTGGGATACCAGGGCAGGGGGTGATGAAAGGAAAGAAAAGCCTGTAGTCAGTGTAGATAAGAATGAATACTGAAACACACACACACACACACACACACACACACACACACACACACAACTATTTCTTTATTTAAAATGTTTATTTTTGAGAGAGTGCAAGTGGGAGAGGGGCAGAGAGAGGGGGACAGAGGATCTGAAGCAGACTCTGTGCTGACAGCAGAGAGCCCGATGTGGGGCTTGAACTCAGAAACCCATGAGATCATGACCTGAGCTGAAGTAGGACACTCAACTGACTGAGCCACCCAGGTGCCCCAAGACTATTTTAAACAATTACAAGGCACCAAGTGTGTTGAAGGGATTCTGCAAATGGCAGAAATCCTAGAACAGTGAGCTGTGGTCCATTGCCTGGCAGTCCCTTTGTGAAATGCCAGACGCCAGGGAAGGAATTGTTGGTAGGATGGTCAGTCCTCACCCCCAAGAAGTAGTGTGGACGTAGATGTACTGGAAGGTTCTTTTATTCAAAAAGTTAATATAAAACTGTACATCTACTACCTACCACCTATCACCACCTTCCACGTTCCTCTTTTTTCTTCACCAGTCATTAGATTTCTCAATGACATTTGTGGAAAAATAAGAGATTTTAATGGTACCTTCTCAATCCCACTCAACATTCTAGTTTCTGTTTCATCCAGACATTTATTCTAATTGGCATGTAAGTTCTGCTTTATTTAACTGTGTCTACATGCTGAAGACCATGGGCATTGTGCATTTGATCTGATAAATCAAGGATTATGTCTGTTTTGCTGGTTCAGTTTTCAATGCAATCGTGATAAAAAACAATAATGATAATCACTGTCACTTAGTGAGTCCTTGCATGAAGCCAGGCACAGAATAATTTTATATTCTTTCCTATGATGCTCACAATTACCTGATGGGCTTTATTATCCTTGTTTTTACAGATACGGAAATTAAGGTTCAGAGGTGTTCAGTAACTTGCCTAAGTGTTAGGGATGGGATGTGTACTGGGGAGTCTAGCTCTAGAGACTTAGTTTTTATCCACTGTGCACATTATCTGCCTTAGCATTTGCAAGTAATTAATAAATGTGCTGCTAAGGGACTAAAGAAATAATCATGTTCCCAGGTATAGTTCATTTCCTAAAGATTAATGTGATTTGGCATCGTGGGATTGAGCTAGGGAGGAAGTAGAGTGTTTCTGAGGTCTTGGGAGCTTCTGTCAGTAGAAGAGGCTATGAGGACAGGATTGGCTCCCTCTAACAAAGAACACAGCACAGACCTTCAGGTCCTAGCCAAGACTTAATGAATGCTTACTATGTTCCAGGAGGCACACTCCCTCAAAACCCAGCATGCTGTTTCATTTAATCACAGAAGAGGCTCTGAAAGGTGAAGCACCTTGCCCAGGGTCATGTGATTAATGGACTGATGGACTGAGGACAGTGTACTCCTGTCAGGTGCCACCTGGGAGCTTCGAAGAGCCTCACTCTCTCAGCCCATGCAGGAAGGTCAGATTGTCCTAGGGGCCCCTGCACAAATATCCTAGTACCTCTCAGGAGATCCTCGCTGCATTGATGGGTCAGGTGGGCAAGATGAGGGCTGGAGTCTGCCAGGACTCTAGCTTGTGGGTGCCCAGGGAAAGGCTTCTGGTTCTGAGGGTTCAAAGGAGTGGGTCTGCTCCAGGCACACCCAGAATGGGCCTGGAAGATTCGTGCCAAGGCTCAGGAAGACTGCCAATGTATTTGGCCTCCAACTGTATAAAATGTGCCTTCTCGTTGTCTTCAGGAGCACGAGTGGGTCTTGTGGTTTCACGCTACCTAATTGTGCTGGTCACACCACTGGTACTTAATAGATACAGAGGAACAAATGAATGAATGAATGAATGAATGAATGAAAGAACAAAGAGAAGGCAGATACTGTGTTTATGTAGGAGCCTGCTTAGGAACCCCTTTCCTCCAGAAACGTGTCTAAAATAATGGTCCTGGTTGCTCTTATGAAAAATCTCCGTAAGATATGTTTGCAACTGGGGGGCGCCTGGGTGGCTCAGTCAGTTGAGCCTCAGACTCTTGATTTCACCTCAGGTCATGATCTCAGGGTCACAGGACTGATCCCAGCATTGAGTTCTGTGCTGATGGTGTGGAGCCTGCCTGGGATTCTTTGTTTCCCTCCCTCTGCCCTTACCCCTCCCTGCCCCCCGCTGCCCCTCACACATGCGCTCTCACTCTCAAAATAGAAATTAAAAAATAAAAATTAAAAAAATGCGTTTTCAACTGGATTTTGAGTGTGGGGCTCTAGAGACTGAATGCCTATGTTGTAACATTCTTAGTTAGTTACCTGTGGCAAGTCACTGGCCCTCCTGGGGTCTCAGTATCCACTGTAGGGTTGCTGTGAGTTCATGCAGGTGATGCGCCTGGCTGGAGTAAACTTTTGGTAAGTGCCAGGTATGGGAATACTGACCCCAGTGTGACAGGCGTGCTGGAATCAGTGTGGCCACCGTGCATTACACCCGCAGCAGGAAACTTTTCCCCTAGGCATGTGAGTGTAAAATTGTCAGTCCCAAGTTGAACCCAAACGTAGGGCAGCAAACACTTGGCCCCAAATATAATTTCCTCCTGCAGCTCATTGAGGCCGTGAGGAAATCGCCAGGGGAGGGCCCAGGAGTGTGGTGCAGCAGCCCCATAATTTCCAGAGCCCTTCTCCTAGACTGACACATAATTGTCAGATTGTTTTACGAGATCGGCTTCCTGCCCCCTTCCTGCCTCGCTTCCAAATGTGCTCATTCCCAAGGAAGCATCACCTCTCCCTCTCGCCCTTAATCGCTCCTTTCCTGCCCGCCCAGGCCCTGGGGCTGGGGCGATTTCCTAAATCACTCAGATCAGCTTCTAGTGCCGGCTCCATCGCCCAGGGTGGGCTGGAGGAGAGGCAGCATTTGTTTCTAAGTGGCTTGTGACCTGGAGGTCAGAGATGCTTCCATTCTATTTGATGTCTTTCCCAGGACTCCTTCCCTCACCCACCTCTTCTCTCCTCCTGAGCAGACTTTAATTCTGAGGTCAGGAAGAGATTAAGGAACTGAGTCCTATTGCTTTTTCTATCCAGAATGGTGGTAAAGCAAGTGAGCAGGGGGCGGGCAGGTTAGAGGGGAGAGAGTCCTTTAGCGCCGTCCACATCCAAACTTGGGGAGTTTCAGAAAATTCCGCTGAGAGCTGTGTTCTGAAAGATTCATCCAAGAGATTCCTCTCCTTATGGGCATTTTTCCCTCTGCCTCCAAACGCTCCTTCTTAGGAAGAAATGAGAAGTCCTAACATTTTCCCCATTTAAGAAATTTCAGAGGAAGCAACATGGTTCTTTTTGTGTTTTAACTACATTTTTTTTTATTACTAAAGCAATACACAGTCCTGGTAAAAATTTCAAGCAGAATCGCTTCCAGACCTAACCACAGTTTAACAGCGTTTTGTATATCCTTCCAGAAATGTTCAAGGAAACTACAAGCGTACAAATGTATATATATATTTTTAACACAAATGGGAGCATATTGGACATCTTGTTCTACAACTTGTTATTTTCACTTAGCACATTTTGGATGTTTCCTATCTCAGTAAATCTAGAATTACTAAAAAAAAAATTGCTACGTAGTGTTCTCTTGTGTGAATGTACTAATGTATTCACCCAGTTCCCTGTTAATGAGTATTTAGGTTTGCTTTATTACAAACAATACTATAATAAGTATCAAAGTCTATCTCCATATACTATATTTTTAGAACAACTTCCACTTAGAGGTGCTTTTTTTGTTTGTTTGTTTGTTTGTTTAGATTAAAAGACCTGGGAAAATAAAATCATAAGAAATGTTATTGAATTGTCCTTCAAAGAAGGTGATGTCAGTTTAAACTCCAGAATGAATACATAGGAATGCCTGACTGTGTGCACTATTACCCATACGTGTAAAAGCAAACTTGTTAACTTTGCCAACCTTAAAATACATATACTTTATGATTTTTTTAAGTTAATATTTCATTAGGAATGGGCTTCCAATCTTATTCCCAAATAATGATCAACCTTTTCTATAAGCTTCCTGCTAGGGTAAAGTTGACTTTTTTCCTATTATTTATCTGCCTCTTATTGCCTTGAAGATTTCTTTACATCTGAAGGAAAATAATCCTTTTTTGTCATAGGGACTATCAGTAAGTCCTCATTGTATCAACTGTCATTTGGTTTTGTGTATGGTATTTTTTCTGTCTAACATCTGAAAAATGATTTAAATGACAAATGTATCAAATTTATCAATTCTTTATTTTTATTATTGGTTTTTTTGCTTCTGGACATGCTTAGAAACTCTTCCAGAAACTCAGGTTGTTGTTGTTTTTTTTCTTTTTAATCACACATGTTTCTGTTTTTTACATTTAAATCTTTAATCCAACTAAAATTAGAGAAGAACAAATCATCCAATAGAAGTCAACTTTGTGTCTCACTCACCTGAATGGTTGTTTCATACTGTCCATTAACTAATACATCTTTTTTGGGGGCATTTTTAAAAAATAAAACTTGTTTATATTTTTTATTTTATTTTTATTTTTTTTTTTTAATTTTTTTTCAACGTTTATTTATTTTTGGGACAGAGAGAGACAGAGCATGAACGGGGGAGGGTCAGAGAGAGAGGGAGACACAGAATTGGAAACAGGCTCCAGGCTCTGAGCCATCAGCCCAGAGCCCGACGCGGGGCTCGAAATCCCGGTCCGCGAGATCGTGACCTGGCTGAAGTCGGACGCTTAACCAACTGCGCCACCCATGCGCCCCTGTTTATATTTTTTAAAGTTTATTGATTTATAATCTCTACACCCAACGTGGGGCTCGAACTCATGACCCTGAGATCAAGAGTCACATGATCTTCCACCTAAGCCAGCCAGGTGCCCCAAAAATATAACTTCTTAATATCAGGAGAACACTGGGGCGCCTGGTGGCTGAGTCAGTTAAGTGGTCGACTTCAGCTCAGGTCATGATCTCACAGCCCGAGTTCGAGCCCCGCGTCAGGCTCTGTGCTGACCGCTTAGAGCCTGGAGCCTGCTTCAGATTCTGTGTCTCCCTCTCTCTCCTCCTCCCCTGCTCATACTCTGTCTCTCTCCGTCTCAAAAATAAATAAAAACATTAAAAAAATTAAAAAAATATCAGGAGAACACTTACCACTTCACAATGATGGCTTTCCCAATATGTCAGGCTCTTTAGAGATGAAAATAATATGATCTCTGACTAATTTTAAGATGCCAATACCCAGGTCACCTGGATGGTTCGGTCAGTTAAGTGTCCCTCTCTTGATTTCGGCTCAGGTCCTGATCTCATGGTTCGTGGGTTTGAGCCTTGTGTTGGCCTCTTTGCCGGCAGTGTGGAACCTTCTTGGGATTCTCTCTCCCCGCCCTCCCCCCGCCCATCTCTCAAAATAAATAAACATTAAAAAATAAAAATAAAGATGCCAAGACCCATCTTCACACACAGTGTTAGTACTTGAAAGTCTTTGTGAAACGAGTAGATCCTAGATGGATTTCCAGAGTTGATTGTTTCCCATTCGTTCAGTCAAGCAGCCCTTGTTGCCACTACCTGTATAGCCTGTGGATCCCAGAAATGATTGTAAACAAAATTTGCTCTCAGCGTGTTTGTAATCCGACAGGAAGCGTCAGATCTTTCATTTTGTGGAGGTATGTGTACGCATATGCTACATTTATGACTTGCTGATATGCTGTGGGTTCCTGGGGCCTTGAAAATGTAAGAAAAATTTAAGTTTGTTCCCTTGATCTTTTCAGGAAATAAGCTATTGAATAAGTGAAAGTTATAACGTCACTGAATACTGTAAGATACCTCTGTTTTAGGAATGTATACCGTATGTGTGTGCCTGTGCGTTTTGATTTGCCTTAGAAACAAAGTCCTTTCTGAGGAGAGCCCCCTCAGATTTAGAATTTCAGAGTTCAGGGGTAGGAAGGAAAATAATTTTTAATTATTTTCTCCATTTTACTGAACTAAAGCTCTATGTTTTACCTTTGGTCGCGACTAAGTAGCAGAGATAGAATTGTAAACCAGCTCTTTCCACTCAAGGGTTGTGGTAAATATTTTAGGTGCCCGCCTACCAGTTTCTCCCCCACCCCTCTAGGTGCTGTGAATACCGGTTTTGTATGGGGTAAGAGCGCCCACCCTAAGACAATCATGCCATCCCATTTCCTTCCCTGAGTCTTCTTTGTGTAGAGTGCTTTGTAGCTAGGGCACTGAAGTAATTTGGTAGAGCTGCCATTTTTAAAAAAAACACTACAGGGGTGCCTGGGGGGCTCAGTCGGTTGAGCGTCCAACTTCGGGTCAGGTCATGATCTCACAGTTCGTGAGTTCGAGCCCCACGTTGGGCTCTGTGCTGACAGCTCAGAGCCTGGAGCCTGCTTCTGATTCTGTGTCTTCCTCTTTCTCTGCTCCTCCCCTGCTTGCACTCTGTCTCTCTCTCTCTCTCTCTCAAAAATAAATAAACGTTTTTAAAAAATTAAAAAAACAAAAAACCACCACAGATTGGGTGCCTTAAACAATGGAAATTTATTTCTCACAGTTCTGGAAGGTGTTGGCAGAATCTGTTTCTCCTGAGATCTCTACCTTGGCTTGCAGGTGGCTGCCTTCTTGCTGTGTCTTCACATGTTCTTTCCTCAGTGTGTACACACCCCTGGTGTCTCGCTGTGCGTCCCAATTTGAGGAAATTTGGAAATTTTGTATAAGGACACCACTCATAGTGGATCAGGGCCCACCCTAATGGCTTTGTTTCTTTTTAAAATTTTTAATGTTTTATTTATTTTTGAGGCAGAGACAGACAGAGCATGAGTGGGGGAGGGGCAGAGAGAGAGGAAGACACAGAATCTGAAGCAGGCTCCAGGCTCTGAGCTGTGAGCACAGAGCCCGACGTGGGGCTCGAACTTACGAACCGCGAAATCATGACCTGAGCCGAAGTCGGACAGTCAACCGACTGAGCCACCCAGCACCCCATAATGGCTTTTTTTTTTTTTTTTTTTTTACTTAATCACATCTTTAAAGGCCAGGTTTCTAAGTACAATCACATTCTGAGATGCTGGAGTTTAGGGCTTCAACATATGGATTAGAGGGGCTGGGAATACCATTTAGCCCATAAAAGGGAGCAAACTTCTTTTGGCCTTTGAGACCTAACGAGAAATCTCCTGGATGCTACTGGGATGGGTTCTCTTCCAAGATCAATAGACTCTTGTGAAAAGAAAGTTTTTATTCCCCTGCCTGTCTGTCTGCCTGCTGCCTCTCCAGCTTGGGATCCTGATGCCTGGAGCTATGGCAGCTATCTTGAAATCATGAACTGAAAAATATAAGCACAGGGGCACCTGGGTGGCCCAGTTAGTTAAGTGACCAACTCTTGATCTTGGCTCAGGTCATGATCTCATGGTTTGTGAGACTGAGCCCCATGCTGGGCTATGCCCTGGCAGCAAGGAGCCTGCTTGGGAGTCTCTCTCTCTTCTCTCTCTGCCTCTCTCCCCCACTCTCTCTCTCAAAAGTAAATAAACATTTTTTAAAAAGAATTTTAAAAAGGAAAAATATAAACACATAAAGTCTCTGCGCTAGGTATAATTAAGCAGAAGGATGGAAAGACTGGCAGCCTTCACAAAATGGTTGAGTTGGTGAATGAATCCTGAGATCATCCATTTCCAGATTTCTTGTTAAGCAAAGAATAAATGTCCTTATAGTGAGTCTGCCATTGTTTATTAGGGTTTCCATTATTTGCAGCTGAAAATATTCCTAACTAATATGGAACTTTATTATCTCTTCACTGAACTATACTGACTCCCAGGGAAAGCATGGCTGACCTGCGTCATGTTATTATTTTTTTAGTTTTATTTATTTATTTTGAGAGTGAGAGAGAGCATGGAGGCATACGTGGCGGGGAGGAGCAGAGGGAAAGAGAGAATATTCCAAGCAGGCTCCACACTGTCAGCACAACGCCCGATGCAGCGTTCGAACTCACAAACCATGAGGTCATGACCCAAGCTGAAATCAAGAGTCAGATGTTTAACCAACTGAGCCACCCAGACACCCCTCATGTTAATTTTTAAACTCTGGGATGCTGCTTAAACCTCTCTAGCTTCCCTCAACAGCCTGCTAGAGCTCCTCAGCCAAGAATTCATCTTAAATTTTCCAGAGGGCTTTTACCTTTTCTGTTCATGCCAACTCCCCAGAGACAGAGTTTTAGGAGTTCACACTGTGATAAACAGAGTATGGCTTTTTTTTTTTTTTTTTTTTTTTTTTGTAAAATTACCCCTTCAAAGTTCCAAGGGCTTTCAGGGTCTCATGTTTAAGGATTTGATGAACAATTCTCTATTCTTTTTGTTGGTGAAATCTGCCTTTTATGGACCTTAAACATAGCCCTTCTTATTCTAATCTTTAGCGCTGGAGGTTGGGTGTTGTGGGAAGGTTTCAGTATTCATTTTAGATTCTTCTTTATAGTTTTATAATGTTTAATTATAGTTTACAACATGAATACAAATCGTGGTAACTTGTAAGGGGATAGGGAAACAGACTGTCTCTTAATTTTCGTGTTTCTAAATGAGAGCTCTTTATTATTTTTACTCCTTTCTTAGATGCTGTTTTATCTTTTTGAGTTATGATTCAAGGAAATGTTTCCCACCTTGTGAAGGGAAGAAATGATGGAATGGCAGGTGCTATGTATGGCATGGTGAGTAAGAAACGGTCTTTTTTTGGAGGTAGGATCAACTTGATCTGATCTTTTTTTTTTTTTTTTTCGAGAGAGAGCATGAGCAGAGAGAGACGGGGACAGAAATGGGGGTGAAATTAGGATTGATGTCAGGGGTTGTTGAGAGGGCTCAGTATGTGTTGATATTGGCCTGGCTCGGTGCCTGATGCATCCTAAACTCGTGCTAAATGTCTGCTGGTGTCATTGTTCTTAAGTTTTCATGCTGTGCCACTGTGGTGGATTTTAGTTTTTTCAGATTCGCATTTTTCTTACTTTTTATTTTGGTGTGATTTTAGGTTTGAAGAAAAGTTGTGAAGAGGTACAGAGAGTTTTCATACACCCCTCACCCAGTTTCCCCCCATTGTTAACATCTCACATTACCATGGTGTATTACTGTTAACTAAACTCCAGACTTCAGTCCGCATTGCGATCAGTTGCCCTGGCTCCCCAGGCTCCTCTGGTCTTAGAGTTGCTCAGTCTTGCCTTGTTTTTCATGACCTTAACAGTCATAAGGAGAGAGTCCTGAGCTTTTGAGTCTTCTGAGCCCACAGACAAAGAGTAGAGGGCATTGACCAAAGATGGAGAACTGCATCCCTCCACTGGGAGAGTGTAGCTCTGGCTTGGGGGGAGGTATTTTGAGAAGACTCCACCAGCACTAGGTTCTGTATACCACGGAGGGATGAATGGAGGTATGTGGGCAGAGTGGAGCATCGCAGGGTAAACTCTGATGTATTTGTGGTAAGGTTGGTAACTGGTAACCCTTGCTCCTCATTTCTGTTGAGTATTAGGCTACGTCAGAAGCTCTCTCTGATCAGCCCTCATCCTGAACCCTTTCCCTCGACTTCTCTTGGATAGCTCTACAGCTCCCCCTTCTAGGTGTCCAGGAGACAGAATTCATCTCCCAAGGAGGGAGAAACTCTCTAGTTGAACAGATCCACAGCTGCGCACGCTATTACCTTCTGGGGCTTAGTACGTTTCCATTCATGGTCATGTTCGCACAGCCCCGAAGGACATCTGAGCCCCATTAAGTCCAGATTTACATTCTTCTCCAACAAATGGCAGTGCTTCAGAAAGTTTGTTTATTTAACATAAAGTGCAATTTTAAAAAGTTTTAGCCCCTAGAGTATGGGAGTTTATGTGACTTCATGCCCCTCTTTCTGGGGTAGAATAAACAAAACAGGGAAATGGCAAAATCTATAGGGCTTTTCCTCCCTCCTCGTGGATGGCTGGTTTTTTCTGTTTATAATACTGTGGGGCAAAACTTCTATGTAGGAAGAAAAAAGAAAGATTGTCTTCTCTTGCGCAGAGTTGTTTGTGTCCATGTGTATGGCAGCTTTGGAAAACCTAGCTCCTTCCTTATCACTTTTCAGTTAACTTTATCCTTTTTACTTCAAGTTGGGAAATGAATTACGTTGTCCTGTGTGTGCGTGCGCACGAAGTCTCAGGAAGGATCTTGGACTTGATGCAACCAAATTATTTAAAACTATTTTTTGTGTATGTGCTCACATGCCTGAATTGTCCTTGTTTTTAGGGCTCTGTCATAGCCTGCAGAGTCGATTAGTCCCAGCAGAGCTTTTAAGCTAACCAAACTCAAAACCCAGAGTAAGGATATGTCCCTGCAGTCAGGCAATCCTTCCCAAAGTGAACTTCAGAGATTCTTTTTTAAACAACTTCCTTGAGGTATAATTTACATACCATAAATTTGCCTTTTTTTTTTTTATTGAGGTGTAATTGACATACAACAGTATATTAGTTTCAGGTGTACAACGTAATGATTCAATATTTGTGTATACGTCACAATAGCCACCACAATAAATCTAGTGAACGTTTGTCACCTAGAGGTCTTTTCAATAGTCTTTGAGCCATGAGATGTCTCTTTGGGGTAGAGCAGGTATCAAGTTAGAAGGCTGGAGGAGTAGGGAGATCAGTCAGAGGAGCAGAGATGACAAGTAGGTAACAAATGGTCATAATGGTATTTAAAAGAGAAGCAGGTCATGATATTAAACATCTCAAAGTGTTCAGCCATCGTCAGTCACTGATGGGAATCATCTGTCAAAAAAGTGAGTCAATATTTGACCGAAGAGTTTATGCCCTCAGTGTATTAGTAACAGGTCAGATTTAACATGAAAAACTACAAGGGATTAGCAGAGTCGGCTGGTACTGGAGTCACATGGTATTAAATATTGCTGGAAATAAGTGGGTCCCGGGAAGAGTTAAGATTATCTTCTCTTGCAGTCTCATTCTCTATAATGGGACTTAGTCTTCCCGGAACCGAAAGTTCCCGCCAACACTGTCTCCTTTTGTGACCATGCAAATGTCAATCACAGGTTTTAGCTGCCACTTTGAGTTAGATTTTGGAAACCATAAAAAATTGTCTTCTTCCAGCTTCAGAGGTGAGGGACACAGATTGAGAAGTGTGACATTAAATCATGTTGCAAATGGTTGACAGGCACAATTCCTGGCCACCAGACTTTTAATGGGCTCTGGCCATCAGCGTTCAGAGCTTATTTCCTACTCTGGAGCCTGCTGCACTTCATAAATAGCACCAGGAGGGGGACTGAGGGCCCAAAGGTCCTGGTGGATGCACCGTGATTGTTCTTGGAATACAGTCTCCGGGCAGGTTAGCTATGCAGAGGTAAGACCAGTCCTCGTGTAAGAGCTGTCAGCCTGGAGGTGAGGTCTTACACTGACCATTATTCTCATGGCCCACATCCCTCCCCCAGTGGTGTCCCGGGAGCCCGCCAAAGAGGCTCCACCCTGTAACTTCCTTCCCTTTGAGACTCACAGACTTGTCTTCGTGCTGCTTTCCTTAATGTCTTTCACCATGGTTCTAACGCCCATCCTGTCCACATACTATCTTTGGGAGTCATTGAAAAGGCACCGCTCTTGGAGAACGTGCCAGGGAGAGCAAGGGCGGCTCCCCATCCCACCCCAGTCCTGGAGGCTCCTTTTCCTTAATGGGCATGTTTAGTGAATCAAGAATATTCCATTAACCAAATAAGTAGAGCTGCCAACAGGAATGCTCCAAGGAAAATAAATGAAAACTTGTCTACTTTGCGCTGTTTTGGTGGCCAGTCTCTTTTTTTAATCATGGTGCCTGTGCTGTTTCTTCTCAGGCTGTAGCATATTAGAACAAACGCACCCTGAGGGTGCCTGGGTGGCTCAGTCGGTTAAGCCTCCGACTTTGGCTCAGGTCCTGATCTCATGGCTCATGAGTTTGAGCCCCGTTTTAGGCTCTGTGCTCACAGCTCAGAACCTGGAGCCTGCTTCGGCTTCTGTGTCTCCCTCTCTCTCTCTCCCCCTCCCCCACTCATGCGCGCGCGCACGCGCGCGCGCGCTCTCTCTCTCTCTCTCTCAAAAATAAATAAATGTTAAAAAAAATTTTTTTCAACTATTAAAAAAAAAAAAAAAAAAAAGAACAAACACACCCTGAAAGTCCTGGGAGTGTTTTCATGTGGTGATAATTCCCAGCTCAAAATTTATAGTACTTGATACTTGCCTCTCCTCACTGCCTAAGGCACTGCATGGTAAGACACTAAATGTTCAAGGAGGCACATTAACTCTTTCAAGCCATTGGCTGGCAAATCTAAATGTTGGCTGTAATTACAACAACAAAACGGTAAAAAATTACTATTTTAAAATGTAATCTATTGAGCAGACCTCATATAAATGCTCTTATATCTCTTTAAATGGCAAGTCCTTGTCAAATGAGTTTGAAGGAGTGAAGAGACCTCCCTTCAAAGGACACATGTCATCATTTTCTCCATTTTAGAAAAAATAAGGAGCTCTCTTGGTAGAAACTGATGACTCCAAAGCTGTAAATTTGAAAGGGCTAACGTACCTTCTCAAGCTCCAAATTTGGTTGCTTCTTACTGTCTCCACTTGTCAGAGGAGGAACCTGCTTATCCTTGGCTAAGCAGTCAAGAGAGACTACATAGTAAGGTGGATAAGACTCTAGGCTTTGCCTTGGACAAGCCTGAGTTCAAGGCACAGCTCTGCTGCTCATAGCCTTTGTGGCCCTGAGTAAGTTGTCTAACCTCTCTGAGCCTTCACTTCACCAAGTATAAAATGCACAGCTTTGGAAATTAAACAAGGGTACTCATATGGAACCCCTGAACCCTTTCAAGGAGACAGAGTGGCAGGGTGATTAAGAGCAGGGCCATTAGAATAAGGTAGGCCTGAGTCTATACCCACCTGTTGGACCATGGACAAGTCACTTTACCTCGCTAATAAGCCTTCGTTCTTCCATTTAAAAATTGGTGACGACAACAATAGCATCTGCATCATGAGAACCAAATGGCATGTACTAGAGGAGTATATCAGAAAGATAAGGAATAGCTCAAAGGAAAAGCTAGAGGGCTGTCCTTGGAGGATATGAACCAAGGTAGACATGGAGACCCAGTGAACATGTTTTCATATCATCCCACCTACACAGTGGAGTTAAACAGAGTTTAATATGAGTTGATATGGTTAAACAGAGTTGATATGGTTTACATACTTAAGTCTCTTAGGGATTTGATTGGCTCACGTTGGCTTCTCCAGGTCTGATCTACTCTAAGGCACTGGTGAGGCAGAACACCTAACCTGTACCATCGTAACTTTATTGGTACACTACCAACCTATGCCATTGTGGTGGACACAACTGTCCTAGAGACAACCTAACATCCTCACTGTCTCCTTTTTAGCTTGAAGCATCTGAGTTTTAGTTATGTTTACTATATCATAACTAAGTCCATAATAAGTGAGGAATACCCTGTTTGTCTCTATCATGTTTCGTGTTCACAGGACCTTGATCTTGTTGTTGTTAAAATGAGAGTTTATTTTTCTCCCATCTAAAAGTATTATGGTATGTAGTCCAGGAGTGGGTATAGTAGCTCTGCTTTGCAGAATATTCAGCTTCTGTCCCTGCTTCACCGCATGACTTCTCTAACTGAGTTCACCTCATGGTCTAAGATGGCTGCTCCAGCTCCTGCCATTATAACCACATTCTAACCCAACAGAAAGAGGAAAAAGGAAAGGGTAAAGGGCCTCCTATATCAGCTTTATTTTCAGAAAGGCTTTTATAGGCTGCCACATGACACATGAACTCAGTCACATGGACACACTGAGCTAAAAGTGTATCTGGGAAATGTCCTTACTCTAAATAGTCAAGAATGTAGTTGAAAAATTAGAAGGAGAACTTGTTGGCAGAGAGTTAGAAGGGCCTTAAGCACATAATCAGTTTTCCTCTTCAGGTAAATTGTTGCTTTGTGGGGCTGTGCAGGACTAAAAACCTAAATGGAAGGCCTCTGAAAAGCAAAACTGAAGCCTTTTGCAATATCTTGAGATAAAGATTGGAGTTACAGACCCTCCAGGGAAACGAAATCTGTACAATCAAATCATTACAGTGTGCATGTTAACTGTATTACAATTTTATTTGTCACTTATACCTCAATAAAACTGAAAAATAAAAATAAGTATAGATTTCAATTCTCTAAATGTTTCCATCTTTTTAACCTATTTGCTCCATATACTTCCCCATTTTCTTCAGTATTTTAAGCATAGTTACTTTTTTTAAGTTTATTTATTTATTTTGAGAAAGAGAGCATAGGGGAGAGGCAGAGAGAGAGAGAGAGAGAGGATCCCAAACATGTTCTGCACTGTCAGCATGGAGCTGGATGTGGGGCTCAAACTCACGAACCTTGAGATCATGAATTGAGCTAAATGCTCAAGAGTCGGACGCTTAAACTGACTGAGCCAGCCAGGTGCCCCAAGCATAGTTATTTTAAAGTCCTTACCAGCTACCTTTAATGTGTTTCTCTTGTCTGCCCATGATTTTTATCGTTCATTTTGTTAATGTGTTTATCGCACTTATTGATTTGCATATATTGAACCATCCTTGCATCCCAGGAATAACCCCACTCAATCATGGTGTATGATCCTTTTAATGCACTGTTGAATTAAGTGTGCTAATATTTTCATCAGGAGTTTTGCATCTGTGCTCATTAGGGATACAGACCTATAGTGTTCTTGCCTGGCTTTGGTATCAGGGTAAGGCTGGCTTTGATATTTGGCACTTTCAGTCCTTCAGTTTTGTTCTTAATTCAAGATTATCTGTTTTATTAGCTCTTTGTATTTCCATATGACTTCAGAATCGACTGGTCAATTTCCAGGAAAAAGAAGAAACAACCATGCCAAGATTTTGTTTGTACTTGCTTTGTGTCTGTACATTAGCATGGTTAGGACATCTGTGAATACTGAACTTTCCTGTCTGTATTATAGCTCTTCCTTTATTTATGAATGTTTTTGTATTTTATAGTTTTCTGTATAGAGGTATTACATGCCATTCATTTAATTTATTCCCAGGTATTTCATACCTTTTGATCCTATTGTAAATGGCATCATTTTAATTTTCGGCGTGTTTGTGGCTTGTATGTGAAGGAAAAATCTTGGTCTCATTTTTAAACCAGTGACCTTGCTTAATTTGTTTATTAAACCTAATAGGTATTTTTGTATTCTGTGTGTATTCACGTCATGTGTATTCATGTCATCTCCAAATACTGACCATCTTATTTTTACTTTCCACCCCTTAGCCCTTTTGTGTATATTTCCTACCTCCTTGTCCTGAGTAAGACCTCTAGTACAATAGCATAAGTATACGATATTACTCCATATCCTAGGCAGACATTTTTCAGTATTTTGCTAACAATGCAGTGAGCCTTGCTAGGACAAGCCACCCCAAAAAGCAATGGTTTAAAATAATAATGATTTATTATCTCTTACCAATTTGTGGACTGGTTGGGTGTTTCTTCTGTTTTCATGTAGGTTGACTCATGTGGCTGCTTGGCTGCTCCCTTCTTGGCTGGGAGATCCCATGTGGCCTCATCCTGCACTTGGTGAGGGCTGTGGGCTTGGACATCACCCTTGTCTTCCAAGAGGCACCTCCTATGCCAGTACCTGTGACTGGCTTCTTTACTCATGGCCTAAGGGCAGCTTTTCAAGAGGCAGCTTGTCTTTTTAATAAACCATGGTTGAGAATTGCAACTAGACACGACAACTAAAAAGTGGGAGAAATCGGAAGTTCTGTAGATAAATTAATTAGCTTTTGAGTAATCTAGTGCACAAATCCTTAAAAATAAAAACTTTAAATATCTGGGAGCTTTGGAAATAAATCCTGGCTGCAGAGGAGTGGGTGAAGATCTAACAAGGATGGAAAAGTACTCTATTTGCATATTGTAGAATTAGCATATGAAATTAGAGAAGAATAGGACCTTCTCAGCCATGCATCGTTTGGAAATATTTCTCCTAGTGATGACTAAAAATACAACCCAGGCCCAGACAATTCCCTGACACAGTGGTCATTGGGACATCCTGGCACCCCCATCGATATTTCTCAAAATTGGATGTAAAAAAAAAAAAACAAAAAACAAAAACCAACAAAACCCTTTTGGATTAATGTAGTATAAAATCTGTATAACTCATTAGATTTGGGATTATTACTCAAATCATCCTAAGGGTAGCTTTTGGATTGGTGTGAACGCCATTGATTTCCATGGCACTAGTGGTGAATCAGTATCACTACTGCCCAGATGTTAATGCTACCTGAACATTAGCTGTCTGAGCAAAAAATTTTATTCAAAACTTTTTAAGGGAAGAAAAAGGTATTTAATAAGTTGCTGTCACCTAGTGAAGAGCCATGGAAGAATATTTTACAGATTGCTAAGGAACCACTTTGATTATACCTGGAATTTCCCGTCTTTAAAAATGAAAACTTAGGGACGCCTGGGTGGCTCAGTCGGTTAAGCGTCCGACTTCGGCTCAGGTCACGATCTCACTGTCCGTGAGTTCGAGCCCCGCGTCAGGCCCTGTGCTGACAGCTCGGAGCCTGGAGCCTGTTTCGGATTCTGTGTCTCCCTCTCTCTCTGACCCTCCCCCGTTCATGCTCTATCTCTCCCTGTCTCAAAAATAAATAAAACGTTAAAAAAAATTAAAAAAAAAATGAAAAGTTGGCTTAACAGAGCTTTGTCACATATTAATAAGGCTGATATACTGAAAATCCCTGTGTCTGGGTTTTGAAATCAAAGTTAATTCTGTATATAAAGTAAATTTTTAATTTACTTTTCTTCAGAAATTAAAGAAAGTCTCTTATCGAAATTCAGTTCCATACTATAATCAAGAAAATCTCAAATCTTTTGACTCAAACAGAAGGTCCACTGTAAAGATATTGTCACTTCCATACAAAATGTCAGTTTGTGGAATTATTCAGGTCAAACCAAAGGGGGAATTAACAGTTTAGTTTTGGGGGTATGGACCACTAGATACACATATGTTGATTTTCCTCATGAAATGTGAAGGAAAAGGAAGAGGTGTTGGAACAGTGAGATGGATTCTCTCTTCTCTTTGAATTTTTAGTCCAGTAAAGTCTATAGAGTTCTTGTATGTGGCTATCATTGTTATAACCTGCATAACTTTTCTATTGGCGCTAGATCACAAATTACCACAAACTTAGAGGCTTAGTGTCTTACAGTTTTGTGGGTCGGAAATTGGGGGAGCATAGTTTCTGTTCTTGTCTCACAGATTGAAATCGAGGTGTGGGTGCAGTGGAGTTCGGTTCTGGAGCCTGGGGGAAGAATCCGCTTCCAGGCTTGTTCAGGTTATGGGCAGAATCCTGTTGCTCATGGTTACAGGACTGAGGTCCCTGTGCCCTCCCTGGCTGTCCTCTGGGTGATACTCTGAGTTCCCAGAGACCTCCCCTGAGAAAAACAAAAAGCTTGTAAGACTTGAAGGAGGGGACTCAACCCTTGTAAACCTTGAAGGCTGAGCTCTCAGAGACTGTTGAGGGACATCACGCCCAGGGCTTTTAGACATGATATCTCTTATGATGAGGTCTCAGGGCTCGGGTTGATTATTTTATGCTGTTCCCACTGCCACTGCCTTTCCCAAGACTGCCCTGCCTCTACTTCTGGGGAATCCTTGGTGCTGTGAGATTTCACCCCGATAATTACAGTGTTTTTGGCCAACCTCACCAAATGTTGGGGCCTTTAAAATATTAGGACCTCGTTAGACAAGCTTGCTTTGTCAGATTTTTATTTTTAGATTTTTAAAAAATCAAATGTATTGAGTTATAGTTTACATGTAATAATAAGCATCTCTGTTAAGTATATGTGTTGATAAGGTTGGGGGGAGTTATTCAACCATGTGATAACCTCTATAGTCAAGATCTACAACACTTCCATCACCCCAAAAAATTTCCTTGCGTCCCATCCCAGTCAGACCTCACCTCTCATCTTCCTCACTCCTCCCCGCCAGGCAGCCACTGATCTGCCTTCTGTCGCAATGCCATAATTTGTCTTTTTTAGAGTTTTCATAAATAGAGAATCATCTGTAGCTATATCTCTATTCACACACATACACGCTTTTATCTGGCTTCTTTGACTTAGAGTGATGCTTTTATTTATTTTTTTAATAAGCCCTTTTTAAAAAAGTTTATTTTTTCTTGAGAGAGAAAAAGAGAGAATGAGCAAGGGAGGGGCAGAGAGAGAAGGACTCTGAAACAGGCTCCTCGCCATTAGCGTGGAGCCCAACTCAGGCTCCAACTCAGGAACCCTGAGAACATGACCTGAGCCAAAATCAAGAGTCAGAGGCTTAAAGACTGAGCCACCCAGGTGCCCCTGGTGTGATGGTTTTGACATTCATCCCTGTTGTCATGTGTATCAGTAGTTTGGTCCTCTTTATTTTGAGTCATTTTCTGTTGTATGGATATAGCACCATTATCCCTTTTCTGTATCCCTCGGTTAAATTTGCTAATATTTTGTTCAGTGTTTTCAAATTTTTGTTATGAGGGATATTGGCCTGTACGTTTCTTATAATGTCTTTGGTTTTAATATCAGAGTAACCCTGGCCTCATAAATTGAATTAGGAGGAATTTGGGACATTTATTGCTGTTTTCAGGTGGCTTTTCTTTTTTCTTGTCCCTCTCTTGGGTACTGTTTACCCCAAGGAACCCAGAGATGGCCTTCAAAGGGCTTTCTTTCTAGGATGAGGGAGAGCACAGAAGCCCCTGGCACTGCAGTCAAGACTTTGTGGCTTAGCAGCAACCCCCCATTCCTGTTCAGGTTACCCCACATCAGGAACGCCCAGATGCTTAAGCAGTATACACAGAAACACCACAACCCTGACCTTCCAAACAATTTTAGCCACCCTGCTGAGTCTGGCTGCTTTTGCTTTTTTGGCGTGAAGCAGAGGCCCACATCCTTCCCTCTGGATGATGTAGTATAACCCCCCTAAACCAGAAATGCTTACTCCCTTAGGGATAAAGGAGAGGGAAGGGGGAAGCAGTGCCACTAAAGGGGATAGGATGCTCAGACCTTTAAAAAAACAATTCCAGGGGTGCCTGGGTGGCTCAGTTGGTTAAGCGGCTGATTTCAGCTCAGGTCGTGATCTTGCGATTTGTGAGTTTGAGCCCCATGTTGGGCTCCGTGCTGACAGCTCAGAGCTCAGAGCCTGCTTCAGATTCTGTGTCTCCCTCTCTCTCTCTACCCCTCCCCTGCTGGTGCTTTGTCTCTCTCTCTCTCTCTTTCAAAAATATTTTTTAAAAAAACTAAAAACCAACCGACAAACAAACCCAACAACAACAACAACAACAACAACAAAACAATTTCAGGCTTTGCCTGAGGGTGGAACAGGGAAGGGAGGCACATTAAATCCCTTCTAAGTACCAGAAGCAAAAATTCCAGAAAAATAGTTAGTGTTCCGCTTAACCACTCCCTATGAACGCAGCCAAGGCAAATTTAAATCCATACATAAACTTTTAGAGAAGGAATATCACCCATCACATAATGTCCCTTCTCAACCATTTATCTCTTACAAATCTGGAGACCGTCTCTCATCTCCATACTTCAGAGAGAGCCAAAGATATTTGAAAACTACCATTTTATGAGGTTTTGGGGGGGCCCCGGACAAATGAAATTCCTGCCGATTCCACACATATCCTGAGTTGGCATGCAGATCAGGCTCTCTTATGGTTCTGGCCAGCAGAATCAGGAGAAGGAACACATAATGATGACTTCCAGCCGAGGACTGAGTTTACTGCATCATGCTACATAAAATCCCATGATCTCCAAGTGCCTTTTTGTTGATATTCCAGCAAGAATAATGACCCTCAATAAATACGTTCTAGCTCTCATTGTGTGAGTTTGTGTGTGTAAACGCACACATGTGCAGTTATAATAGTTATATGATTAAGGCATTAGTATACTGGGAGAGTAATGTTCAAAATTTAGGGTCTGTTTTCCTGTGTTGTTTGGTAGACTCACCGTAGACTCCTAAAAGGGCTGGAACAAGTTACCTGAACCCTGGCCACTCATGGAGATTCCTCAGGGATTTCAGTCCCCATTACCAGGTAACTCCGTTGTAAATCAGGCACGTTGCTGAGATGGAAGCCAGAACTGAGTGGAATGTTTATGAGAAAAAAAGAGAACTGGTTTGTTAGAGCATTTGGAATTTGACCTTGAGTATAGCAAGATATTTGGATCAACCAATTTTCAGGGGCCAAGGAACCAAAATGGTACGGGGAGGCTGGCAGAAAGCCAAGGAGTCGTCAACCTTGGGATGGAGGGAAGAAATCAAGACTGATTTTGAAATCAAGATTTCGATTTAAGATAGAAAGTTTGAGAGAATGAAAAGAATATAAGATGGGGAGATAAGTTACCAAGTTTGGGTCCTGTCTCTGCTCCACTATAGTTTTGTGGCTTCCAGACCCTTCACTTACACTCTCTGGGACTTAGTGTCTTCATTTCTAAAAAGAAAAAGAGTTTGGTTATTAGATTATGTCTAGCTTTCAAGTTTTAACACTGTGAGGACATAAGTATTCTATGTCTTTGCTTATTTGTTTTATAACGTTCTTTATAAAGTTGTTAGTCGGTCTGAGACCTAAGTAGAAACAAAGAAAGGGAATACTTCAGCTAGAGGCGGCAGCAATTCAGGGGAGAAGAATCAGAGACTGCTCAACATTCCTTACTTCTAGAAGATTTTTTTTCCGTTCTTGAGAAGATTTTGTATTTTTATTTAAGCACATGGTGACTTGGCTAAAGAAAGCTATAAAAATCCTGGTATCCCAAGACATAAGCAAACTCTACATAAATCTTGTAATTTTCTTTATCCTATAAGCAGTAAGCAGGTCCTATAAACAATCATACCGAGTATAAATATTGAAAGCTCTTGGGGTTTGCAGTGGATTGTTTGACCAACCTCCCTAACTTTCCCTTTCCTGGGAACAGCTCCCTATGCCCCCGTCCTACACACACCTCCTCACACCCACCCACCTGGTCTCAGGGTAAGCAGACATCTCCCTGCTACGTGGTCAACCTCTGGCCGCCTTCTTCTTGCTGGAAATCTGTTCATTTTGAGACGGAGAAAGAAAGCATCATGGGAGTCATTTGGGAATAATTTTTGCTTCTGAGCTCAGGATTTTCATGAGTGAATTAGGAGGAGGAATAGATTTGGGACTGAGAAAGGGAGAGTTAATTACTTTCAAGGCGTTCTCTGATCATGCACTTGGCAGTGTCCTGCAGGCAGTTGAACATACTGACCTGCAGCTCCCAAAAGAAGTGCAGATATGAGTTGGAAATCATCAGGGAACAGGCTGTCCACGAAGGTGTGGGAGCAGCTGTATTCTCCCAAGGAGAGTGAGAAAGGCCAAGAATAGACCCTTATGCAAAAGAAGAGGAGAAAAAGCCAATCAAAAGAGATTGCGAAAGATGGTCAGGACTGCGGGCCAGGCCTGTATCACTGTCCTTTGCTCTCTGAGGGGACAGCCTCTGGCTCACACACATGCCCTCTGTCTGTTTTACCTATAAGTCACCAGTTTTTAATATTTTGTGCCTAAGATGTCAACATTTCCAGAATACAACAGTGTTCCAGCTTGCCCAGCAATCTGTCTGCATGTATCATTAATTCATAACTACATAAAGATAGTTTATGAGATAAAATATCTGCCCTTGCTTTGTCTGCCATATTTCACATCCCTTACATCCGTTGAGATTGGCAGAATTACCTGTTAGACCTTTCGGAAGAGACCTTAGGGGCTAGACAGCAAGGCCATAATAAGTAAGCGCTAGAATCCAGGTTTTGGGGGCACCTGGCTGGCTCAGTTAAGCGTCCAACTCTTGATCTTGGCTCAGGTCACAACCTCAGAGTTTGTGAGTTCAAGCCCCACGCTGGGTTCTGCACTGATGGTGTGGAGCCTGCTTGGGATTCTGTCTGTCCTCTCTCTGCCCCTCCCCTGCTTGTGCTCTCTCACTCTCTCAAAATAAAGAAACTAAAAAAAAAAAAAATTTTTTTTAATGAATCCATGTTTTGACCTCTTGAGTTTTCATTTCAATTGAAAAAGAAAATGGGATCTGTGACTTTCCTCTTGTAGGGAACCAACAAAGGAGGGGATTCTGGTTCTGGTGGGTAAGTGAGAATGTCAGAGTCATTTAAAACCTAGAGTTTTGGGGCGCCTGGGTGGCTCAGTCGGTTAGGCGGCTGACTTCGGCTCAGGTCATGATCTCGCGGTTCGTGAGTTCGAGCCCCGAGTCGGGCTCTGTGCTGACAGCTCAGAGCCTGGAGCCTGTTTCGGATTCTGTGTCTCCCTCTCTCTGACCCTCCCCTGTTCATGCTCTGTCTCTCTCTGTCTCAAAAATAAATAAAACGTTAAAAAAATAAATTAAAACCTAGAGTTTTGAGTCTTGCCCTTGGGTTTCATGTGACTGACTACTCAAGATCTTTCCCTCTTTAAGTCTTACCAGATTCTCACCTGGAGTGAGATAAAGTTGAATGCCTTACTCCAGCAGAGTCCGGCATTTTCCTCCCATTTTCATACCAGAGACAGACTCAAACAGAAACACTGTTTTGGTTGGGTGAATATTTTTATGTTTCAGCTCACCAGTTGCAGAAAATAAATGGATATGGTTTCAGTTTGAACTACATCCTCAGGGTTTATTTATGTATTTAAAACATAAGTTTAGTTTTGCCACTGAGCTAAAAAAAACAAAAGCAAAAGAGGGGGAAATAAGTGAACTCAATTCAAAATTCACAAAATGGAGGCGCCTGGATGGCTCAGTCAGGTAAGCCTCCCATTCTTGATTTCTCCTTGGGTCGTGATCTCATGGTTCGTGAGATTGAGCCCTGCATCAGGCTCTGCGCTGGTAGCATGGAGCCTGCTTGGGATTCACTTTCTCCCTCTCTCTCTGCCCCTGCTCATGCTTGCTTGCTGTCTCTCTCTCTCTCTCTCTCTCAATCTCAAAATAAATAAACTTTAAAAAAAAAAAAACAAAATTCACAAAATGTGCAGCCATTGGTATACAATATGGGTCAAATTCCTAGCTATTTATTCTTAGCTGTCTCCTTCAGAGAGAAGTGGATAACATTTTAGCCTTTATTAGAAAGGTCTATGAAAAATAGATTACTTATTATTCCTACTCCATTTTCCTCTGAGTAAAGGTGAATTTTCCTAAATATAGTAAAGTCTAAGTAAATGTTCTTTTCCTTGTCATGTTGTTCCTGTTTTGTTCATGATCTGGCATAACTCTTGTGGTCATATGCGGGAGTTAGTTTTCAGGCAAAGTGTTACTGTTTCTTTTTCTGCCTGACTGTGAAGGACAGAACCTATGTAGTCATTCCGGAGACTGCTGCTCTAGGTAGAAGAACAATGATGAGGTTGTTGATGAAGTGTCAGAAGACGGCAAAATCCGCTCCATTGTTGTGCTCTCCAACTTTTTAATTAGGAGTCCTGATGAATGGCTTGCTTGTAAAATATTCTTTCACTGAGAGACACCCCCGTCCAGTGAGGAAAGGTGAGGAAGTACATGATGAGATAAAGCAGGGCAGTCTGTCTCTGTCTGCTTTATCCCGAGTTTGTCCTGCTCACATCCAGGGCCTGTAGCTGCCTGTAACTGCCGTAAATAATGTCCCAGGGGTTTCCAGAGGCTTCCACAGGCCAGAGCTGCCACTGTAACATGTATTACCATGGAAACATGCGAGGGTTGGGAGTTGTCTGTTACCATTTTCTTCTTGTAGAACTTTGGTTTAGATCCAGGGTTTCCCACAGGTTTTTTGTGTGTTTTCTAGATGGAGCCTTAAGATTTTGGCTCTTGTGGGATGAGCTACTTCCAGGTACTCGTGGTCATGAAGCCAGAAGGTTTTTCTGGAGCTGTCATTATTGAACAGCCTAGGAGACTTATGAGCGAGAACCAAAATTTTGCCAAGTTTGTATCTCAGAGGAAGTACTCTGAATGTTTCCCTCACTGTGTCATGATAGATGTGTGTTTTAATAATTTCTAGGACCCTGTGGATATTATCACTGGGACATAGCCACATTTCTTTCCCCCAAGTGAATAGAGATGTCCAATAAAGGCATCAAAGCTAGAAAGTGTGATTTAAAATTTGTTTTATGTTTATTTATTTATTTTGAGAGAGAGGCAGAGAGAGCATGAGCAGAGGAGGAAGAGAGAGAAAGACACAGAATCCGAAGCAGGCTCTAGGCTCTGAGCTGTTAGCACAGAGCCCGACTTGGGGCTCAAACCCATGAACCGTGAGATCATGACCTGAGCTGAAGTCAGGTGCTCAACTGATTGAGCCACCCAGGTGCCCCTAGTCACTTACATTCTTAATATTGGATTCATAATTTTTATTTCTTTTTAAAAAATATTTATTTTGAGAGAGAGAGAGTGTGTGTGCACAGGTGTGTGGGGACGCACGAGTCGGGGAGGGCAGAGCGAGAGGAAGAGAGAGAGAATCCCAAGCAGGCTCTGCACTGTCAGCACATAGCCCAATGCAGGGCTAGAACCCACAAATCTCAAGATCATGACCTGAGCCTAAGACAGTTGCTCAACTGAATGAGCCACCCAGACACCCCAGACAGTGTGCTTATATATGGATGAATGAGGTGCAGGGAAAAGAGTTTCTAGGAATAGAAATATGGACCCTTCATTATAATTTTGCAAAACATGATTTCTAGACTGTGATCTTTGGACATTTGTAGAGAGCTGGAAATACAGGGGGTTCAAAAGAAAATATAACTCTCCGTTCCCTCTAGCCCCTGCTGACCTCTAATCTATTGTAGGTATTTCTTGTCGATAGAGTCATACAACATTTGTCCTTTTGTGTTTGGCTTCTTTTACTTAGCATAATGTTTTCAAGGTTCATCTATGTTGTAGTGCGTATTAGTACTTTGTTCCTTTTCATGGCCGAATAGTATTTCCCTGTATTTATATACCACATTTTGTGTATGCATTCATCTGTTGATGGATGCTCGGCGGCTTCCACGTTTTGGCTATTGTGAATAATACTGTTGTGAACGTGGTTGTGTATGGATCCTTGCTTTCTCTTCTTTTCCACCCCCACTTTTTAATTTAAATTGGGCGTGTATGTGGGAAGTCTAGTTTCTAAGAACCTGGTATTTTGTCTGAATGCAGTCCTGTTCCTGGTACTTGGCATTCTGAAAGTATTTGAGCAATTCCCCCAATTTCTTTGTTCATTAGTCTCCTCAGTATCCTGGGAGAAGGAGGAAGGAGGTCACAATTTGGGTATTCGGAAAGGGGATTCCCGGTCATGGGCCAGAGTCCGTCAGTGGAGCAAGCCTCTGTGCCCAACTTTCTCAGGTTGTTGTGTAATGGCTTACTTGGGTTGAAGTAGTTTTTGATAAATATTTCACATGATGTCCTTTATCTGGCCTTTTGCTACATTTCACTATAGTTTGCCACCTCATCAGGAGAGGACTTAAGGTTAGGGACAAAAGTATCAAGTGAGAAGCAACTTTCCCATTCTGAAGGATCTGCTTTTATTTGTAAGATATGTCTCAATATACCCAGACTCAGATAACTCAGCTAATTCCTTACTCATTTAGAAAATTGGCATTAGAGGGGTGCCTGGGTGGCTCGGTTGGTTAAGCATCTGACTTCTGCTCAGGTCATGATCTTTCAGTTCAAGGGTTTGAGCACTGCATTGGGCTCTGTGCTGACAGCTCAGAGCCTGGAGCCTGCTTCAGATTTAGTGTCTCCTTCTCTCTCTGCCCCTCCCCTGCTCATGCTCTGTTTCTCTCTCTCAAAAATAAATAAGCATTAAAAAATTAAAAAAAAAAAGAATAATTGGCAATAGGGTCAGTCTGAACTACAAGAAATATGGGGAATAGATTATGATTACTTTCAAGCATGTACCTTTGGGACCAAGAGCTTAATAGACTTTTCTTAATTAAAAGATAGCTATAATTTATTTTTAAGTAGCTTCATTTGTATACAGTAGAGGCTACAGTCATTTAAAAAATGGTTGTATTTTTTTAAGCAGCAAAATTTATCCTCCAGTGTTGCTAGTTTGCTTATTACACTTCTCTTGATAAACATTGTAAAGAGTTCAGTTTCATCCAAACCTTTCTTACCATAAATTACTATCCCAGAAAGACTAAAACTGTAAGATTTTGTTTTATATAACTGGGCTTGCCCTCTTGGAAGACTGAGTATATAGTGGTTTTTGTTTGTTTTTTATCTTATAAGCTTTCTTTTGCCCCTAAAGCATGGCAGACCCTCCCCTTTACCACTCTTCTGCCACTGCCTGCCACCAAGGCTAAGGTTCTCACCCTGGAGCAACTCCTTTGGCTTAAAACCCTTCGTTTCCAGGAAGCTGTTCAATCTAAGGTTGGTGTTGGTGTTGGTAGTCGTGGTGTGTGTGTGTTTCTATTTCAGAGATGCTCTTTAAATGTTTTTTTAATGTTTTTATTTTTGACAGAGTGAGAGAGGGACAGAGACAGAGCATGAGTGGGGGAGGGGCAGAGAAAAAGGGAGAGAGAGTCCAAAGCAGGCTTCAGACTCTGAGCCATCAGCACAGAGCCCGACACGGGGCTCGAACCCATGAACTGTGAGATGGTGACCTGAGTTGAAGTCGGACACTTAACCAGTTGAGCCACCCTGTCACTCGGTCTGGCCACATTGTTACGGTCCCAGGTTTGCATGGGAATTTATGCTCACCCAAGGAGCAAGGGGCGGCTGTTGACCTCCATCTCAGGGTAGACTTGAGAGAAAACATGGTATGGAATTGGAGTCTTCAGAAGGCTCACGCCAACAGAGGCGTTTCAAATTCGAAAGCCTTGTACGATTGTTACCTTTTTCATTAGAGGTAGAGCTTGTAGGTTCCAAATTCATTAGGATTTTTAGTGAATAGGATGTTTTTGGTCTTGTACTTTAGGAACACTCATTAAATTGATTAGCCTTTCAAAATAATGCAACAGAAGTTAAAATGGGTTTATCAAAAGGGCCAAATTACAACAATGGTAATAATAATTTATGAAGTTCATTTTATGTGCTGGGTATTGGGCTAAGTACTTCCCTCGTAGTTGCATGTGATCCTCACAACAGCCCTGATTTGGGATTCATTCTCTTCATTTTATTATTATTATTTTTAAATGTTTATTTATTTATTTTGAGAGACAGAGAGAGAGAGAGAGAGAGGGAGAGAGAAAACATGCATGGGGGAGCCCTGATGCAGGGCTCGATCCCAGGAACTGTGAGATCATGACCTGAGCTGAAACCAAGAGTCGGACACTTAACCACCTGAGCCACCCAGGCACCCTACTCTCTTCATTTTAGAGGAGATAGGGTGGAGATTTTAAGAGGTTAAGCAGTTGCCCAAATCACACAGTGGGATTTCAACCCCGGCTCCCTGCCCTCTCACCTCCCTGCTCTGAGCCTCCTTCAGTGAAAGAAAAGATACACAACGACATCTTTCTGCTCTTAAGCACAATTTTAACCAATTTATCTCAGCAAAATAGCATCATCTGTTACATTTTTGTCTACATGTTAGATTTTATTGGTATCATTATTTTGCTTATAACTTCTTTATAAGTAAATCGTATATATTTATTTGTAGATGGTTTGGTTTATGTAGATGGTCTCAGGCTTATAAGCCTGAGAGTTTATACCTAGTTTTATGTATTTTTGTGTATTTAAGTAATATTATAATAAAAATGGCTTAGGTCAACATGGGCAGCCCACAGTATTAAGTCATTAACACCCTCAGCACATTAACACTGTTTACTTTAAATAAAATCCCTTAATAGCCCAAGAGACTGGACATATTTGATTGACCAGGAGTGAAGAGGTAAGAAGGAGGCTCAAAACAGAGCGTGTGTTCAGAAATAGCCCCACGGCTGGTTGCAGGGTACCAAGGAGGGAGGAGGGGTCGAGATCTATTTTCTCTCAGCGCGTTGAAGACCACATTCTCCTCTCTCTTGGCCACTGCCGTTGTGCTGGAAAGTCTGCTGCCAGTGTAAATGCCACTTTGTAGGCAGTCATTCTTCCCTCCAGCTGTTTTTAAGATACTCTCCGTGGTTTTCTCAGTCCTTACAACTCTTTGCCCAGATGTGGCTGTAGTTCTGTTTCCACCGCACAGGAATCCACGTGCTTCCTGAAACTTAGGATTCATGTCTTTCATCAACATTGGGAAATTCTTGGTAAAAATCTCATCAAATACGGTCTGTCCCTGTTTCTACTTGTCTCTCGTATTGCAGTTCCTTTTCGTTCTCTTCTCCCTGGCTCTTCTTGACCTCTTGTTGATCTCACCATGTTACATTTTTGTTAATTTCTTCAGATGTATTTTTCTCTTTACCCATACTCCTTGGATACAAGGATCCAGTATAATATTTAGCGCATTTGTTAGGATTTTTTAAAAAATGTTTATTTATTTATTTTGAGAGAGAGAGAGAGAGAGAGAGAGTGTGTGTGTGTGTATGTGTGTGTGTGAGTATGAGCAGGGGAGGGGCAGAGAGAGAGGAGAAAGAGAATCCCAAGCAGCCTCTGTGCTGTCAGTGCAGAGCCCAACACGGGGCTCAAACTCACTGACTGTGAGATCATGACCTGAGCCGGAATCGAGAGTCAGACGCTTAACCAACTGAGCCACACAGGCACCCTAGGATTTTTTTTTTTTTTTTTTTTTTAGTGGAAGAGAGAAGAATAGTTCATCATTTACATTTTTAAACAACTTTATTGAGATAACATTTATGTACAATAAAGCACACCCACCTAAACTGCATAATTAGATGAGTTCTGATTAATGTGTATGCCTGTGAAACCCCCACTATAGTCAAAACATAGATCATTTCCATCACTCCTAAGAGTTTCCTTGTGCCCCTTTGGGAAGTCTTCAGCAGTTACTTCTTCACATATTTTTTCTGGCCTTTTTTCTTTCTCCTCTTCCTTTGGAATCCCAGTTGTATGCATATTGAACATTTGAATATCGTTCCCTCAGGTCTCCGAGGTTCTTCTCAATATTTATTCTTTCTGTGACTCTGTCTTCAAGTTCACTGAATGTTTCTTCTGCCATCCTCCATAGATAATTGAGCCTATTTAATAAAATTTTTATATCTCAGTTTTTGTGCTTTTTAGATCTAGAGTTTCTCTTTTTTTTTTTAGTTTCCATTTTTCTATTGAGAATTCCTAGCTGTCCGTTCAGTACGATACCGTATTTTCCTTTACTTCTTTCAACATTTTTATAATAACTGCTTTCAAGTCTGCTAAATTCCACATCTGGAGGCATTCACAGTCAGTTTCTATTGGCTGCCTTTTCCCCTGAATACATAATGCACTTTAACAATTCTTTGCATGTCTAGTAATTTCTGGTTGAAAATTGAGCCCTATAGATGATATGTTATGGCAACTCTGGATTCTCTAGTAATCTTCGGAGGTGTATTTTTTTTTTTCTAGTAGGCAGTTAACTTGTCTGACTCCAGTGTCCCTTTTGCCACCGTTGGGATATGCAGCATTGAATATCTCTGTTCTTGTGATGTCTCATTGCTATTTGTTTCACCTGGCCCTTTGGGAGTTTTCTGCTTCTTATAATTTAGTGGTTAGTCAAGGATTTCAACAGAGATGGAGGTCACTGTCTTTGGGTTTTCTTGTTTCTTCTAGAGGTTCTCCTTTCCCTAATTTCTAGCTCTTTGGCTGGTTTGGGGCTCTGTCTCTGACCTTTCAAGCCTATAGGATTCAACTTTCTGGCACCTGACTTGTGCATGTTTGGGAAGTTAGCTCCGTTTAAAAAAAAAAAAAAAGGCAGCAAATTCACAGATAGAGCCACACACAGCTTTCCTATCCAAGAGCTGATTGCTTTCTGGTTTCTGCCCACTTTTTCCCTAGTCCCCTTAGTGCCTCTTCCCACACATGCGTAGTTTAGCTCTTGGCCAGGGATTTGGGCAGAGTTTATATTCAGAGTTTTATACTCCTTCTGTGGTTTTTCTGCTGCCAGTACTTTTCCTGTAGATTTCTACCTACGTTTTCAGCCTTGAACTCTGATCTCTGGCACCTTAGCTGGTAAGGCTGTGGTTTTCCACTGCTATTTTTTTTTTTTTTTTTTTTTTTTTTTTTTTACAGCCAGAGCTGTAAGGGTTGGGCATCACCCTTAGTCCAGGAAGACATAAACTCTCAATTCTGACCCCTTCCTGTGGCAGTTTTTTGAGATTAAACTTTCTTGCTTCTGTCAGCTTTTGGACTCTCTCCAGGGTCCCAAGTATCTTTAAATAGTTGCCCTTTAAGAAATATTTCCTTAATCTTATTTTATTATTGTTATCTATGGGAGGGCTTTATGTCCACTTCACTCCTCTGACATTTCTGGAAGCAGTCCACCTATTAGGTTTTTAATTTCAGTATCTCTATTGTTAATTTGAAGTTTTATTTCATTCCTATCTGAGTTAAATCTTCCTGGTGTTCATGATAGTCTTTTTATTTGTCACATTGTAAGTCCCTTTTGAAAAATATATTTGACCACTTTAAATGTACCTATTTCTGGTCTGTATCCAGTTAATATCCAATAATTACAGCATCTTAAATTCTTGTTTACTGACTTCCTCTTGTTCAACTTTTTATAAACAAGTTTTGGATTGTTTGCTTGTACTTGGTGTCTAAAGACTATCATGTTCCATTGTCTTACATGAATTTCTAAGGCTAAGGGTTCCTAGGTGAGGCAGGTAGTGTAAATTTGTAGCCCAATTCTGCTTGGGGCTAGGCTCATGATTATAGATTCCTAGAGGGACACCTTCCTCTCTCATGTTACAGAGCTGAGAACAGCCATATCTCCAGGCCAATAGGTAGACTCCACCCCCCCCCCCCCCCCCCCCCCCCGATCCATCCTTTCGCTGACAGTACACCTCTTTGAAACTCCTGGTTAGCAGTAGGTTCAGTTGTGTTTCTGTTTACCTCCAGCTCAAGACCTCTCTTGCGCCACCACACTCCCCATGAACTTTTGAAACTTAATCTATCTGTTTACCATGAGAAATGAGATGAATTCCCAATTCTGTCAGTTCCCACTTACTACTCTGGTTTTTTATTTTCTAATTGGTTTGACTTTCTACTCTGGAAGGTTTTGAACAGAAAAAAAATAAGAAGAGTACAATAAACTCCCATACACTTATATTTATTTGTTGTTAACATTTTGCCCGCTTGCTTGTGTGTGTGTGTGTGTGTGTGTGTGTGTGTGTGTATGTGTTTCCTGAACCATTGTAAATTATATACATCATGATATTTTACCCCTAAATATGTTATCATGCATCTCTAAAAATGAGGCTTTTCTTTAAAAAAATTGTAGTACTATTTTAATACTTAACAAATTGCATTAGTCAGGATTCTCCAGAGAAATAGGACCAAGAGAGAGGGAAAGAACATGTATGTATATAAGGGGTAGGAGAGAAAAAGAATTATCTAAGAAATTTTCCCAGAAAATTCTCTAGAACCAAAAGTCATGTGTTTCTAGTCTGAAAGGGTCCACCACTAATCTACCACGATGTATAACAAGAGCCACACCAAGGCACATTATTATAATGTTTCAAATACTGGAGCCAGAGATGATGATGAAAACTTCCAGAGAAAGAGGTAACATTCAATTGATCAGGAATCAAAATGACATTATACTTCCTTACAGCAGCACTGTAGCTTAGGGGACAACAGAGTAATGCCTTCATGTTTGTGAGGGAGAATAATTTACAACTGAGACTTCCATACCCAGCTAGACTGTCAAATGAAGACAGAAGACAGAAATACCTTCTAAAAAGAAACTTTCTATTTACCATTTGTGAAAAAAGCTACTAGAGGAAATATTAAACAGAAAGGGGCTAAGTCAAGAAAGAAGGTTGCATGGGATCCTGAAATAGTAAATCTCAAGCAGAGAGAGGCACAAGGAATCCCAGGAAAATAATGGCAGGAAGCCATAAGGTGATAGCACTGCCAAA